>NC_083358.1:78569008-78895599 GCF_030254825.1 Meriones unguiculatus | reverse complement strand
GATGGAAATCTCCACATTGCAGGTTATTGCTCTGCCATCCTAAGGAAAAACCCTTTTGCCCATTTGAACATAATTGGCTTTAAGCTCCAGGCTTTATAAGTTCACTACGAACTGAGACATACAAAGTCTGTGGTCTGTAACACGCTAGGCATCTCTCATGTCCTCTGAAGCTTCCAGACTGGCAGCACCCACATTTTCTGAGAACAACCAGAAATTGAAGGGAGACCCATGAACATATTTTTTGCATGCTCTGCAGGTGATTATAATGCGGGTGAATGTTTGAGAACTCCTGCTCTAATAAAAGGATGTTATTTTGCTAAACGAAAATGTCTGTGTTGCAAGGCTAGAGAAAGAACCCAGAACCTCCTGTCTGCCTGCTGGACAACTGTTCTACCACTAAGTGACCCTCTTGGCCCACACCGAAATATAGTTATTAAAGCAGAACAACTTTTTATCATCCTGTGTTTCCAAGTCTCGGATGCTGCTGTCAGTACCTAGCAAAACCTATCAATGTTTTTTACAATTGTACCAGTCTTCAAAAAGTTTTATTAAAGGTTTACACTAACGTATGCTTTCAATTCTTATTAAGTCATTATTACAAATTTAGCTTAAAGCTTTGAGTTGCAACCAAAAATAAAAGTGATTAATTAAAACATAACATTACGCTGACACAAGCGGATATCTTATCTGTCATAAAGATTAATCTCTGTAATCAAAATGAAAAAATAAGTTGATTACCACATTTATCTTTAGCATTTCCTGGTGTGGGGTGTGTGTCATTTATACAATCATATCTGTGTAGACATGATGAGGGATGAACAGTACAGGGAGTAGATACTGTTACACAAGGCAAACTAAGGAGGATGTCCCAGAGAATGGAAAAAAATGAGCTGCCAGTATCTCCTGCAGTGCAGCTGGTGTGATAGCATGCTAAAAAGAAAGCATGCCCAAGTAGAGAGCTATCTGGGTTGTTTTGGTTTGCTTTTGTTTTTCTTTTCTTTTCTTTTTTTTTTTAATACAGTGTTGATCCCAGGAGTTCCCACATGTGGAAGTAATGGATTTTATTAGAAAGATACATAATTCAATTTTTACACACAGACATCATAAATATAAAGATTAAGATGAGGGGCACATTATCATGCACATACACTTTCTACCAAAAAAAGTACAGATATCAGGTTTACAGTGTGACTTATTGTTCTCTTTTCTTATTTCAATAGGGTCAAGAATTTCTCCTTATAATTATGTATATCATAAAACTGTGAGAATCTACCAGCTTCCCTCAAGGTTTTTAGTAGAGCCACAGATAACAAAAAGTATAGAGAGTCCTGCACCACACAAGACTCTTTCAGCGAAATGGTGGAATTTGGAATAAAGTTTTAAAGTTATACAAAAAACTAGCATCATGGGACAGCACAGGACTTTCATGAGCTACATTTCACAGATGCCCCTGTCATCAGCTCCCCTTCTTTTTGAAGTACACAGTGACAACAGTGGACTGGTATTTGCAGTCCATGACTTCACAGAACCCTTGGTTAAACTACGTAAAGGAAGAATTTTCAAAGAAACCACATTAAATCAACATCCGAAGAATGCAATCAGTACCTGTGACTGGGCGTTGATATTGGCTCCTTCCTTAACTAGAACTTTGACAACTTCCGCTTGTCCGGCCAGTGATGCAATGTGAAGAGCAGTGTTTCCCTTCTGTTTCGACAAAACAGAAAAGAAAACGTTACAGGTTTCCAAGTTGTGTGGAAATCAAAATGCCCAACCACTTTTGAGTTCATTTGTATTTATTTGTACTTCATTTTGTCAAGGCAAACCATTCACTTTTATGAAGCCCACCGTGTAAAGGATGTCTTTCGTAATACTGGTGCCCTGCTGGAAACATAGGAGGATTGAATTTTAGCCAAGTCATAGCTCATGGATGTGTGTGCAAGTGGCAGCGTCTTGTAGGTTTCAAGAGTTTTTACAAAACCCGAACACATCTATTGTGAGAAAATATCACTTTAAAAGTGTTCCTGGAAACATTGCTCATTTAACTGTGCGAAAATAAGTAGAGAGGCAAGAGAAACGGCTTGGTAGCCAAGAGTATGTGCACCCAGAGCCCATCATTTACATTAGGTGGCTTATAAGCACACGTAACTCTAGTTCCACAAGACTGGATGCTCTGTTCTGGCCTACTTAGACAGCTGCACACATGTGCAGGTGTGCCCCATTTGTGCATGCCTGTCAGTGTGTGCACGCACACACACATACACACAAATGCACACACACAATTTATAAAATAAATCTTTCAAAAAGGCAAGTAGGAACTTTCGGTGGGTGGAGAAACTTTGTTCAGGTGTTCAGGGCACCTTTTTATGCCCCAAATGTTTTAGGAATTAAAAAAATAAATTCTGCATCAACTCTAAGATTACCTATGATTTCTGCATCTTGCTACATCAAAATTTATGATACAGGTTCAACATTTGCCAAAGAGAATGAAGATGTGATTAAGAGAAATAACGAAAATAGAAAAATTAAAACAGAAACATATAGTCCAAACCTTAACGTACGATTCTTTTTCTCTTTTGACTTACAACTCACTGTGGAGCCACCAACCACTCAGCATTTGTGGGGTTCCATCTCCTTTTAAAAGATTTTTTTTTCGCTAGAAAATCCTACAGCTCTAATCTAGGATTAAAAGTAAATCGAAACTGGGCATGACGGAGCACACCTGAAATCCCTGTACTAACGGACTAACGCAGAGCCACTCAGGGTCCCAGACCATCTGGGATCCACAGTTGAGATCCTTATTTCAGGAAGCCAGGAGTTGCACAGCTTTCCTGTATGTGCGAGGCTCTGGGCTTGATCCCACAGCACTCCTTCCCCCACCAAGAAAAAAGCATACAAAAGAAAAGATAATGGAGGAGAGAGAGAAGAAAAAAAAATCAGAATTTGGAAGGAAAGATAAATACAATAACAAACATTTAAGCAAGCAAAAAGTGGTGGGTTTAAATGAATATGTTATGCTAATATGGACAATTCAGAGGAAAAAAATACTGTGAGCTACATTAAAATCAATTCTCAGGTAGTTCTAGTAACTGAATCTATGACCCAAAAGTTCTCTCCTAGTAAAGCATAAAGGATCTGGTATACTCATATCAAACATAGTGAATTCAAGAAAAGACACATCAGTTTAACCAAGGCAAAAAAAATGATGGTTCATTTCCATTGAGAAGACAACCATTTCAGTTGAGCTGGGTTTTTGTTGTTCTTTGTTTGTGTATTTGTTTGCTTTTAAATACATTGCCTTTAGGAAAACAGGTGTAAGTGTCTACAGAGGATCGTGTTGATCTGGGCTTCTTTGTGAATGAAAGGAAGATAGATCGTACATTAGGAACAAGATCTGGGCTGCCAGACTTCTCAAATCTCACATTTTAGCCCTGGAATGAAGTGATCCAAAGGCTGCAGAGAGACGAGGAAAGTTTCAGTGTTATTTCTGAGTGGTCAATAATTCCCAGCAGACTCTGAGTACTGGAGAAGGCTTTACTTTTCCTCTTCAAAAACTAAACAAAATAGTATAAATTAAAAAAAAAAAACCTACTCCTTATTGTTAAGAAACATAAATTCTAATATCAGAGATCAGACCTCTACTCTTGCCTGATGCGTCTAAAACAAAAAGGGGGAACTGTAGAGAGCTGCGGAATGCTATGCCTTAAAGATGGAGCTGGTTTCCGCCTTCCACCTTCCCGATGGTGAGTGCTCTCTGTCACGAACAATTCCACATTTGGCTAAGGCTGAGGATCTGGCTTGCTTCCATGTATGTGGACCTATCTGCATTGCCCACGTGGCACGCCTGGGTTGGCTACCCAGAGGCTATTTAAGCTGTGGGCTGGCTTTCCCCAGGGTCCGAGGATTGTTCAAGGTTCCTGAATAAACTGCATTGAAAAAAAAAAAGAAAAGAAACATAAATTCTATGGGCAGAAATGGTACCTTAGTGGCAGAATCCACGGAGGACCCTCTTCCCAGCAGCTCCTGCACGAGGCCCACATGGCCTTCCTTGGCTGCCAGATGGAGAGCATTGAGTCCATTCTGAAAGAACAAAAAGGCAGGCTTAGAAGCAGAGAAATGATTAGGACACTATGCTACTCATACTCAAACACAACCCAGAACAGACATGCACACTTAAGCCTTGTCTCTGCTTTTCTTTTCTTTCTTTTTTATTTTATTTCCTTATTTTTGTGAGCTGGAGTCTGTTTCAGTTCAGAGAGATATAATTTCCAGAGACAGAGGCATAATGGTAGTTAGCACATGAGACGCAAGATTCGGAGAACTTCATTTCATCAAACCTTTAGTTCTCTAATTAAGAACTAGAGGAACACAGGGCTAAAAAGAGGCCTCTATGTTTAGACCTAAGGCTCTAAGTTTAGATCCCTGCATCTCCAGAACCCATATAAAAATCTGAGTCTCAGGTCTGGAGATATGGTTCAGTGATGGGGAACGCTGGCTACTCTTCCAGAGGGCCCAGGCTCAATTCCTGGCACCCACAAGGCAGCTCACTACTGTCTGTAACTGCAGTTCCAGGGTTTCCCATGTCCTCCTGCGGCCTCTGAGGGCACCAGGCATACAAGTAGTGCGCAGGTATACATGCAGGTGAAACACCCACATGCATAAAATGTCAAATTAATAAGTTAAACCTTATATTTAAAAAGCTAGGCATTGCTACACACCATCTAGAACTCAGTGCTCATAGAACAGGACACGAGGATCCCTGGGTTAGTTTGTAAGTATCCTAGCTCCAGGGTCAGCCATAGACTGCCTTATAGCAGTAAAGCAGAGAGCATCATGGGAAAACACTGGATGTCCTTCTTCGGCTTCTGCATATGTACAAGCATGCACAGGACACACGCATGTGCGCATATGACACACACACATATACATATATGCACACATGCACAAAGCATACACACACATACATATACACAAAGTATCAAATGTTTTTCTAGAGAGAAGATAAAGAGAATAATTCTGGATTATATACTGTGCTGCCTAAAGTCAAAACTGTTCGATAGCAAATATACATTTTTTCAATAAATATTATTTTTTAATAAATAATAGAAAAATGTCTTTTATGAAGTGACTAACAGCCAAAATACCATGTTTAAGGTTACACAACTCTGCAATGACAGTATTATACTTTGAATAAATTTAGAAGCCAAGAGCCTTTTCTTAAAAAAATTATCTTAGAATCTCTAATAAAACTGTCAAATCCCGTTTCCAGCTACCTAACTCCCTAAAATTCTATGTATCACAGCACATCTGTATCTAAATGTGACCTATAAATTCAACATATTTGTTAAAGCACCAGTGAATGACATTCTTCACACACTTACACAAATCCTCTCCTAAAATTCAAGAAATCACAAAAGACCCCAAATAGCCAAAACTGACCTCAAAATATATAACAAAGTTAGAGCGACCCAAGTGGCAGGCATGGACATAGAGAGACACATGGCCTTAAGAAACTGCATACAGAGCCCAGGCATGAATCAATATACTTGCAGTCAATTGATTTTTTACAAGAATATCAAGAACACATTTGGTTCCTCAAGAAACGGAACCAAAAAAAAAAAATCAATAACCTAACGCGAGTGAAGTCCCTTAACAGTTACGAAAGACAAAACCCAAAATGACATCAATAAAACAAAACAAAACCCACAAAATTAACCAAAGACTTAAATATAAGGCCTGAAACTATAACCTATTAGGAAAAGTGTTGGGAAATGCTTCATGACATTAGACCGGACAGAGGTTTTTTAGGATTAATCTCAAAAACAGCAATTAAAAAAAAAAAATAATGGGATCAGGTCACCCAGAAAAGCTTCCACACAGGAAAGCAAACAGCCAACAAAGTGAAAGGAGCCTAGGAAATGAGAGAAAATGTTTGAAAACCACACCTGACAGAGGTGAGGTCCACATGCGCATGACTCAGTAGCAAGACATTTAAAAAGTGACAAAAATGAGCCAGCCACCTAAACAGACTTTTCTCAAAAAAAGACATACAATGGGGAGGGGGAGGGGCAGATAAGTGAAAATATTACTAATTATTAGGAAAATGTAAATCAAAACCTATTAAAGTATTAAAGGAAGCTATTAAAGTATTTCTATTAAAATAACCAACAATCCTAACAAGAAGACAAAAATAGCAGGTGTTGTTTAAAATGTCATGAAAAGTGAACCCTTGCACATTATGGTTAGGGAAGATCAGTTCAGCCAGCATAGAAAATGGTATAGAGTCTTAAGACTCTTAAGTCTTAAGCTTTAAGAACAGAACTATCTTATAATTCAACAGTCTCACTACTGAGGATACCAAAGAAAATGAAATCTGTATTCTAGAAAGATCCCTGCACCTCTGTGTTGAGAACAACATCACTCACAGGAGCTATGAAATAAAAACATCTCAAGTGCTCATAGTGGAAGAATAGATTGAAAAAAAAAAGATACAATAAAGTATTGTTCACATGTAAAAGTGTAGGTGTCATTTGTGACAAGAGTGAAGCTGAAGAGCATTATATTAACTGAAATAAGCCAGGCACGGAAATATAAATACCATGTCACTCTCATGTGGAATCTGAAGACTGACTTCATACAAGTTGTGGATAGAATGCTGGTTACCAGAGGTGGGGGAGGGTAAAGAAGAGGGTAGGGTGGGGACACACTGGCCAATGGGGACAATGTGGACGCTAGAGAGAATAAATAATTCTAAGTTGCCAGAAGAAAGATTGTAAATGTGCTCTACAGAATAAATAATCATCGTTGAGATGATGGATAAGGTAGTTACCTCCATCAATCACGAACACAACTTCACACAGGTTGAAACTACATCCTGCATCCTATAAATACGTACAGTTGTCATGTGCCAATTAAAGATAAAAAAAATTACCTAAAAACAGGAAAATCATTTAAAGTATCACTAAATATTTTGTGTATTAGCCCACGTAAGGTTTGAAAGCAAACCTTACCAAACATATAGAAGACCAAATATAAACACAACATGCTTTCAAATAAATTGTGTGGTCACTGTGTGTTGTGGTACTTTATTTAATTAGCCTAATGGGTTAATTGGACTTTATGTTTCATTAAGAATAAAATAGCACGTGGGGTTTTGTTTGTTTGTTTTTACAAGCAGACTCCATTTATTTATTGACATCATTTACTTTATGAATGGTGTTCCTATTCCGAGGACAATACAGTGATATTTGAGAGCTTTTTCATGCGTCTGGTGTTCTTTTTTTTTTTTCCTGAATGTTCTATATTGCATTTCATTGTTTTTATTAAATCATTTAATGTGGAATTTTTAGCATGAATAATGACTCGTGATTACTTAATGTGATTACTTTGAAATGAAAAAACAACAGACATTACAATGGTAAGATTTTTTTTTTTTTTTAATGCCAGGGTTTTATCTAAATAGGATTAGAGTTTTGGGGTTTGAAGATTTTTTTTTCCAGATGTTTTAGGTCTTTTAATGAAACAAACACTTTGCTCTGCCAAAACCCTCTCCTCTCTACAACATGAGGTCATATACTTCAGTAAGCCTCTTACTCCAGGCCAAACACTGGCGTTTGGACTGACAGATCTCTCTCTCTCTGTGACTCTCTGTGGTGATGTACTCTGTGAACTTCCTTTCCAAGACCCTGTTTGCTCGCCTGAAATCCTATCTCTTTTGGTTTAAAAGTAGGATCCTCAGGCTAGAGAGCTGGCCATGCAAGTATGAGAACTCGTGTTCAGATCCTCAGCAGCCATGTAAGAAGCGCAGGGTACCAGGAACCCCATGGCTAGGAGAGGCCAGGGAGACACAGGAGGCTCTCTGGAGCTCAGAAGCCAGGAAGCCAAGTGAAACCAATGAGGCCAAGTGAAGAGACCCCCATCCAAAATATAAGGTGACCATCAAGTGAGGAAGACTCTTGATGTGGAATTGTGACCTCAACACACATGTGCACACATGCTCACACAGGAAAAGATTCATACACCACACAAGCACAGACACACACACACACAGACACACACACAATATTTTTAGTGATCATTTGTACCTCACTAGAATTTTCCATTTTAATACTTTAAATTTTAAAAGACTTAAAAAAAACTTTTTAAGAGTTTTCTTTAAAAACCTTGAAAAATGGCTGTCTTTATCACAAGTTAAAACACATTTAAACTTTTTAAAATGGTGTTGCTAGCTGGGATAAGATGGGAGAGGATTTCCCACCCTGAGTTCTTATTTTTTTTATTTTTAACTATAGCAAATAGATGCTACCCCCCCCCACACACACACACACTAATGTTTTGGCTTTGGAACTTTTAACTAAAAACAGAATGAGTCTGAAACAGAATTTGTTTGATATCTATTGTTAGAAGTAGCAACTTAGCACATGGACACAGCGCAGTGAGGTGAGGTGCTTGCTGCCAATCCTCTTCACCTGAATTTAATCCCTAGGTTCCACATGCTAGAAAAAGAGACTCCTGAAAACTGTCCTCTGACCTCCTCAGGTCTGCTGTGGCACGCTTGTGCTCTCTCTCTCTCTCTCTCTCTCTCTCTCTCTCTCACACACACACACACACACACACACACATTAATTTAATTAATTAATTAATACAATATATAGACTTGGTATCAACTGACTTAAAAACTGTTTCATCTTATCAACATGAGGTAGCAGTGACACTTTATGAGTGCACAGTGATGAACGGTTTGGTTTAATTGCACAGTTCATTCATTGAGACTACATTCGTTACAGTTAACCTTTATAGTCAGTCCAGAATGACCCATTCTCCTGGAGATTAAACTTCCCACAGGAGCCTCAGTGACACTGTGCTATAGCATAGACACTTGGCATCGCTGGTCACATCACGCAGGGTTTTTCACTTTTGATACCTATGTTTCACACTTGTCTAGGAAGGAGACAAGTATGGAGGCCAGGCAGCCTTCAGGTAGCCAGGCGGAAACACAAGGCAAGTTCTAGAACTTTCCCAGCAGGGATTCACACACATGTTTGAGGACTAATTGTTCTTCCCATATCAAAACATAAAAAAAAATCTGTTTCTTCATTCCATTCATTAGAACATTCAACATAAGCTTATTGAGTTTGGCTGAAACAAAGAAGTTTCTGGGACAATTTATTTATCTGAGACATTGAAAATTAATTCCCCAGATATCAGAATAGATGTGTGGCAAGGTCTTCAGAAAGCTTTGTGTCTGGAACACATTATCACTACACCCTGCAGAAAGGGCTTCTCTGCCTTGTGACTATCACTTGCTACACGTTTGGCTCTTACAAGGTGGATATGGGACATCCATCTGAGCAACACTCACGGCTTTGTGTGAATAGTCCAGGTTTTCTTTCTTTCTTTCTTTCTTTCTTTCTTTCTTTCTTTCTTTCTTTCTTTCTTTCTTTCTTTCTTTCTTTCTTTCTCTCTCTTTCTTTCTCTCTTTCTCTTTCTTTCTTTTTATTAACTCTGTATCCCAGCTGTATCCTGCTCCCTCATTCCCTCCTAAACCCTCCCTCCCTCCCTCCCTCATTTCCTCCCTGCCCCTTTCTAAGTCCACTGATTGGGGAGGACCTCCTCCCCTTTCATCTGACCCTGTTTTTTCAGGTATCTTCAGGACTGGCTGCAAAGTCCTCCTCTGTGGCCTAGCAGGACTGCTCCTCCCTTGGGGGGTGGGGAGGTCAAAGAGCCTGCCATTGAGTTCCTGTCAGAAATAGTCCCAGTTCCCCTTACCATGGGAAACCAATTGGTTACTGAGCTAACACGGGCTTCATCCGAGCAGAGGTTCTAGGTTATATCCATACATGGTCTTTAGTGGAGTGTCAGTCTCAGAAAAGACCCCTGTGCCCAGATATATTTGGTCCTTGTGGAGCTCCTATTCTTTCCACGTCATACAAACTCCCCTTCTTTCATATGATTCCCTGCACTCTGCCTAAGGTTTGGTTATGAGTCTTAGTATCTGCTTTGATACACTGCTAGGTAGAGTCTTTCAGGGGCCCTCTGCGGTAGGTAGTCCAGGTTTTCAATTAACTATTGCCATCCTCCAAAATGAGAATGGAGGAAGAAGCGCTGTGTCCTTTTACTGTCCTTCGATTTTAAAAAAGAAGCATAATTCAGTGTGCGTCTTTTTTGGGGGTTGCCAGAAAACAATGAATAGATTCAACATTTGCCTAAGTTAAGGAACTCCATTTTCTTTTTTCTTTATTTAATTATTTTTACTTTTATTAATTACTGTTTACTCACTTTGTATCCCCCTGTACCTCCCTCCATCTTCCTCTTCCAATCCCACCCTCTCTCTTCCCCACTTGTGTCCCTCTCCCAGTCCACTGAAAAGGGAGGTCCACCTCCCCTTCCCTCTGATCCTAGTCTATCAGATCTCATCAGGAGTGGCTGCATTGTCTTCTTCTGTGGCCTGGTAAGGCTGCTCCCCCCTCAGAGGGAGATGTTCAAAGAGCAGGCCGATCAGTTCATGTCAGAGACAGTCCCTGTCCCCATTACAGTGGAGGCCACTTGGATACTGAACTGCCATAGGCTACCTCTGTGCAGGGTTTCCAGGTCATCTCCATGAGTGGTCCTTGGCTGGAGTATCAGTTTTAGAGAAGACCCCTGTGTCTAGACGTTTTGGATCTGTCGCTGTCCTTGTGGAGCTCCTGTCCTCTCCAGGTCTTTCTATCTCCCACTTCTTTCATAAGATTTCCTGTACTCTGCCCAAAGTTTGGCTATGAGTCTCAGCATCTGCTTTGATACCCTTGAAGGGTAGAGCCTTTCAGAGGCCCTCTGTGGTAGGCTCCTGTCCTGTTCTCTGTTTTCTCCCTCCTCCAATGTCCATCCTCTTTGCCTTTTTGAATGGGGATTGAGCATCTTAGCCAGAGTCCTCCTTCCTGATGTGTATAGATTTTAGTATGTTTATCCTATCTTATATGTCTAATATCCACCTATGAGTGAGTATATACCCTGTGTGTCTTTCTGCTTCTGGGATACCTCACTCAGGATGATCTTTTCCAGATCCCACCATTTACCTACAAATTTCCCAATTTCCTTGTTTTTTATTGCTGAGTAATATTGCACTGTGTAGAGGTACCACAATTACTGTATCCATTCCTCAACTGAGGGGTACCTGGGCTGTTTCCAGCTTCTGGCTATTACAAATAAAGCTGTTACAAACATGAATGAGCAGATGTCCTTGTTGTATTCTTGAGCATCTTTTGGATATATGCCTAGGAGTGGTATAGCTGGATCTTGAGGAAGCACTATGCCTAATTGTCTGAGAAAGTGCCAGATTGATTTCCTAAGTGGTTGTACAAGTTTACATTCCCACCAGCAATGGAGGAGGGTTCCCCTTTCTCCACATCCTCTCCAGCATGTGTTGTCACTTGAGTTACTCATCTTAGCCATTCTGATGGGTGTAAGGTGAAATCTCAGTGTCATTTTGATTTGCATTTCCCTGATGACTAAGGATGTTGAACACTTCTTTAAGTGTTTCTCTGCCATTCAATACTCTTCTGTTGAGAATTCTCTGTTTAGCTCTGTACCCCATTTTTTAATTGTATTACTTGATTTGTTGCTGTTTAACTTCTTTAGTTCATTATATATTCTGGATATTAGCCCTCTGTCAGATATAGAGTTGGGGAAGATCATTTCCAAATCTGTAGGCCGTCATTTTGTTTTGACAACAGTGTCTTTTGTTTTACAGAAGCTTTTTAGTTTCATGAAATCCCATTAATTGATTGTTGCTCTTAGAGCCTGTGCTGTTGGTGTTCTGTTCAGGAAGTTGTCTCCTGTGCCAATGAGTTCAAGGCTCTTCCCCACTTTTTCTTCTAACTGATTTAATGTGTCTGGTTTTATGTTGAGGTCTTTGATCCACTTGGACTTTAGTTTTGTGCAGGGTTATGAGTATGTATCTATTTGCATTTTTCTGCATGTAGACACCCAGTTAGACCAGCACCATTTGTTGAAGATGCTCTCTTTTTTTCCATTGTATGGTTTTGGCATCTTTGTCAAAAATCAGGTGTCCATAAGTGTGTGGGTTTTTTTCTGGGTCTTCTGTTAGGTTCCATTGATCCACCATTCCATTTTCTATCTCTTACTACTTACTTGGTTTTGTGAAGTTTCACTGTTAATGGCACCATAATCACAATATCTATGATCATGTGTGCATACATGCTGCAAACATGGCAATAATTTATTAAGGACATTTTGTGGTTCGCTTTTATCTCGGCACAGCAGTGTTGAGCAGTGTTGAGGTCCATTTTTATCTCAGCACAGCAGTAGGCTAAGCACTTCTGCACTACATTTATTATGAACCCTGCTTCCTAGAGTTGATAAATGGATAGCAATTATGCTTTATCAGTATAATAGCTCCTTCTAACCACGTACTAATAACTCAAGATACTAACAAATGGCAGTCTTTTAAAAAAAACTTAAAAATTTAATATCAAGGATTAAAAACAAAAATTTAAGATGCAAATCTAAGAACTACTTAAACTTGAAAATAGTAGGCTAAAAAATGAGTTGGTATTTTTAGTATGCCAAAGTATGTCAGGGGAAGGGGCCACCATATAATAAACTACAGCAAATCTGAAAGATATTAGATGAATACACAGTAAAAATAATTTCCAAACAATGATTGACAGTATCAGCTGTCTATGAGTTCATAAAAAAAGGGGGGGGGTTGGAAGTCTTTCTGCCTCTGTGTTAAAAAGGACAGTGTTTTTCATTTGTCTGTAATTATTAAGCTCTTTTTTTCTTTTTCTATCTTTTCTTATTTTTTTATTTCCTGTTGTTTTTTTCTTTTAATTTTTAGAGTGTGGTTAATTTTGGAAGCAGTCAGATGTTGCTAGGGTAAAATGAAAGTCTGTCTCTGATATTCTGTGCACCAGCATTGTGGCTGTGGGCAACTCTCTGGCCTTCTCAACCCTCTGACTGTAACATCTGTAAACATTGACAGTGGAAACATAAGGGATGCCCATTTGAACAACAGGATGACAAGCATAAAGATGTAAGACCACCAACTGCATGCTTCCCATCTGTTGTTTTGGTAGGGGAAGGATGCAGAAAGAGGGTCTCTTGAGCTGCCTATTGATCCACACTCTGCCAAGCACCAGTTCCTATATCTTCAAAGCCAAATCAAGGTTGTCACCAGATACTTAGCCAGAAAATCTTAAGGGAAGTAACAGCTGGGCAGTTGGCATGTGAGGCCAAATATTAGTGTCCATATTCCATTTTTCCTAATGAGAATAATATTGTGATATTTATTGCAGTGATGCATATGAATGAAATTCTCTTGGCCTCCAAAAGACAGAACTTTTGCTGGACTTTGCAGCCAAGTTAATAACAAATTTTGAGACAATTAAGACTGTATATTTAGCCTGCTACACTCAGCCTACTTATGTTTTTTTTTAATTCTTTATTAATTACACTTTATTCACTTTGTATACCCCCTGTGGTTCCCTCCCTCCTCCCATCCCAATCCCTCCCTTCCTCCACCCTCTGCATGCATGCCCTTCCCCAAGTCCACTGATAGGGGAGGTCTTCTTTTCCTTCCTTCTGATCCTAGTCAATTAGGTCTCATCAGGAGTGGCTGCAGTGTCTTCTTCTGTGGCCTAGTAATGCTGCTTCCCCCTCAGGGGTAGATAACTAAAGAGCAGGCCAATCAGTTCATGTCAGAGACAGTCCCTGTTCCTATTAGGAACCCACAATGGAACCCACTTGGATACTGAACTGCCATGGGCTACATCTGTGCAGGGGTCTTAGGTTATCTTCATGCGTAGTCCTTGGTTGGAGTATCAGTCTCAGGAAAGACCCCTGTGCTCCGATTTTTTGGTTCTGTTGCTCTGCTTGTGGAGTTACTGTCCTTTCCAGATATTACTGTTTCTCACTTCTTTCATAAGATTCCCTGCACTCTGCCCAAAAGTTGCCCATAAGTCTCAGCATCTGCATTGATAGTCTGCAGGACAGAGCCTTTCAGAGGTCCTCTCTGTCAGGCTCCTGACTTGTTCCCTCTTTTCTCCTTCTTCTGATGTCCATCCTCTTTGCCTTTCTGGATAGGAATTGAGCATTTTAGCAAGAGTCCTCCCTCTTGATTAGTTTCTTTAGGTGTACAGATTTTAGTAGGTTTATCCTATATTATATGTCTATATGAGTGAGTATATACCGTGTGCATCTTTTTGCTTCTGGGATAGCTCACTCAGGATGATCTTTTCCAGATCCCATTTACCTGCAAATTTCATTATTTCCTTGTTTTTTATTGCTGAGTAATATTCCATTGTGTAGAGGTACCACAATTTGTGCATCCATTCCTCCACTGAGGGGCATCTGGGCTGTTTCCAGCTTCTGGCTATTATAAATAAGGCTGCTACAAACATGGTTGAGCAAATGTCCTTATTGTGTACTTGAGACTCTGGGTATATGCCTATGAGTGGTATAGCTGGATCTTGAGGTAGCACTATGCCTAGCTGTCTGAGAAAGTGCCAGATTGATTTCCAGAGTGGTTGTACAAGTTTACATTCCCACCAGCAGTGGAGGAGGGTTCCCCTTTCTCCACAACCTCTCCAGCATATGTTGTCTCTTGAGTTTTTGATCTTAGCCTTCCTGATGGGTGTAAGGTGAAATCTTAGGGTCATTTTAATTTGCATTTCCCTGATGGCTAGTGAGGTTGAGCATTTCTTTAATTGTTTCTCTGCCATTCTATATTCCTCTATTGAGAATTCTCTTTTTAGCTCTATACCCCATTTTTAAATTGGATTACTTGATTTGTTGCTATTTAACTCCTTTAGTTCTTTATATATACTGGATATTAGTCCTCTGTCAGGTATAGGGTTGGTGAAGATCCTTTCCCAATCTGTAGGTTGTCATTTTGTTCTGATGACAGTATCCTTTGCTTTACAAAAGCTTTTCAGTTTCATGAGGTCCCATTTATTGATTGTTGCTCTTAGAGCCTGTGCTATTGGTGTTCTGTTCAGAAAGTTGTCTCCTGTGCCAATGAGTTCAAGGCTCTTCCCCACTTTTTTTTCTAAGCAGTTTAGTGTGTCTGGTTTTAAGTTGAGGTTTGATCCATTTGGACTTTAGTTTTGTGCAGGATGATAAAGTTGACCACACCCAAAAAGCAGAGGAGAACTTCAGAACCCCACCAAGTGGATTCTCCCCACCCCAGGACCCAGAAGGCACCAGAAATTAACAGCCAACACCTGAGACAGAGAGATGGGTAGAGGTCAGCAAAAAAATCATACCCAACAAAAAACAAAGCAATATGGCATCCCCAGAACCCAGTTATCCAGGGACAAGTAGCCCTGGACACCCTAACATAAGTGAAATTCAAGAAGATGACCTTACATCTATGCTTATGAAGAGGTTAATGGAGGAAGGAAATAAAATGCTTAAAGACTTAGGGGAAGATATAATAAAACAGATTATGGTCATCCGTAAAGAAATACAGGAAGATGCAGCCAAACAGCTTGTGGTGTTCAGAGAGGAAATTATTAAATCACTGAAAGAAATAAAAGAAACAGAGGAATGTTCAAAGAAACAGCTCAAGGAATTGAAGGAAAAACAGGAAAATACAGGCAGATGGGTGAAGGTAATCAACAAAATGGTTCAAGATCTGAAGATAGAATTGGAAGAATTAAAGAAAACGCAAATGGAGGAAATCGTGGAGAGAGAGAACCTAGGAAAGAAAACAGGAACTACAGAGATAAGCACAACCAACAGACTACAAGAGATGGAAGAAAGATTCTCAGGTGTGGAAGATACAATGAAAGAAATCAATGTATCCATCAAAGAAAATAATAAATCTAAAAAATTCCTGACACAAACCATCCAAGAAATCCATGACAACATAAAAAGACAAAACCTAAGAATAATAGGAATAGAGGAAAAAGAAGATTCCCTCCTCCAAGGCCCAGAAAATATTTTCGGCAAAATCATTGAGAAAAATTTCCCCAACTTAAAGGGGAGGCCTATAAGAATACAAGAGGCCTACAGAACACCTAATAAATTAGACCAAAAAAGAAAATCCTCCCATTACATAATAATCAAAACAGTAAGTACACAGAACAAAGAAAAAGTACTAAAAGCTGCAAGGGAAAAAGGCCAAGTAACATATAATGGCAAACCCATCAGAATCACGCCTGACTTCTCAACAGAAGCTATGAAAGCCAGAAGAGCCTGGACGGATATCATATAGACTCTAAGAGAACATAGATGTCAGCCTAGGCTACTGTACCCAGCAAAACTCTCAGTCCTCATAGACGGAGAAAACAAGATATTCAATGACAAAAACAAATTTCAGCAATACCTACACACAAATCCATCGTTTAGAAGATACTAGAAGGGAAAATAGTACCCAAGAAAACAAGCTACTTTCAAGAAAACACAGGAAATAACCTCACTACAGTAAAACAAAAAGTAACCAAGCACACAACCTTATGACCACAGCCAACATCAAAATCAAAGGATCTAACAGCCACTGGTCATTAATCTCCCTCAACATCAATGGACTCAATTTGCCTGCTTATATTTAACCTGCCTTTAAGAGAACAATGTAAATTAGAAATAGCACTTCCTCAAGATCCAGCTATACCACTCCTGGGCATATATCCAAAATATGCTCAAGTATACAAAAAGGACATTTGCTCAACCATGTTCGTAGCAGCTTTATTTGTAATAGTCAGAACCTGGAAACAACCCAGATGTCCCTCAACTGAGGAATGGATACAGAAATTGTGGTACATTTACACAATGCAATACTACTCAGCAATTAAAAACAAAGAAATCATAAAATTTGCAGGCAAATGGTAGGATCTAGAAAAGATCATCCTGAGTGAGGTATCCCAGGAGCAGAAAGACACACATGGTATGTACTCATTTATAAGTGGATACTAGACATATAATATAGGATAAACATACTAAAATCTGTACACCTAAAGAAACAAAGCAAGAAGGAGGACCCTAGGTAAGATGATCAATCCTTACTCAGAAACACAAACTGGATGGACATTGAAAGAAGGAGCAAACAGGGAACAGGACAGGAGCCTACCACAGAGGGCCTCTGAAAGACTCTACCCAGCAGGGTATCAAGGCAGATGCTGATACTCATAGCCAAACTTTGGGCAGAGTGCAGGGATACCTGGAGAGGACAGGAGCTCCACAAGGAGAGCAATAGAACAAAAAAATTTGGGCACAGGAGTCTTTTCTGAGACTGATACTCCAACCAAGGATCATTCATGGATATAACCTAGAACCCCTGTTCAGATGTAGCCCACGGCAACTCAGTATCCCTAGTAAGGGTAACAGGGACTGTCTCTGACATGAACTCAGTGGCTGGCTCTTTGATCACCTCCCTTCTGAGGGGGGAGCAGCCTTGCCAAGTCACAGAGGAAGACAATGCAGCCAGTCCTGATGAGACCTGATAAGTTAGGGGCAGATGGAAGTGGAGGA
This sequence comes from Meriones unguiculatus, assembly GCF_030254825.1. NCBI lineage: Eukaryota > Metazoa > Chordata > Mammalia > Rodentia > Muridae > Meriones > Meriones unguiculatus. The sequence continues at coordinate 78,878,133 of NC_083358.1, read as the reverse complement.
GGATCTCCCCTATCAGTGGACTTGGAGAGGGGCATGGGAAATGATGAGGGAGGGAGGGTGGGGTTGGGAGGGAATGAGGGAAGTATACAGTCTGGGATACAAAGTGAATAAACTGTAATTAACATAAAAATAAAAATTTTCAGTTAAAAAAAGAAAAAGAAAAGAAAAAAGAGAGAGAACAATGTAACTAACATTACTAAGCCTTGGATTCCCCACACAAATCTTAGATTATGTACTCTTTATGCCTCCGACCCAGTATGATGTATGTATGTATGTATGTATGTATGTATGTTGTGGTGGTGGTAATCATTTGCTGAAAGCAGCCAGCATGATGAAAGCAACCTCAAAACAAGAACCCACCACAAAGGTTTCACATAACATGTGGCTGTAGCTTATAAACTTCTCTTCTCAATGATGACTGCCATTCAGGGTCAGTTGGGGTCAATGAAATAACTGCTTCCCTGGAAAAAATTCTGTTAAAGCCTTCTATAGAGAGTCCCGCCTCCCTTTTCCAGAACATGCTTTCTGTGCTATTCAGTAAATACAGCACAAAGCGTTTTGTTAGGGGCAGAATGGCAGACTTCAGACATATAAGCCAGGAAACAGAGACAGACTGACAGGACACACAGAGAAGGTATGACAACCGTCACCACTACCAATAGACAGAAGGCAAGAAAACAGCGTGGAGAATTTACATTTGGGCTTGCTCTTGTTTAAACGAATTCCAAGTGGAAATTGCTTTATTTTCATTCCTTCATGTGATATTAACGCATTTTGGTGCTCTCTGATATTATCTTTAATGAGTCAGCGGAGGCAATTGACAATGAATAATTAAGTTTTCCACACACAAACCGAAATACCTTCATTTATATAAATCACGTATACCAAGCAGTCTACAAAATGTTATTTCATTAATAATCTAAAGGTTGGAATAATTAGTTTTGGTAATGTTATGTAAACATGACTTTTGCTATATGAACACTTATGCTCAAGAGGTACTGATTTTTTATACTTTATGTTAAAAATTTTAAAAATTTTGTATGTTTGTGTGTCTATGTGTGTGCACCATGTCTCTCTCTCTCTCCTCTTTGTGTGTGTGTGTGTGTGTGTGTGATGTGTCTCTAGAGACCAGAAGAGGGCATCAGAGTCTCTGGAATGGAAGTTACAAGCAGTTCTAGGTTGCCTGACGTGGATGCTGGGGACTGAACACTTATCCTCCATAAGAGCAGCAAGTGTTCTTAATCACCAAGCCCTCTTCCCAGCTGCTATATAATTTATCATACAAGAATATTCATCTAAGAATGATTGGGTGATATTCTAAATGTACAAAGAAAAAAATGGTTCTAAATACAAAGGCGTTAAGAGATTGCTCTCTCTTACTGTAGCATTAAAAACCATAGCAAGGGCAATAATAGTCCATTCTTAACTAGAGATGGCCAGTCCACCAGACAAGAGACTAAGTCTTATGATGCTGGAGTCAGAGAACCGTAATAGTTAAATATTAGCTTAAATATTAGTTTAGATGTAAAAAGCAGACACTTGTGCATAACCTGAGCAGCTGTGGGGATTCAGTGGCAATACTGTTGGAGGGCCCTCTGATGCTTGTATTTTTATGCTAATTACTGGCCCTCGAAACCTGGTTATTGCCCAGATACATCTGTCCTTGTGTAAACCTTCCTAAGATGTCATTTCTAATTGGTTGATTAAAAGGCCTAAAACTTGGGCAGGACAGAATAGAATAAGCATGGCTAAGGTTCCCGGACATTGGGAACTGGAGAATCATGGGAAAGAACAAGAAGAGAATGGACGGACAGGAAGAGAAGAGGAAGGAGGAGGCCACGATAGGTTAGCATGGAGAAGGAACCACGTGGGAAGGGAGAAAGGACTCCAATAATGGCATGGAAAGGCCCAGATGAATAGTACAAGCAAGTATATAAGATTATGGATAGAAGGTAGCCCAGATAAGGATGGTTAAGGCAGATGGCATTGGATGGGGGCTGGGAAGTGGAGGGTGAGGGTACTGAAATAGCATAGGTATATATCCCCTCAGCCCAAGGGAAATAAGGCAATTATAAAATTTAACAGGTGTCTATGTCTTATGAATTGTGATAGCGGGTTAAATAATACCATCACAATGATTATAGGGATAATAACAAACATTATATAGCTCAACATTTGAATTTACAGCAACACAATGCAGTTAAGGATCCTGCTGAACTTATAAGGGAGATTTGAAACATGACTTGAACACATGAGCTCAAGATATAGATTCACTTCAACAGTTACTTATTTACTTGTCAATTTTACTGCATCCAGTATAGATTTCTTTCTAGTAATAGTTTGAGTATCTTTCAGTCATATTGAACAGGCACAATGAAGGAATATTCTGAAGATAAATCATTGATAATGGTTTCATGTATATCAGTGTTGATAAAGTAAAATGGACTGAGTTTTTTTTTTTTTAAACAATCAACAAATATCCAGTAAGGTCTTATTTTAAGTCATTGGGTTCTGCAGCCCTTTGATCACCAAGAGAGCTGTCACTTCTGATACTACCATGTTAGAATACTGCTATGTCTATATGCCATTTTAAAATGCCTAAATACACCTCTACCAAGTGGTTAGATGAGAAGAGCCTTCTGATTCCCTGAAAAAGCCACATACATGCACGTGGTTTCTTTAAGGTGCCACTATTTCTCTGACAAATAATAACATGACTGTGGAAATTATATCTATATTCTATCTTCATAGATCTGTCATGTCAAAATGGACAAGTCTATTGATTTTTTTGTTTAGGTCAGAAGTGTAATTAACACTCTGCAATAAAAATTACTATTTATTCTCTTTGTGGTTTCATATAAGCACAGAAAAGCAGTCAGTGGGCAAATAGTTCATGAAGTCAGGGAGAGAAATAGTGGACAAAGAACAATGAAAACCCAATAGTAAGCAAAGTGCTAGCTACTATTTAATAGAAGTTTAATGGGAAGAAGGCAATATAGCATAGTTTCTGTCCCTGGGTACCCTATAAATGCAGTGACTAAGTAATAAAAATCTTAGGTGCTACATGAACTTGTCAATAATTTCATTTTCACATCTCTGGATAATCTGCTTTGTAAATCCTACAGGCCCTCTACTCTGGCTTTTACACATCAGAGAAGCCCAACTAATGTATGTAAGTTCTTTAACTATAGTGAAATATAAATGTTTAAAGGGAAGCAGTCAAAATATAATGAGTTCAAGGGAAAGTTCAGAGGAAATAGTCATGTTGAAGGACAATGATGGAGAATCTTGGCTCTGATGCCTGCAGCTATGATAAAGGTGCCTTGTCTGGGCTGAGCAAGCTTTCTTGGAGGACAGTGATAGTTTCCATTTGATGAGCTGAGTTGGGAATTTTTTATTCAAGAATATGTTTACTAATAAACACATTTATCTAGACAAAGTGATTTCTTTTTTAACGAATATTGAATCCAATGGAACCCTGGGAGCAAGCCTATGACACAAGCGTGGTTCCATCAGTAGGCAGTAACTCAGTAACTCAGTAACTCAGAGAGCTGATGTTTGACACTGAAAACTTGAACTCTCTTCATTTCCAGGCCATTTTCACACAGTCTCACTGCTGCGGTTAAATTATTTTTTTATAAATAGATTGTTTGTTGACTAACTCTATATGCATTAAAGTAAAATATTCACATAAATCTCAAAGAAAAACTGCTTTATCTACTTATAATTGCCATGTTTTAATGCAATTTTAAAGTTCAGCTTAAAGGGAACATACTATGTAAATAATAGCTAAAGCTTACTCTGGGTTTTTCTTATTATTCAAGCCCTGTGTTAAGCACACAATTGTATTAATTCAGCTAATCTTAAAATTAAGCTCATAAAAGATGAACCACCCAGTGACACGGGGTGAGAAATCAAACGCAGGCCGCCCTTCCCTGCTGTAATCCTGTGTTACTCTCTAGAACTCAGCCTCTCATGGCCACTATTTGCAATTCTAATTAGTAAGAACTTGCTCAGACTCCGAAAATTATTTCTTAAGCTTTTAGAATTACAAGGCTCAAATGTGCCGAAGTGATGAAAATAATATTAAACTGAATTATGGAATTCTGCGGTACTTAATGAATACCAAGCTTAGCCAGTTTTCACTTAAAAGTAAAGATGAAAGAATGGCATTGTCGTGGCTATCACTTCCTCACTGTAACTAAGTGCTGTGGTTCAAAGGTTCGAAGGTAATTAATGACACACTGCTTCCTCACTTCTTTTTTTAATTTTATAAACTTCGCTATTTTAAAAAAGCATGCAAATAAATAAAAACACCACATACCAAATCTAACCAGAACCAGTCTGTACAAATTAGCGAACATCTACACAGTGAGAATAGGCCTTCAGAACGGGGGCTGTGGGGCTTCACTTTAATTGTATCCTTTCACTGTTGAATATACTTTATTCACTTGTTCTCACTAAGAATGGAAACTCCATGACCGAATTGATACTAGAAAACAACTAGCTTTTTGTCATCCTTCATAACTCATCCTTCCTCGTCCTCTAATATGTAGCCTTTCTCGTTCTTTCTTCTGCATGTTACACTGTACCTTTATACAGACATAATCCATTAGACAAGGTCTTATATGTGTGTCTCTGTTTTAGTACATCAAGCAAAGTGTTTAAAAGAAGGGAACTGAATGCCTGGGTTTTCTCGATTTAAAAGTATTTATCAAGGTTGACAGTAACAGACAGTGTATGTATCTGCCTAGAACCTTCCTAAGGATGAGAATTTTTATCGTGTTCAGGAGAACAACAATTTGTCTGGAAACCAGTATATTTATTTAGTATTTTTAGTAAAATTCAGGGGTAAGTGTATTGCATTTGTCTGGAATCTGTACATCAGTAAATCTAGAGGTTGCACCTAGCCCCTTTTGTTAATGAGAGTCTATCTAACTTCAACCATTACATGGTCATGGCTTGTTCTCCCGAGTGAAAGTGACTTCGATGTGACAGGTTGTTGTGCCATGCAGTAGAGGCCTGGCGTTCTTCCTTTAGAGCACAGCTGTGTGCTGTGAACAACAATGTGTGCGATACTATAATGAATATGTAGCATGCGTGCAGAAAAGGTCGATAGCACTTGCTACCACAGCAATTATTGATCCCCACTCCACGGACATCTCATTTACCATTCAGAATGAGTTAAACAATCGATCTAACACACAGTGTTCAATTGTTTATTGAATATTAATTGGCTACGTATTATGCATCAGTTCTAGGTCATTTAGCAGTATGCTGAGTTCTTCTATCCAAATGGCTAACTCTAAGGAACTTGAGGAACATCCTTTGAGAAACTCCTTGCTGTCTTAGATGCAAGACTTCATTCCCAACGGCCTCATCACATGCTCTTGTTTCCTCCCTTTTTTCTCCTCAGCCTTCATGGGCACAATTACACACTTTCCCTTATTTCTCTAAGGAACTATTACACCATGAATTCTCTAACAAGTCTTTTCCTCAGGGGCGGGGACACCCTTCACTCAGCCCACCAATGACTGTACATCCAGTAAGGTTGAAGGGCCAGCCACCACCCAGCACCCTAAACAAAGAATTTCTGTAGGGTGTGTGTGGACATAAACACACAGGCATATGCCCATCCATCTACCCCAAGGTGTGTGCTCTGACCTCTTATCCTATCCTCAAAGATCTTTCATTTCTGGTGGAGAAGGCTTAAAAGGAGTAGAGTATGGGACAAAAGGCAATTGTCTGTGCTGTGCTTATCGCTGCACCACACACAGCATACATTACCTACAACAGCACATCATGCCACAGACAGTCTCCTCTAGGAAAAGAAATTATGACCTTGACCGTGGAGATTAGATAGAAATTCACACACAGAGACAGACAGACAGACAGACAGACAGATTTAGCGATTTAGCTCTGGATCATGTTCATTGTCAGTGTGATGGTTATTTCTAATATGAAACTGCTAAATTATCTTTAATATTTGCATTTCTTTAATTCCTAGGAATTGGCCCCCCACAAGTAGTTAGCATTTAAAACAAACTTTTTCTGTTACACTTCTTATTCCAGGAGACTAAAGGCTAGAATTGGGGTACTCTATTCCACCTCTGGAGAAGAAAGAAGTAAAGAGAGGAAGGAAAGAGGAAACTTCTTCAGAATGGAAAAAAATATTAAAGCGGTCAGGAAAAAAGAACAAGAATGTCAAACACAAGTGAGCAAAATCTCAGCTACTACTAAAGGATTAGGTGGCTTCTAATGGCACAAACAAAACAACCAAGGATAGAAGATGAAGAACAGGAGAGGCAGCCTCACCACCTCATGCCTCGCCCACAAGAAGCATGTTGAGAACATGTTTGATCAAAGATCAAGGTGGAGATCTATAGAGACCTATAGATCAATCTGATTCTGTCTCTTAAGATTTCCCACTCCTGAAAAAATTATACCAAGCTCTTTAACACATGAGTGGCCTGACCAGTAACATCTCTCTGTGCTAAGTGTCTTCCCTAAATATTCCTCTAAACCTTGTTCTAGTTGAAGCCTGATGACACAGCTTTCTTGCTGCTACCTGGAGCTATGGATGCTTACTCACTGCCTTCTGTACTCAGTGTGCTTGCTCATTATTCTATCCTATCTTCCAAACTCTTCTTCCTTCTTCATAAGCCTCCTGCTGTGTTCAGCCTGTGTCCTCAGTTCCCATTCCTCCTCCTCTGGTGTATAACTTTGCTTCATTGTCATGCTCTCCCACTTAATCATTTGTGAGGTTACCAAAATATTTAAGACTCCAGAATTCTTCTCTGCTGATGATACTTTTCCTTTATCTTGTGTACTCACTCCAAGATCACATCCTAGTCCCTTGGCATTACAAAAGATGGGACCTTTCCTTTAATCCCTTGACCACCATGCATCCAATGACAGCAATACTCCCACCTCTGATATCTAGAATCCATTCATTTGTTAACCCCAGGGTTATCTTGTCTCTTCTCAGAACAAATTCTCTGCACGTTCTTGGGAATATTATGTATGCTTCTTTCCATGTATCCTAAGTTCACTGCATTTTTCCAGCTTAGCCATGAATACTTGCTTAAACCACATTCCCAATCACAAGCAATGACATCTTCTGCCTGAACCTGACTTCAGAAGAAAACACAGGCATACTACCTAGAATCATTAAAAATACGTGCACAACACTACTCAGCAATCAAAAACAAGGAAATCATGAAATTTGCAGGCAAATGGATGGAATTAGAAAAGATCACCCTGAGTGAGGTAACCTAGAAGCAGAAAGACACACATGGTATATACTCACTCATAAGTGGATATTAGACATACAATAGAGTATAAACATAGGAAAATCTATATATCTAAAGAAGCTAAGTAAGAAGGAGGACCCTAAGGAAGTTGCTCAATCCTCATTCAGAAAGGCAAATGAGATAGACATCAGAAAACAGGGACCAAATATATCTGGGCACAGGGTCTTTTCTGAGACTGACATTCAACCAAGGACCATGTATGGATATAACCGAGAACCTCCACTCAGATGTAGCCTGTGGTAGCTCAGTAACCAATTAGTTTCCCAAAGTGAGGGGAACAGGGACTATTTCTAACAAGAACTCAATGACTGGCTCTTTGGTCTCCCCACCCCTGAAGGGAGGAGCAGTCCTGTTAGGCCACAGAGGAGGGCTTTGCAGCCAGTCCTGAAGATACCTGATAAAACAGGATCAGATGAATGGGGAGGAGGTCCCCCCTATCAGTGGACTTGGAAAGGGGCACGGTGGAGATGAGGGAGGGAGGGAGGGACTGGGAGGGAATGAGGGATCGGGACATGGCTGGGATACAGAATTAATAAAATGTAACTGATAAAAAAAATTAAAAAAAAAAAAGAAAAGAAAACAGGGAACAGGACAGGAGCCTACCACAAAGGGCCTCTGAGAGACTCTATCCATCAAGGTATTAAAGCAGATGCTGAGACTCATAGCTAAACTTTAAGCAGAGTGCAGAAAGTCTTATGAAAGTAGGAGGAGATAGAAAGACCTGGGGGTTGGGCCCACAGGAGCTCCACAAGGAGACCTGATCACATTACCAAGTAATGAAGGAACCTTTGGCTATTCTTCTATCTCTTTAGTTTCCACCTATCTCTTCCTTAAATTGTTGATTTATTTTCTTTCCTGGCCAACCTTTTTCAATTATGAAACAAATATGCTATAGCTTTTTTCATACAAAGAGAAATACCTCTCAAGCTCATTTCTTCTTCCAGGTACTCCCTTGTTTCTTTTGTGCTTTATAGAAAGGGTCCTTGAAGGAATATTTGGCCTGACCATTGAATGAACTTCACCTGACTTCACTACACCCTCCATTGAAATTACTCTCATGAAATCATCTCTTCCTACCACAATGCCCCAGGTATTATTCAGTTTCCTGGCTTATTTGGTCAACAGTATTTTCAAAGTTGGCCACCAAATGAAAATAACATTTTTATTTGGCTTCCAAAACATAAATTTCTCCACGTTTCCCTTCTACATCTTTGCACACTCTTTCCCATTCTCACTCCCTATGTGTCCTAAAGTTTGGCTTTCAAACACCTTCAACTGTCCACGGCTACTCATAAATACCCTTTTGATAATCTCATCCAGTTCCCTGGTTTTGTCTATGCACTGACTGATCTGAAGTTTCTATCTCTGGCCAAAGCTTCTTTTCTGAACTTCATACTCATGTGTATAACTACCTAACGTTGGATACCACATAGACAAACTTAAAATATTCAAAACTGCCTCCAATACTCCTTCAAACTTCTCATCACACAGACCTCTCCATCACAGTTCATGAAAAATTAACCCTCATTTTTCTCATGGCAACCCCAAACTTCATTTTTCACCCTCCTTTCTGCCATCATCTTGTGTCAAATCCATTTGTAGGTGGGCACATGGTCCTTGCACTCACAGATAAGCACTGGGGAAAGCAGGAATGTTAACAACGCAGGGCTGTCTCTTGAAGACATGTGTAACCTGTTTTCTGCCCGGGAGGCTGGGAGTGGATGAGGTTAGTAGCCTGGTGACCTCTGTCATGTTAGTAAGGCCAGGCCACACCTGGCTCCCCAAGACTCTTATGTTTATTTCAGTCATCCTCCATATACCTTTATCCTGAGCACTGTTTCTCAGTTAATAGAACCCATCTTTACAGAAAAGGACATACGTACTTTAAAAAGAGTTTCAATGTAATTATGTCTTAAGTTTTGTTGCGTATATGGGATTGAATTAATTATCACCAAGAAACTTTTCCCTAAAAGTATATGCTACCCTTAAATATGCTTAAACTGACCTTCCTGGGTCAGACTCTTGGAGTCGGAACCAACATCAGCTACTGAATCGTTGAGCCAGATTTCAGTCTTGCCCCACGGGGGTCAACACTCTGCCTGCCCTTGGTGTGTGTAGAAACTCCCACAGCCACTGACGAACAACTCTGTCTCTAAATTCTACCTGGAAGCCAAACAGGGCTCACCACTTCTGCCTGGTGCCCTAGTCTAGAACACCTCATGTCTTACCTAAAGTAATTTAAGATCTTTTCCTAGGCTGTCCTTGCTCCCTTCTATGTGGGTGCAACTACTGAACCTTAGTAAAGCCAGTTTCTATCACTTCTTTAAAAAAAAATTCTCTAATCACTTTTCTTCTTATTTAGAACCAAAGCCAAAGGTTATTTCTTAAAAGTAACCTACAAGAAATAACCTACAAATGCTAACACTGTCTGGTGTAGCCCACTCCTCTCCCCCAACCTCATTTGATTTCAGGCAGGCTGACCTCTCTGCTGGTCCGTGCACACATCACCATGTTCTGTGGCGCTCCTCAGTAAGACTAGTGCCATGTGTCCTCTGAGAGTAGGAGGCTCTTTATCAAGACTTGAGCAATGTACTCTCTGAAAACAGTGCCTGGGTTCATGCTCAGTTCTGTTGGTTATTCATTGGACCATCTTGTCAGCCATGACACACTACTCTCCTTCCATTCTTTCCTCTCCTGGTGTATGCTTCTTCTCCGCATTTTTTTATTGCTTTTGTTTATTTTCTTTTACTTCTTTCCCTTTTTTGATATGGATCTTTTTTATGTATTTCTAGTTGGCTCTGAATTCAACGATATCCACTTGCCTCTGTCTCCCAAGTGCTGAGATTAAAGGCATGTACCAGCATACCTAACTCACTTTACTGCTTTTCCTCTTCCAATACGCATAAGTTACTTTTCTATTGCTGTGAAAAAAAAAAAGAAAACAAAAAACAAAACAACAACAACGACAAAAAAAAAAACAAACAAAAAAACAAAAAAACAAAAACATGACCCAGACATCTTCTAAAAGAAAGTGTTTCTTTGGACTTGTGATTTCAGAGGGTTAGAGTCAATGACGGTTGAGTGAAGGCATTTCTCAGCTGAGAGCTCATTTCATCCTCCATAGGAAGGAAGCAGAAAGAGGGCACTGGGAATGATGCAAGTCCTTTGACATCTCAAAGCCGGTTCCTAATGGCATACCACCTCCAATAAGCCACACTTCATAATCCTTCCCTACCAATTGATGTCTACCAACTGAGGACCAAGAAGTCAAATCTTTGAGTCTATGCTTAAAGCCATTGTCCTACTAACTCCCTTGCTCTTGTCACTCTCATTTGAGGGCTCAGATTGTAAACTTCAAGACAGCAGAGGTCTTACTTCTTTCTGACCTATGGCATCCTCAGCACCAAAAATGTACTTGAATAAACAGATGAATGAGTGCTGTGCCTGATATCGGATTGGAAGAAAAGAATGCTGTGCTTATGACAGCTGAAGCGAGTTAGGGAAATGGGTGGCTGCTGGGAAATCAAGCATCACAATCAACCCGTGTCCTTTGGTCACAGGAAGAGAGGACTCAAGAGAATTCCCAGAATATAAAGTGTTCCATTCCAATCTAAATCATGCAGACAGTACTTAAGAGCACAGCCACAGAAATAATTTGAATAAGGTCACCCCTACCCTCTTTCCAAAATGAAAGAGTCATCATATTTCAAACCTCTTCCTTAGTTCCAGTAGGCGCAAATACAGTCAAAACTTTTTAGTGCTTTGGATGAGTACTTAATGAATGTCTGCCAAAATTGCCTACTACTGAATAAATATCAATGCTGAAATTCAAAAGATTAGACAGATCATACTTATTTCAAACTTGAATTAACATCATCTACTATAGGGGAGGAAGCCTTTGTTTTCTATTAAAGATGTATCCTGGTTAGTTTTTGTTAACGACACAAGATAGGGTTATCTAGGAAGAGGGAATTTCAACTGAGAAGATGCCCCCATCAGACGGATCTACTGGCAAACCGACAGGGCATTTCCTTAATCAATGTTTGATGTGGGAGGGCCCAGCCCACTGGGGCCAGTGCTATCACAGCAGTAGAAAGCGAACTATGACAACCATATTGCTATTTAGCTATATTTTACAAGTAAGTTTGTGTGTAATTTAACTAGTCATAGAACTATTGTATATGCCGTAGTTCAATAATTCCATGAATTCAATTATTTTTAATTGCTCTTATTAATTCCAAGACTAGTATTGCTGTTCCTGGAATTTTTCAGGTCCAAACCAGATGGATCCTAATGGCATTTGGGAGAAAGATTTTAGTTGCAGAAAAACATTTTGGTTTAGCACAACCCAGGTAAATAGGAACTGTTACCAAATTACAATTAAGTATAAGCTTTCCTCTCTGGTGGCACAGGCTACACACATGCCATTTAAGATTCTGTCCTGCCTATGAAAATACTACTGCTTCTGCTAACAGGTATGTGAAGGACAAAGATGAGATGACTGCATTATTCTGATGTGGATTGTCATATTCAATCATATTCATGGAGTTTTGATTCTACTAGGATTTTTTTCAAACATTTCCTCCAGTCACCTACAACCCTGACCTCAGGCTGTTATGATAAATTCAGTCATGAGGAAGTAGATTGTCCATGGTCCCTTAGCCGAAAAGAGAGAGAGAGACAGAGAGAGAGAATGGGTTCTGGCACCCATATTTTTAACCTGACTTCCAAAAATTGTCTGAATCACACTAAGAAAACATCTGCTGAAGTGATTGTTGAGTATGTTGTCTTGAAGCTGAAGGCTTGCTATTATAGAAGCATTAATATTGCCCTAAAATGCTGTTTTAAGATTGCACTCTGCTTTGGAGAAAGAAAACATAGGGTTAAAGTGATAAGTTTGGGTCTTCACTGCTAAAAGTTGCTGGCAGCGATTCCAAATCCCAAATCAGGGCATTTTAAAAACTGTTGATCTTTGGTGCGATGTATAAGATTACATTCAAGGGGTGCCAAGCAATAGCCCTTTATTTTGAAGTCACTGTAGTGAAACAAATGAATTTGATAAATGGTAAAAGTATGTGAACCTAGTGGGACTTTTATTGATATTTAAGCTGGCTATAAATATTTATGGATTTTAGTTTCAGAGTTTATTTTTACTACATGCTTGCTAGCCTTGTTTATAACAGTAAATTATCAGTTCAGACACAATTACTAAATAAATATTTTAAAGGAAACATATTTATGAGTTTCAGTAAAGGAGTGAATGTTAGGGTTAATTGTCTTCTTAATAGAGGAAAACTAAGAAGACTAATAAATTCTAGTCCAGATTTTTTTAAAGATAACAAATTAATGACCATAATTACACTCATCAGGAAAAGAAAAAGAAAAGCTTGAAGTTTTTAGGGAGTTTTCGTGGGTCAAATTTGTTAATTTCCTCCATGTTCTTTAAGTACCTACTTCATCACAAAGCTCAGATGCCCCAGCCCTCCAGTTTCTTTAAATTATTACAAACGAAGGTGTATTTTAAATTAAATTTCAAAGTTCACATGATAGTTATAAGACCCATCTGACTTTTTGAAGAAAATCTGATACTAATTTCAGTTTAAGGACTGTTAGCACACCAACACATGTGATGTTTTTGGAATGCCGGTACAGCCCAAATTGTCTTTCATTGAGAAATACAACACGGTACAGAGAGCCCTAATTTTTATATGGTGTGTCACAATGTTCCCAGGAAGCCCAGCTTAGAAGAAAAACAGAGGATATTCTTTCTTTTCTTTGTCCCAACACCATAGTATGTGAATGTCACATAATTAGAGACAGGGAAACTTTGGCTTCAATGGCTGTCGCTGCCATTCTCATATGTAGTTTTAAATTATATTCAGTTCTACATTTTATTTGAATTTTAGTGGAATTCGTCGTAACTATAGTAGGATTTCTGATGATTTTTTTTTAGGAATTCCTTTACCCATTACATTAATCTGAGTATAAATAAATAAATAATCTTTTTTATTAATAATGGTAAATTATTAGTTAGGTCCAATCTTCAGGATAAGGATCCTACCACTGTCTGATGTGAAAAGGGAGCTCAAATACGTACTCAAGATGTCCTGTGGCAGGTAAAATTTGGACATGACACACAGATGTGGGTGACCCCAATCACTTAAGCATCGTGGATTCATTTTCTTTGTCAGTAAACTCAGTAAACCCGAAATTTCACAAGGTTTTATCTCAGCTGATTGATAAAACATGACACATAAGACCCAGGGCACAAAACTTGATGCACAGTAACTCCTTAATTGATATTGCTCACGTTAATTTACAACTCGTAATTAATGTACATTTAATAATAATGATAATAATAATAATATAATGATGATGATGATGATGATGCATCAACCACAGACAACAACATTTACTTTACAACTGATTAAATCTGAGTGATAAAACTGAAACAATCAGTCCCGTAGTTTTGTGGAAGTCAGTTATAATTTCTTCATTGATTATATACAGTAGTTATAATTAGACTGTAGGAACCTTATAAAATCATGTTTTAGTTTCCTAATTCATAGTTTAACGTTCACTGCATCCTTGGGAAAGAAAGATTGAATATGTTTTTACAGTGTTTACACATAAAGAAATGCCACTTTCTGAACTGAAATAACTTCTCCAAAGCTACAGAACTTGTCTTTGAACCTATGGCTTATGATATCATGTCTCAGAGAAATAAATATTCTTTTAAGGTGAGACATTAGGGAATAGGTGGCCACTAGAAGAAATATGCTAGACTGTTTAAAACTTTTCACTGTTAAGAGATAACTTCCTCCTAAAATGGCACCTAAAATATAAAATTAATAACCTTTGATCTGTTATATAATTACTTTAAGATGACCTGAATTTGGTCTGAAATAGATTTATTTCATTTTACTTAATGCTATTTTGGGCATTAACTATGAAATGTTTATTTAATATTTCCATGAATGAGGTAACAATCATATTTTCTATTTATTAATATGCTGCCAACTTAAAAAGTGCATTAATTGATATTAAAATTGGGGAGTATATTTAATTAACTTAATGAACCTAAGGTAACCTCAAAAATAGAGAACATTTCAAATTCAAACTCTTAAGGCATTTTATTGAGTAAACATGGATATGGATACATTTATACATATAGGAGTCTGGATTTTCTTTCTTAATATAATTAATATACTTCAAGTCCAAATTATTTGTTCAAAAGAGTAATGGAAGCATATCAGATAAAATTATTCCTAATGGAAAATAAGATGAAAAGGGTATATTCAACATCTGATGTACCTGATACCTTATTTCATCTACACATGGAGAGAAAGTTATTTGGTCTCAGAGTATGGCTCAGTATCAACATTTCTCACCTCTAAGCCACAGAGCTGTTCCGCTACTATGTCATGATGTTAAGCAGAAGAGCCAAGTCTCCTGGATTCAAGCAAAGGACTTCCTAATCTACAGCAAAGGCAGCAGCTAAGAGCCGCATGCCACCGTGCCAGTTCCTCTCTCCAAATGCGTGACGGTGGGCGCAAAGGGCAACAGTGGGAGCCTGTTTGTGTGGCTTGAGTTCAAGCATGCAGATCTTGGTGAATGCATGTTAGCACAGTCCTAGTTCGTCAGGACTGCTCACTGCAAACACTACCCCAGCAGATGGCCCAAAATCACGCAATCCAAGGGCTTTCAATGCTTATTATCCCTCACGTTATCAGTGAAAGCAAACGAGTCTCTGTGTTTCTGTGTGATAAGAGACATAGGTCCCTAAAGGATGAGAAATCCTTCCATCAATGACAATGTTTCTTCCGCCACTAATTCTCAAAAGGAAACAGAGAAGTCACTGTAACCCAATGACCCTACTCTTATGGATGTTCCCGGCATAGGAAATTTACATATGTTAGAAGCTCCATGAATATGTTTTTATTTTAGAATGTCAACATAAAATAGCATAAAGTGACCAGAATAGACAAGGGACAGCTCAATGCACGAGGGCTTTGTGGTCACTATGCTAAGTGAGCATGAAGATGCAGTGGATGTGAGTCTGGATGTGGATCTTTGTCCACCATCGTACACTCCAGAGATGCATGCGGGATATAAGCCAGCGCTGACTGATGTGAACAGCTGGCTTGCGACTGACATAGAGGTATAGCACACTACAGTGCCTCTTTGTGGAGATACAGAATTACCTTGTTTGTTAAGAGTTAATCAAGTTGGGCATGTCAATCTCCTAAGCAAGGGGCCAGCCCTCAGGAAGGCAGAACCACCTTGAGCCAGGCTATAGAGACAGGGGGAATAATGATCTTTTTAATAAAATAATGCGTTGTTCCCTTGCAGAATGCACAACCTTGTAGTCTGCCCATTTTTCTGAGTTACTCAGAAAACTGTAACTCTCCCCCATTTTTTTTCTTTCTCTTTTTCTTAAGGATGTCTTGGGCTTCTCTCTCTTTTCAAATCTCCCCTCCTTGCCATAGGCTTCCTATGTACCATGTCGCTGACCTTCATGCCAGCTTAACTTTGAACAGCATCCTCCTGGTAGCTGTCAAGGTTTACAGCTTACCTCCCTGAAGTTTGCTTTTAAACTGTAATAAAATTATCCTGGATAATTGTGTCAGTTTGGTCTTACATTCTTTTATGAACAAGAGGAAGACCCACTAAAGGAGACCTGGATTCCCTGGTAACACAAAAGGTCTTCCAGGAGACTCCTTAAAATGTTTAGTAACGTAACTGGGGAAGAAATGAATAGACAAAAATTTAGGCAGGTATAATTTGGGGGGTGATAAATAACCAGACTGCATTTTGGAAAAGTATCTGAGAGTGGCATTTGAAGAACAAGGCTCCTCCAGGTCTTTCTATCTCCCACTTCTTCTATAAGATTCCCTGCACTCCAACTAAAAGAGATCAAGGGGATACAAATCAGGAAGGAAAAAGTCAAAGTATCACTATTCGCAGATGATATGATAGTATACATGAGTGACCCCAGAAATTCAACCAGAGAACTCCTTCAGCTAATATACACCTTCAGCAAAGTGGCTGGATACAAAATCAACTCAAAAAATCCAGAAGCGCTTCTGTATACAAAAGACAAAAAGGCTGAGAAAGAAATTAGGGAAACACCACCCTTCACGATAGCCACAAATAACATAAAGTACTTTGGTGTGACTCTAACCAAGCAAATGAAAGACTTGTACGAAAAAAACTTCAAGTCTTTGAAGAAAGAAATTGAAGACGATATCAGAAGATGGAAAGATCTCCCAAGCTCTTGGCTTGGCAGGGTTAACATAGTGAAAATGGCCATCCTGCCAAAAGCAATCTACAGATTCAGTGCAAGTCCTATCAAAATACCAGCACAATTCTTCACAGAACTTGAAAGAACAATTCTAAATTTCATATAGAAAAAAACAAAACAAAAAACAGAATTGCTAAAACAATCCTGTTCAACAACAGATCCTCTGGAGGTTTCTCTATCCCTGATCTCAAGCTGTACTACAGAGCAATAGTAAACTGCATGGTATTGGCATAGAAACAGAAAGGTCGATCAATGGAATGGAATAGAAGACCCAGAAATAAACCCACACACCTGCAGATATTTGACTTTTTACAAAGATGCCAAAACCATACAATGGAAAAAAAGATAGCATCTTCAACAAATGGTGCTGGTCTAACTGGATGTCTACATGTAGAAAAGTGAAAATAGATCCATATTTGTCATCCTGCACAAAACTAAAGTCCACGTGGATCAAAGACCTCAATATAAAACTAGATACACCAAATCGGTTAGAAGGAAAAAATGGGGAAAAGCCCTGAACTCATTGGCTCAGAACATGAGCCAATGGCTCGACATGAACTCAGTGGCTGAGTATTTGTTCACCTCCCCACTGGGGGGTGTAGGCTTGCCAGGCCACAGAGGATGATGATACAGCCAGTCCTGGTGAGACCTGACAGGCCAGGGTCAGATGGTAGAAAGAAGGACCTTCTCTTATCAGTGGACTAAGAGAAGGGCAAAGGTGGAGAAGAGGGAGTAAGGGTGGGATTGGGAAGAGACAAGGAAGGGGCTACAGCTGGGATACAAAGTGAAAAATTGCAATACATATAAATACAATTTTTTAAAAAAGAGCAAGGCTCCTTAAACTTTTTCCACTTACAACCCCTTTCTACTCAAGTAATTTTTATGGAACATTGAGTGTATATATAACAAGATAAAATATGTACATCAGTCAAGCATCACCTAATAATACAACATAAGGATATGTATTTTTAAAAGTAGTTTTGTACTTTATCATTTACTGAAGTTGAAAGTAGATTTGTGTACTGCTGAGATGGGTATGTTTGCTTATGTTTGCATAAAAGTTAAATCTTGGTTGATATTTGATGACAGAGGTCTTTAGAGTTGATGGATATTCTGGTTTGATTTATTTTGTTGGGTGATTTTGTTTTTTGTTTTGTTTGCTCTTCTTGAGACAGGCTTTATCTGTTCGGCCATTAATGTCCTGGACCTCACTTTGAAGGTCATGGTGGCCTCAAACTCAGAGATCCACCTGCCTCTACCTCCCAAGTCCTGGGATTCAAGGTGTGTGACACTACCTGGTTGGTACTCTGTTTTTATATTCACCCATTCTTGCAATTCATTTCACATGAGTATGCATTAGAAAATAGCAGAAATATGTTTAGTATTGTTTCTGAAATCATTGGCAATTCTGTCCCTAGTCCAAAGCCAAAATTTATTTAATGCTTTTTTTTATGAAAGTTAGGTCAAGAATTCATACAGCAATTTTTCAAAACAAATATTCTCATGCAGTATAATCCAAAGACATACTCATTTGATACTTGCATGTTGAGAGATGATGGTCAGGAAATATTAAAAGTCATTGTTTTTATAATTAAACTATTACATGTCTTTATGAAAAGAAAACTTTGCACATGTTCAATAATACTGGATTCTGTGGCATTCACAGAGGTGGAAGTGCTCATGTATGTATCTAGAACCAAGGTTGAAATGAAGTTGTGCTTCATAACAGGGCAAGCACTGAGAGATCATTACGGTTTGATTTCAAATCAATTTTTGTTATTGCACATTCCAAAACGTTTTCTTGTTATCAGTGTTTTGTGACACCCACATTCAGCTCTTTAACCCAATTAAGGGCCACAAGTCACAACTTAGGAAACTTGGCTCAAGAAATTTAATAAAAGTGGATTGAATGCATCGGAAAAAGCAAAACACCAGCCATTAACTGCAAGATAACTTGGAATCAAATAATAAAATTTACCTCCTATAAACATTATATTAGCTACAATTATTTGTTTTTCATTATACTGTCTGTTGGCTCATCTGTGACATGACCTCTTCTCCATTATTGTCATACTCACGGCGACAAAGATACACACACACACAAACACACACACACCATAAAACAACATCTATAAATAACAACATTTATAAACTACAGTGATTTAGTGGTTACTAGAGTCTTCTAGACACTTAAACTTATGGTACAAAAATCTTTGTC
This sequence comes from Meriones unguiculatus, assembly GCF_030254825.1. Taxonomy (NCBI): domain Eukaryota; kingdom Metazoa; phylum Chordata; class Mammalia; order Rodentia; family Muridae; genus Meriones; species Meriones unguiculatus. The sequence goes on along the minus strand of NC_083358.1, from coordinate 78,859,298 downwards.
AAAATGACAAGGAAAATATCAATAACCTTGGAGACAAATGATATAAAAATGAATAGTTTTCTCTAATGAACACTCCAAATCCTTCATTTAAACTAATGTAGTACTTTTACATATTCTCAGAATTAAGCATATTTCTAAACCAGTTGGAAGAAAGAGTTGTTTTGAGGTTTTGTTGTGTGATTTTTTTGTTTGAGACACTGTCTTATGTAGCCCAGGATAGCCTTGACCTCACTATGTAGCTGAGGATGACCTTGAACTGAGTAATACATTATTCTTAGCCAATCAATATTACAGATCATGTGGTTCACATCATTTCAGAGGAAAACACTGACATTCAATTTTTTTTTCTATACTAGTACTTCTAAAAACAAACACCGACACTTCAAAAGTTGGTAAGGTGGCAAAGACAGGGTAATGTAAGATTAACCTTCTGACACCTCAGTAAATCTATATGAACAGAAAATAGCACTGGGCTCTGAGACTCTGCTTGGATAACGGTGCTTCTCACCTGAGGGCCCACAGCCGGCCCCCCTCTCTTACCTGATTGCAGGTGTTGATGTCAATGCCCCCCTTCAGGTATTCCACAACTTTGTCCAGGTTGCCTGCCCTGGCAGCGCGGAGGAAGCTGGCGTTGCTGTCAGACTGGAAGAGAAAGAGAAGGCCTTTGGTGAGTCAGGCAGAACATCAAATGCACCAGATACAGGGAGACAAGGGTGTTAATGCTCCACGTCAGACAAGCCTTGCCTAGGACATGTGCAGTATCATAAAACACTGACGTGTCATTCACAGCATAAGGTGGCAACCACACAGGGCTTTAGGGATGTTGACATTGACGAGAAACGTACCCTGTACGTACAAGAACCATGAAAGTAAAAAATGGCCACTACTGCTTTATTCCCAATCTTCAGCCGATTCAAAGATGAATTTACACTATGCAAAAGTCTACTGTTAGCCATTTTAGATGTTTTTTTCCCCGTGCCTGAGTGTTGTGTGCAAGGGTGTTCACATGTGTATGGGTGGGCACATGAGTGGGTTGCATGAGCATGTGTGATCTGGAGGGCTGAGGTTGATGTAGGGGGTCTTGCTCAATCAGCACTCCACTTTCTATTTTATTTATGGTGGTAGAAGAGGCCCATTGAACTGAATGTTTTCCAACGTAACCTAGTGAATCTGCTTGTCCTTGGGCTCCTGGATCTGGGCCTCCTCAGTACTGGGATTACAGGGGCCATCATGCCTATGAGGTTCTAGGGATCCTAGTTTTGGTCCTCAGCTTGTATAGCAGTGCTTTATGCATTGGGCCATCTCCACAGCCCTTACCCATTTGCTTTTACATTGGGTTTTCAGTGAACTGATAATGAGCCTAACAGCCAGACAAAAGAAAAAAGAAAAAAAAGAAAAAGGAAGAAAGAAAAAGAAGAAAGAAAGAAAGAAAGAAAGAAAGAAAGAAAGAAAGAAGGAAAGAAAGAAAAGGAAAGAAATTTAAAATTAGATGAAACTGAAGCTCCTTGGGTTCCTTTCTTTACTGTTAGTTTTCAGATGACTCAGCGGAAGAACACTGAGTCGGGGTCACTACAGTCATTCAGCCTCATGTTGAGAGAATAAGATGCTTTGAAGAGAGGGAAGGCATTCGTTGGCAGGTGTGTACTTGGCGGATGCAAATTTTGTACTCCTAGTGATCTGGGGAAAACATTATTAAATGTAAACCAGCTGACATAATACCAGACTGGAATATCTTGGTAAAGATGATAGCTCTTTGGATGGAGACTTTGTTTTCAGTTTTTCATCTTCCCACAGTCTCCACAAATCTGGTCCTGGGAAAATCAGCTGTATTTGCCTCGTGAAAAGTCTGGAGGCTGTTCCAAAGGCAGAATTACGCCATCACCCCAGGCTAGGATAAATATTCTAACTTTTAAACCTTAACATAATAATGACAATAAACTTCTGTTAGTGTTCAAGACATTTATATAACTATTGTAAATTTTCTTGTGGCATAATATCTAACCAAAGAGAAAAGGAGCCTAAAGAGAGATTTAATTCCCATGCCTGCATATGAGAGCTGAGTTTGATGAGGTCTGTTTTCTTTTAGGTTTGATGACATTCTCCTTAGAAGACTGCACAGCCCCCTTCCCTGGAAGAAGGCTACTCTTGGCAGGGAATCTTGGCCTACTCCATCAAGGCTGTTTTTAAGATTTGTGATGATGGGCAGGTAATGGAATTGGGAATATTTTCTCAGGGATTTTCAAATATATGATTGCTTGCACATCATTAAGTGCCTTACACACAGGAACCCTGGAAACCGAAGAACTGAATTATCCCACATCAGTCCCAATACCACAATGGTTACAGACTTCCAAGTCACACAGATGTTTAAGAGTTGAAAGGCGTGGCTGAAATCTAGACATCCAAAATCCATGCTCTGATTCTTCGGAAGTACCTCATGGTGTGGCTGGTGTGGAACTGTTCTCCTTCCCAGGATGCCTAGTGCTACATCCTTCCTGAAAGCCGTGCCCATGGCAGAATGCCCTGAGTCCATCTGCAATGCTGCAGGAACTGAATTGTGACTCACTTTAAAATGCTTCTTCTATGAAATTATTTTTGCTGCTTTCAGCTAATGCTAAATCCCAGTGGGATTTTCCCCTCCGGGTTTCTCGCTGCATTGCTTAAGTACAGCTAGATGTTAAACAAGGCACAATGAAGAGCACACACAAAAAAAATATTTTTCTTTTTACTATAAAAAAATAACGAAAAATAAAAAAATCAACGAAAATAAAATATGAAGTCTCACACATGAAATATACAAATATTCTTATGTAAACATAGCTTTTTTTTTCAGAATAAACTGTATTAAAAAATGAGCCAAAGAAATAGCTCCAACCTGTGCATGAAGCAAATAATTGTAGGTAATATTTATCAAGTGTTTATTGTGGGCCAAAAAAGATCTAAAGGAGCCATATGCATCAGATAATATCCATAGTAAGACTATAAAGAATGATGTGTGATGTGTCATTATAAAGAAAGATGCCTAGAAGGTTTCTTAGGTCATATGATTACTTGAGGGTGGGAGGAGATTCAAGATTTATTTCACGTTTATTTCAGAATCAGAAGCCTTCTCTGCTATTCTGCTCCCCAACAGTGCAAATCACCAAAATAGAAAACACTGCAGATTTCTTCCTGATAATTGGGTTCATTTCCTTTTACACGGCCCACACTTATGCCCATGGTCTATATGTTTTGTGTAAGCCATGCCATTTATGACATAAGTGCTTCACAGAAAATTCTTGTCAGCAATGTCTGCCTTCACCTACTGCTATTTGCAACCAGCAAAAACTTAAGAGCTGAATGAGAAGAATCCAGAAGCTTCTTGATTTAGGAATGAAGAGAAAAGTAGCAATGTATGCACAGCATTAAAAAGGCAGTCACGAAGGCTGGAGAGACGGCTCCCTGGTTAAAAAAGTACTTGCTGCTCTTCTAGAAGACACATATCTGGTTCCCAGAACCCACAGCATAAACCAACTGCAACTCCAGTTCCAGGGAACCCCATACCCTATTCTGGCCTTTGTGTGTGCTCACACCCATGTGTCATACACTCACACAAACACACACATATACACAAATTCAAATTAATCTTTTATTCTTAGGATCTAAAAATAAAAATCTACAGAAGTGTCAGTGCCTTTTGCCAAATTTTCTCTGAGGAATGGCCAGGTGGCAGGTGCTTTCCTTGTCACAGAGTATTTTCATAACTGGTTGTCTCTTCTCTGAGTTAATTATTTAAATGGATACAAGTTCGAAACTTAGAGAAAATCCCTGTAATTTTAGCGAACAATATTCCTAGTGTTATAGTAAATATATCATTTGTGCCATCCTTCTAGAGACCTCTTAAGCAGTTTCATATATATGAGAATCTTCTTTAGCCCTGCAAAAGGACTCAGTTCTCCCAGTGTGAGGAAATGAAGTAAACAAAAGTGTTATCATCATGTGGATAAAATCATGCATTTCAATGACAGAATTAAAATGAACTTCCAAAATGTTTATATCGAAAAAAGGAACCATACTAAGCTTCAAATGCATACTTCTGCATAGAAATATATCTTCTCTTTCTTGCACATGCACATTGCCAAATGCACATGTCAACACGCTGTGTCCTACAATGAGGTCAATCTGTGATTACAGCTCTTGACAAAACAGCTTTAGACAACAGGAGCCTGGTTACTTTTAATCAATAAGGAGATAAAAGAGGATTCAAACACACTCAGAGAGAGAGAGAGAGAGAGAGAGAGAGAGAGAGAGAAGAAAGGAGGGAAGGGGAAAGGGAGAGAAGTGAGGAGAGGGGAGGGGAGAAGAGAGGAGACAGGTTTTTACCAATATGTCTTTCCCTCCGAATATGAAGAAAATAAAAGTAGACATTTTAAGTCAAGGATTAGCAGGAGAAAAGCAAGCCTTCAAAACTGTTTTCTGTTTTCAGCTAGGGAAGTTCTCACCCCAACGCTCAGTAAAGAACAAAAGAAGCCGTGGTAACTCCCTTGGGAGAAGGTCTAGACAAACCAGGGGCTAACACCTCTCTCTGCTTTGCTACTTTGTGTCTGTCCCTAGGACCCTCAAATCCTATTACCAACTGCACTTCGGCCTATAAAACTTCACTCTCTCAGGAAGGAATGCAAATGTTCGGTTTTGCCTGCCTTAATATGTGACATATGGTTATCATTAAGTACGCCTGCTTTATAACCCTTGCGCGACATCTCCAACCAAAACCGAAAAGCTTCCTCTTCAATCTGTCTTGACACATTTGTGTTTCTGAACGTCAGCAAAGTAGGACTTTCCTTGCACCCAGCCTGAGCATGGAGAGGAATGTGTGTTTCCAAGACCCATCGTATCCTAAAGGAATGCTTCACCAACAGCTCAGAACCCACTCTACTAAGATCTAAACATAATTACACTTATTATTAGGTTCTTTCAATACGAATATAACAAGGAAGAAAAGAAATGCTCCAGATCATGTAGATGGCTAGCCCAGCATCCCTTTGGTGGATCCCTTTGTGCTTCTAAGCCAGTGCCTAACCAGTGAGGTCTTGAGAACATCTGTGTATGTGTGTATGAGAGTGTATTTGTGCATGTGTGTGAATGTGTTGCATTTGTGTATGTGTGTATATTATTGTGTGGTTGTGTATGTGTGTATATGATTGTGTGTTTGTGTGTGTGCTTGTGTTGATGCATGTGTGTATGTTTGTGCATGTGTGTATGTGTGTGTTTGTGTATATGTGCATGTGTGTTAGTGTATGCATTAGTGCAGGCATGCGTTTGTGTGTGTGTGAATGTTTGTGTGTCCATTTGTGTGTGTTTGTGTGTTTGTATCTGTATGTGTGTGTGTATGTATGTGTTTGTGTCTGTATGTGTGTGTTTATGTTTGTGTATATGTGTTTGTTTGTGTGTGTGTGTGTGTGTGTGTGTGTGTTCTATGCAATAGGATTTGCTGTAGCATAGAGAAGAGAATGCTCTCACCATCAGGTCATGAGACAGAGAATATGAGCCTGACGAACTGAAAGTGTGCACAGACAAGGATGCCATGTTGTCTTCACATAGTGACTTGCGCAGACCGTGAGCAGCAAGTGTAAAAGATCCCACCGAGAAGCAGTTCTCACTTTCAGCTTTTACCTGGACTGGGTGATCGTCTCTGTCAAACACGAACTTCACCTCAGGCCAGTAAGGAGAGTTTGAAAAGATTGCCAAGGGATGTGCCAGCATTTTCTTTTAATTGCTTTAAGTTTCATTACCCTGGAGTAGAGACCTGTTACTACTATTAAGCTTGTAATACAGTTGTGTCCAGGTTGACTAAAATGGTGTTCTGTACACTGTTTTTACTGAAGTTGATCTCAGAAATATAGTCAGCTAAAGGTCAAACTCCAAATGTTGAGGTCATACCTTATGACTACTAATCTGAGTATTTGTGCTTAGCTTTAGACAATTTTATCCATTCTACTGAATTAATGTCATGTGCTTGAGTGCCATTAGAAATGCTCGGAGGGGAGGAGGGAGGGGCTTATGGGGGATGCAGAATGAATAAAGTGTAATTGATGAAAAATTTAAAAAAATAAAAATAAATAAATAAATAAATAAATCACCTCCCCCTGGGGGGAGCAGCCTTACCAGGCCATAGTAGAGGACAATGCAGCCACTTTTGATGTGAACTGACAGACTAAGATCAGAAAGGAGAGGAGAACCTCCCCTATTAGTGGACTTGGGGAGTGGCATGCAAGCAGAGGGAGGAGGGAGGGTGGGATTGGGAGGAGAGGAGGGAGGGGCTTATGGGGGGATGCAGAATGAATAAAGTGTAATTGATGAAAATTTTAAGAAAAAAGGGAAAAAAATAATTTAAGAACCTTAAATGACTTTCAAAATTGGAGGAAAACATGGAGTTAGTAAATTGGCATGGAGCACGTCTCGCCCCTGGGGGCAATGGTCTCCTGAACCTACTCAGACCTCGGACACCACCACTGCTAGTTCTAGAACTGACACAGGATGTACCAACGAGGGGGTTAAGGCTTCTCATAATATTTCCTATAAGCCCACACCTGTTTGTCTATATCCCCCATTTTTATTCATTATTAGCCAGATAGAGCCAAGTAATTGTGGTAATGATACTTGCTTTTTTGCCCAATGCTGGAATGCTAATAAATTTAGGTATGCACTGGTTACTCGCATGCCTCACTGGGTGCCTGTGCCCGTTGATGCCCCTCACGCTATGACTCTCTTCAGACAGAAAAGGGATCTTGGAACTACAGCCACTATTGTTACTACCATCTCATTGGAGGCTGTTGGAGCTACCACCGGGGCATTAGCCATGAGTCATACTGGGCAGACTGCTCAGACCCTGAACAATCATTTAGCCAATGTAGCTCATGCCTTAGTTGTACATAAAGGAATTAATGCTCAACTAAAAGGAAGCTTGATGGTGTTCAATCAGAGGATTGACCTCGTGCAGGAGCAAATTGATACCCTATGGCAAATCGCTCAACTTGGCTGTCAATGAAAATATGCTGGACTTTGAGTCACTAGCATATAACATGAGAATTTTCCTGTGCTGCAAATCTGTCTAAACAATTGTCGAGCTATATTTTAGGTAATTGGACTGGAGAATTCGATACTACGATGGAGCAGCTGAGAGTGGCCATTGTCACAGTAAATTCTACCAGAGTGGACGCAGGACTAGCCACAGGATTATCAACATGGATTGCTGCAACCATGAATCATCTGAAGGAATGGGCGGGCATGGGAGCGTTAGCAGGCCTTCTGGTGTTGGTCTCCTTGGTTTGCCTGTGGTATATATGCAGGATTAGAGTCTCACAACAGTGTGATACAGCCATGATCATTCAGGCCTTTACAGCCATTGAAGCAGGACATTCTCCCCAAGCATGGTTGGATACCATAAAAAGTTAAAATGTTATGCTCAGGATGCGAGGCTAAGCACTGCACTCAGGGTCAGCCACTTTGGACCCAGAGAAGAGCATGTCTGGTTGCATGTGGGTTGATGCCCCAGGTCCCGCCTCTGAGAAAAAGGTATCGGATGGGTCTGATGCTCTTTGGGTGGATGACACCTAAATGAACATTGGTACAAAGTCCCAATTTATTTCTAATATCAGAGATCAGACCTCTACTCTTGCCTGATGCGTGTAAAACAAAAAGGGGGAACTGTAGAGAGCTGCGGAATGGTATGCCTTAAAGATGGAGCTGGTTTCCACCTTCCACCTTCCCGATGGTGAGTGCTCTCTGTCACGAACAATTCCACATTTGGCTAAGGCTGAGGATCTGGCTTGCTTCCATGTATGTGGACCTATCTGCATTGCCCACGTGGCACGCTGGGGTTGGCTACCCAGAGGCTATTTAAGCTGTGGGCTGGCTTTCCCCAGGGTCCGAGGATTGTTCAAGGTTCCTGAATAAACTGCATTGAAAAAAAAATGCTCGGAGGGGAGGACGGAGGGGCTTATGGGGGATGCAGAATGAATAAAGTGCAATTGATGAAAAATTAAAAAAATAAATAAAAATAAATAAATAAATAAGAAATGCTCAGTTACTAAGACTTTCCTTTTGACAGCAGAGTAATACAGCGGGCACTTGGAAACTGCTTTTGCTGGAGACCTTTGGGCGCCCCTGCTTCAAGACTGTGCAAAGGTGTGAGACTCATTCCCTGCTCAACCTATGCCACCTGCTTCGAGACTAAAGAAACAGCTATACTCCTGCAGGATCCTGAACCTGCAGAGGCCTTAAGTTCCAGGACTAGCCAAACCACCCGGATGGACACCTCTGGAAGATGGCAACTATCTGATGAGGCAAGAAAGTGCCCAGAGAAGAAGCGGTCATATTGGGAGAACCAAATGGATCTCCTTGAGCAAGAGAAATGACCAATTTGTGCCCTCTTACAGAATTAGAATCAGAAAATTACTAATGAGACTATGCCCTGGCCTACACTCCTTAATTATAAGAACCTCTTGCCCAAATCTGACCCCTATTTAAACATTAAACTTGTGTTTGTACCTTGAATATGAACTTGAAGTCCCTTTTTTTTTCTTACATCCAAAGTATTGATTAAACCTCTCTCTGCTTTCACTCTTATCTGTTTAATTAGCATATAAGGGCAAGTGCCTAAGTCTACTTAGTAGGAAAGCAGGAGCCCAGACTTTTGCCTTAAGTACAAGATAGCATGATTGTTTAAAGGAGTTTTGTGGTTTTAATATTCTAGTTAACACTGAAATAACACTGGGGGGGGGGCTCATGAATGGTGCCTTATACTTCAAAATGAATAAATCCATTCTTTAATATCAAACAACCCTGGGATAAGTGTGACCCAGCTGGCAGTCCTGAGCCTCAACCAGAAGGACGAAGACCATCCCTCTCCCATCTCCTCTCCATACACATCCCCCCAACAAGTCTGTGAGGACTTAAGGAAGGCACTTGTTCCCTGTAGAATTTTGCTTACTGATTGAGGAAGCCATTGCTACTTAGTCATTTATCTGACAGCCCTGTGGTCGATGGCAATACAAAGTCAAGAAGACTCAGTGAAATACATTAGAAGATGAGGGACTCACAGTGTGAACACTGGAAAAGTGAGCCGTATGATTGGGGCTCTTGTCATCAGTTCTTGGTTCTCTGCTTAGATAGGGTAAGCCGAGGCCCACTCTTAATAAATGATGGATTGTATGAACTTGGTTTTTGTAATACTCATTTTGTGTGTATATAGATGTGTGTGTGTATGTGTGCCTGGGTGTATATAAGTGCCCCTCAGAGGTGAGGTCAGAGCAGGCATCAGGGCATCAGATGCCCTGGAACGGGAGTTACAGATAGTTGTGAGGCACAGTGTGGGTGCTGGCAATCGAACCGGGGTCCTCTGAAAGAGCAGTAAGTATTCTTAACCACCAAATTGCCTCCCGAGTCCCAGGCTGGTTCTTTCTATGTCTTCAGTTTCTGTAAAAGCACATACTCTGGTTACAGGCACAGAGGAAGCCCACTGCGTTTGTTTTACATCAGTAGCTTTTCTTAAAGGGATGAAAGATGCAAAACAAAATCAGGAATCAAACCACAGGTGTGCATACATACCCAGCTGGAAGAAGTTTTTTTTTTTTTTTGTAAGATTTCCTTTTATTTCATGTGTATGAGTATTTGCCCACATGCACATATTTGTAGCACACATGTACCTGGTGCCCACAGAGATCAGAAAGAGCATTAGAGCCACTAGAACTGGAGTTTCCAAAAATTATGAGTTGTGTGGGTGCTGGGAACTGAACACAGGTTCCATGCAAGATCAGCAAGTAGCCACTTGTGGTGACACTCGCCTTTAATCCCAGCTCTCAGGAGGCCGAGGTACACCTTTGTGAATTTTATATTAGCCTGGTTTACATAGCAAGTTCCAGGCAGCCATGGGGACATACTAAGACCATGTTGCAGGAGGAAGGGTGCTAGTCTTGACCACTCAGCCACTTTTCCTGTCCTTACACTGAAAGTTCAGCAACATGTCCACATTCTGTTGACGTCTAAACAGTCTCAGACATCAACTGAGAATCTTCAACTGATATTTTTTGGATAATAAGAGAAAGTGTTTTTATTATTTTGTTTTAGGGTCTTATGTATTCCAACTTGGCCTTCAACCTACTCTGTTGCCAGGAATGATTTTGCCTCCTCCCCAGGAGGGCCACAATTGTAGACATGGGCCACCTCACATGGTTTATGTGATTCTGAAAATCACATTACTCCATACATGTTAGCATGTTAGGCAAGGACTCTGTCAACTGAGCTATACCACCAGAACTCAAAAAATCATTTTAGTACAAATACTATGCCTAATAATGTTCCTAATTTCTAACTAGTGATGTACCTAACTCTGCTAGGAATGTTCTACTCACCCACATCAACTCAACGTGCCTAGAGTGAAAACACGAAAGTATTCATACTTGCATGACATGTATATAAATTCAAAGACATTCCCTTTTGGGTCTTCACTGATCATAAAGAGTTTGTTTTATAAAAGAATAATAATCAGTACTAACAGCTTTTGGTCCTGAGCAAAGTGGGGCGGGGGGGGGGGGGGGTAGAAAGAATGCTCTTACAACAGTTTGCTTAACACTTTAAAGTACAACTGAATGAAATGCTTTTCATTGCCTGACTAATCAGTGTGTTGAGATATTACAGCATATTTCCCAGGAAGGACATAAAATGTACCCCAGTGAAATACTTAAGGATGAGGATAAATGGACTTCAATTATGTTTTATCTCCCTTTATGTTTTCTACAACTCTCATGATATATAAAAAACAAAACAAAAACAAACAAACAAACAAAAAAACAGATCCAATCAAATGAAAATATCCTTCATCGGTGTTTTATTGTGCCAGCGGTCCTGCAGCGTTAATCCAGTACTGTCCCCTTGAGAGAGACAATGTGATTTCTTTCCCTGTTGGTCTGATTGCTCTCTGGCTTCAGAGAGCATCTGCTTGAAAGCAGAGGTCCTCAGCCAGGATCGGTTTTGTGGCAGAGCACAGACGGCCCCGCAGACAGCACAGTCTAACCTACATTGCTTTTCTCACATTGAATCATCCAAGGTTGACCCAAGTATCACAGCTTGAAGTCAGAGCTTCCCGATGACTTCCCTGATATGATAACCACTATTTTAAAAGAACCTGCACAGTTGTTTTTTTTTTCTATTGTGACACATTTCCTTCGCCTGGTGATATCCTGTGGCTCCATTGAGACACATATGGAAATATACACAGTCCGAGGTCTTTTGTTTATAACACTCGGGAATCTGCCTGTAATTACCAGTGAGACTGCCTTTTCTAGAGACTATCACTTAATTACAGCTGAAAAACCACTCAAAACAGACTTCTGACGCAAAACAGAATTCTGAACTGAAATCTTAGTTTTTGACAATGTTAACATCTATACTGGACTAGCACTAAAAACCTAAATTTATCATGTTTATAATATAATTTCTTGTCCCATAGCAACACTTTAATTTTCTGGGAATAATGAGTCCACAAATTGTTTATGCAATCCTTAGAGTCCCTGGTTTTCTTTTAAAGTCTTTATAATTATTGGGTGTCTCAAATTTCAGTATGATAATTATGCTTTTTATAAGAAGTCATTTGTTTGTCTTTAATCCCATTCATGGAACTGTTATTAAGCTCATTACTTCTATAGGATATCAAGAGCCCATTTTTCTAATGCTCACTTAATTGTCAAAAACATCTTAATTTCTCCCATCTTCTAGAGTATGTGGGTTTTATAGGGAAACGAACAGCTCTCAGATGCTTTTGTATACCCGTTGCAGTCCAGTTGGAGGTGGACGATAAACAATGAACTTTAGAAGGGAAAACCAGAACTCTAGTATGCTCCACTTATGCTAAACTAAGCATATAAAATCCCTTTACATTTTTTTCTTTACCTTAACCACGTCACTCCAGCATCACGACATCTAATGTTAAATTTAAAACAAATAAAAAAAGAAAAACACGTATTATTAGGAGCACCATCTGAAAAGGAAGTGACTCCCCAGTGTGACTCACTTAAATTAATGTGCTTAAAATCCCTATAGTTGTACCAATCTAAATGCACACAGGTTGGGAAACAATAACTTTCCATTTAGAAACAGGAGAATTAAGTTAGTCGAGTATTTTGAGAACAAATGGTCAAAAATAACTAGTCAGTAACAACAAGTCATTTTGTTGATAGCTGGTTATTTCTGAAGTACCTACTCTGTGCCAGATGGTTGCGTGTGAGAGGCTAAATGAAGAATAAACAAGATGATCTATCCTTACAACGATCCTTAGTTTTACATACATGAAAACAGGGACAGAACAGGGACAACAGCAGCGTGTTCGATTCAGGGGTCTGAAGATATCCGGTAAAATCATGGCTGGCACACAGCAATGTCACAGTAAGGAAGGGCTCAGTGTGCTGCCTCTCTAAGGTACAGCAGGTGATCTGCCCATACCTACAGAAGATACGGAAAATGCTGACTGACGGAGAGAAATTCTCCCTGTGTCCGTGGTGTTGCATGTGCACTAGTGAGAACTGAAAATGGCTTCCGTGCAGGATGTTGGCCCTGGGGTGAGCACACTGATAGGTGCCACAGCTATCATTTCCCCATGAAGCCAAGATACAACTGAGACACCACTTTCTCCTTGTAGGGAAGAACCTGTTAACTTTCCAGACTTAACCCTTGTGCCATAAATTTCAATCGGCAGGAATGGCTTACACAATTGAATTTTAACTCAGTGTGGTTCTCCGGGAGGGTATGCAGCCTGACACACAAAGTGTAAAAGATAAGGTGAGAAATTGGCTGAGAAGAGAAAGTGTGTGATTAATGACAATGTGTAACCCAGCACATAGGAAAAGGCTTAGAGAATCAAGTGTTCTAAACTCACAAAGCATTCAGCTTTTCCTCCTAATATTTCAGCTGATACTTCAGAGTTAATTTTTTTTGGAACTCAGTAAAAAAAAAAAATCGCTAAAGTTATTATTGCATTTCAAAAAAAATTTCTTCTAGAATAAAAAATTGTTTACAAGCAATAACAAACAGAACAGAATTTACCTTCTTCTCAGCACCTCATGGAACATTCTCCAAAATAGACCATATAGTTGGTCAAAAAGCAAGCCTCAACAGATACAAGATTGAAATAATCCCTGTATCCTGTCTGATCACCATGGAATAAAGCTGGACCTCAACAACAACAGAAATAGCAAAAAGACTACGCACACATGGAAACTGAACAACTTGCTACTAAATGACAGTGGGTTAGGGAAGAAAGAAAGAAAGAAATTAAAGTCTTCCTAGAACTCAATGAAAATGAAGGCACAACATACCCAAACTTGTGGGACACAATGAAATCAGTGCTAAGAGGAAAGTTCATAGCACTAAGTACCTTCAAGAAGAAATTCGAGACAGCTCATTCAAGCAACTTAATGGCTCACTTAAAAACCCTAGAAAAAGAAGAAGCAGACACACCAAAAAGGAGTAGAAGGCTGGAAATAATCAAACTCAGGGCTGAAATCAATCAATTAGAAACAAATAAAACAATTCAAAAAATCAATGAAACCAAGAGCTGGTTCTTTGAGAAAATCAACAAGATAGACAAACCCTTAGCCAAGCTAACTAAAAGGCAGAGAGACACCATCCAAATCAACAAAATCAGAAATGAAAAGTGGGACATAACTACAGACACTGAGGAAATCCAAACAATCATTAGGACTTACTTCAAAAGTCTACATGCCCGAAAATTTGAAAATATAAATGAAATGGACAATTTTCTTGATCGATTCCACTTACCAAAGCTGAATCAAGACCAGGTAAATCAATTAAATAGTCCTGTATCCCCCAAGGAAATAGAAGCGGTCATCAAAAGTCTCCCATCCAAAAAAAAAAAAAAAAAAAAAGCCCAGGACCAGATGGTTTCAGCGCAGAATTCAACCAGACCTTCAAAAAAGAGCTAACTCAAGTTCTCGTCGAACTATTCCACAAAATAGAAACAGAAGGAACATTACCAAACTCATTCTATGAAGCCACTGTCACCTTGGTACCTAAACCTCACAAAGACCCACCAAAGAAAGAGAATTTCAGGCCAATCTCCCTTATGAACATTGATGCAAAAATACTCAACAAAATACTTGCAAACCGAATACAAGAACACATCAAAGATATCATCCACTATGACCAAGTAGGCTTCATCCCAGGTATGCAGGGGTGGTTCAATATACGGAAACCCATCAATGTGATCCACCATATTAACAAACTGAAAGAAAAAAAACCACATGATAATCTCCCTAGATGCTGAAAAAGCATTTGACAAAATCCAACATCCATTCATGTTTAAAGTATTGGAGAGATCAGGGATACAAGGCACATATCTAAACATAGTAAAGGCAATATACAGCAAGCCTATAGCCAACATCAAACTGAACGGAGAGAAACTTAAAGCAATCCCACTGAAATCAGCTATTCTTAATTAGTCCCACCTGCTGCTTAAAGCTCGGTCACACCTTCAAAAAAGGATAGTAGTAAATTTCCTTTTCCTACTGAAAGGTAAATGGTGAAGATGTGTTTGTCTCTCCTCCAAAATGATTTAAAGTTTAAATAAATGTGGTATTAAATAAAATGGATTGTTACAAACATAAAGAAATATTTAAAGATATATTCTAAGATAACATGTATGTTAGTTTCTGTTTATTTATAGCATTTAATGATCTCCCTATCTCAAAAGGGATAGGTAATTATAAACATATATAGACACAGACAGATAGGCTCGTAGTAGAGCATTTGAAAACTGAATTTAAAAAAAAATTACTGAAGACATAGTAATCTATTACCTTAACTTAACAATTTATATTTTCATGTGTTATTTTTTGAGAATTTTCTATGTACATATTCTATGTGTACAGAAATGTTTTCACAAATTTCAGCTTTCTGCAATCATTTATACATAACCAGCTAGTCTCTTTGAGTTGCCTTATTTTAAACAATTTTATGATTAAAAACTATATGTAAGTTTCTACCCCAGATTGATGTTGGCAATCCTTAAATTCGTAAAGACGGGATGACGATTTCAAGGGCTCTTGATGCACCCATTGCTGACTAGCCTTGAATTCCTCAGAGGAAGGGCAGCCTCAGCACGAGCACAAACTCGTGTTCGCCCGCCCTCCCGATATTGCTCACACTGACCAACGCTCTATTGATGCTTCCGTCTTACAGTCTTGGCAGGACCTTCTTATTTCTGAAGAAGTCGAAAACTTAGTCAAGTATTTATTGTCACATACACCTTTCTTCTTTGACTTAATCTTGTCTGTGTTTTCTTAAGACAATGTAAACTGTCTTTTGTTTTGAAAATATTTACAGAGACATAGTAAAATTCTGTCTCTCTCTTTTTTTAAAACCAAATTTACCCATCTGTTATATAAAGAACAAAATGTAAACTTCTACTTCTATGAGAAATTTGTTTTTCATCATTTTTATGTTCTCCAGAGCTGAAAGCAGTAAACATGCTTCTTTATTTTCTTTCAGATTATTTTCCTCATTTTTATTTCTTTAACTCTTCATTGTATGTGTGGGGGAAGTGAATAACAAACAAAAATTTTCCAAGGGAGCAGAATTTTCCAGTACCCAGAAGTTTACCACCTGCTTTCCGCTTTCTCTTCTGTCTCCCTTCTTGCACCAATCTTCTCTTAGAGGGCCAGCACAGCAGCAGGGTGTGCTGAGAACTATTTTCCTAATCCTGGTTCTATGGCCTTCCATGAGCTACGTGACGTTAAGCAAACCACCGAGTTCCAATAACCCTGTTGGTTTGAGTATAAAATGGGAGGACTGTGAGAATTAACTTGGGTGATATATGTAAATCCTTGAGAATGCTGTACTGGTAGAAAACCAATGAAAATATAGTTTAGAAATTACTCAAAAAGCTATTGTCAGGGGTTTTGGAAATTTATACTTTTTTGATACTACACAGTACATCAGAACAGAAACCAGCGTTAACAAAGAATCAATAACAGGTAATTAGCGTAGGGTCCTACACATGTTCCCACTTCTCATGTTTTTATAATTCTTTCCCTTTTTTTGTTCCTTTCCTATTTTCCACTTCTAGGTTACCTTATGATCTAATGTAGAATAGATACAGTCTCAATATCTATTATTGTATCTATTTTTAGACACAAAATAGGTGAGCACACAGCCTAGCATGAATAACTTGGCTAACCAATGGTCTGGGTTCTGGCACATAGCTGTAATTGAGTAAATAATATGCAAAAATGAGAATGGCAATTGGCACGAACATCTGGATCACTGTGTGATTCCTTATCATCACCAAAGCCAAGATTAGTTCTTTAATGTTTGTCTGAATGTTAGGTAACAAAGGGGAGGAAGGGAGGGAAAGAGGTAAGGATGGATGAAAGGAAGGAGGGAAGAAAGGAAGGAGAGGATGAGACTTAATGGAGAAATTCCGTATTTCCTATATTGCAATGCATTGATTCAACATTTAATTTTACAGATAATTAAATTACAAACATTTTTAAAAATACATAGAATGGAGGATCAAATGGAGAGGGGAGAGAAGAGGAGTAAGAGAGAGAATATGGGACGGACAGTTAAAACTAAGGGCCATTTGAGGGGCTTATATGGAAACCTATCACAGTAGAGGATTCTTAAAATATATACATAAAGAAAGGTAATCTAAATAAAACTGCCAAACAATGAGAGAGATGGTATACCAGCTGAACATTTTTTTGCCACCAAATGAAACCTCCAGTGCCAGGAATGGTTACATGTAACAGAGTTGTTGGCCAAAGGAGGCCTGGGAACCCCTAAACAACCTAGGCTATTTGCAAAGCTATTGGTGGCTCTCCACGAACTGAGACCCCACTGCTGAAGACAGCACCCTCATAGCTAGCTCACTGAACCCAGAGAGGTCAGGCAGATGTCTACATAGAAACTTCACCCTTACTGAGTAGTGGTCGTATTACTGGAAGGTGTTTCTTCCTAGGAGAAGGTATTTCGTATACCTAGGAGAAAGAAAAACATCAACCCAACCACAAACCTTCATCTACAATGGTGACCCGCCTGCAAGACACACTAGTGTAATAGTGGCACAGAAGTAGTGGGAGTAAGCAACCACTATCTGATTAAACTTGAGGCCCACTCCCTGAGATGGAACCCATGACCAAGAGTGCAAGGGTGGCCAAGAAAATGAAGCAAGTTAGGTCATGGACCTAGGAGAAAACCAAATACTACTGCTCTGCTAATAGGAACATAGCAATAATATGACTGCTAATGATATTCTGCTATACTCATTGGTCAATGTCTCACTCAGCCATCATCAGATAAGTAGGTGGGAATAAATACAGAGACCTGCAACTGAGCAATGTACAGAGAGTGAGAGATCTTTGAACACTCAGCCCTAAATAGGATGTCTCTCCCTCTCCTTAGGGCTCAGGAAACTCTGCAGAAGAGGAGGCAGAAAAAGGACCCAGTGGGGATGGAAGACACTGAGGAAAGAAGACACAAGGCCTTCTAGACACAGCAGAATTGGTGCACATGCACATATGAACTGAGAGAAACTGTGGAGCATGCACAGATGGGCTCACAGCACTGAGAGGAAAAGTTGACATATGCCCCAACCCCAGAGTTATCTCCAGCTGATAACCCAAAGGAAAAACCAGTGTTATCCAATAGAATAACAAACCACTCTGGGTATACAAACCACTCTTAAGGGCAGACCCCATGCCCAGCAGTAGAGCGCCAACACAAAACAAACTAAATAGTAGTTTTGGGGGGTCTTTTCTTTGTCTCTTAATGCTTCGTTTGGGCTTCTTTTCCTTTATATGTCTTTTTCTTATTTATTAATGGTATCTCATGTTGCCTTTTCGTGAAATTTCTGTGTACAAATGTGTGTCTCTCTGTGTTTGTATTTCCTGTGCTTTTTCTTTGGTTCCTTCCCTCCCCCACCCCTGCTTTTTTTTTTTTTGTTGTTGTTGTTCCTATACAGATTTGTTGATGTTTTTATTATTATTTTTTAAACATATGTCTGTTTTCTAACGAGAGAGGAAGGAAGGGTGTGGATTTGGATGGATGGGGAGGTGAAAAGAATCGAATTGGGAGAGGGAAAGCCCTATTCAGGATATATTGTAGCAAAATAAAATCTATTTCATATACATGTCTGTATGGAATACTGAATATTTTCTATTTCATATTTTTTTCTATTAAATCAAGTACAGTGTGCCTTGTTGATGTGTAAGAGCTCTGTAGCATGAGTCCCACTGTCGCAAACTGTGACCTAATGTACCACACAGGTGAACTGCAGTGAGCAGGGCACTCTGAGAATAAGTTGCCGAGTCCAAGCAACAACAGCTGATCTTTGTGCAGTCTCAGGCCACTGATAAGACAATGGCCAGAGGTGGAAAATGGCTTCTCACACCAGGCTCAAATAAGGCTAATGCAGAGTTTCTGTACAGTTCTTCTTTTATCTAACAGCCTGCCCTCTGCTGAGCCCAGTCCTGGTTCTGGATTCATTAGCTGTCTTTTGGCTGAAACAAACTAGCTCTAATATTCCCATGGTTTTTTGCTTTTAACGGTTGATGTGCTAAGAACTTTTAATAAGGCCAAAGATAGCTGTTAATTGTCTCTCGTGTGCTGTGTGACTTTTTAGGCAGAAGTGTGGAAGGCAGCCAGAATAGCAGACGGGACTTCAATTCCAAGGGACTAACAGACCATCCCGAACAATCTCGTTATTCAAAGAGCTCGACAGTGAAACAAAATTCTAATTTTTAAAACTTGGGAACGCATTTTCATAACCTTTTTAGTGCTTCTGTGCCCAGACTTTCGACGAGAGCTGACAAGGTCAGACAATAAATGAAAGGGTTCTCTGCCTGTGCACAGAAATGACTCTTTGGGGGGGGGATTAAATGTGTCCTAAGCGCCGGCGCTTAAAACTCCCCTGCAACATAAACTAGAGCTCTTCTGACTTTTAAGGTGACGAGAAAACCCTCAGGGAGCCCAGTTCGCTGGAAGAACATCCTCTGCTCCCACATGCCTCATGCGGTGTCGGCTTCTTTAATTACCAATAGAGGACTGCCAACAAGTTAGACAGGAGGGGCTTATTAACATTCTTCTGTCCTTGTGTGTTGATGGCACACACCCATCTCTGTCTCTTCAGAAACATCAACCTACCATTTTAAACACGAAGTGGTAGTTATGCTATCTGAATTCATCCTTGAGCTACTTACAGATCTCACTTAATCTTGTTAAACACATAGTCCTGACTACTTCATGTTCAACGGGTCCCAAAAGGTTCTGCAATTCTAAAATACCACGGGTGATCTTTCAGATATGGTATTTACAGGATACGCTTTGAAAGGAGCTGCCTTTGAAAGAATAACTAGACCTTTCGTGCTCTGTATTTATCACACAGTGCCAAGCATGCTTTATCAACTAAGCCATCATCAACCATCAAAAATTATCATGTAACAAAGCATAAGAAGTCAAATGCCATATGCCACTTTGTTTTGTTTTCTTTGATTGAAATGGGGCCTCACCCTGTCTTTCCTGATTCAACCTTGGCTGTCCTGGAACTCACGCTGTAGACCAGCCTGGCATCACTCTCAGAGATCCACATGCCTCTGCCTCTCAAGTGCTGGGATTAAAGGCATGCACCACCACACTTAGCTCGAATAAGCCACTTTTAAGAAAAACAAACAAACAAACAAACAAACAAACAAAAAACATCATAGAATATCTTTTATTCCCAAACAAGCTGAGGTGGTTTGAATGAGAATGCTTCCCATAGGCTCATGTATTTGAACACTTGGTCTCCAGTTGGTGATGCTGTTGGGAAGCTTTAGGGGGTGTGGCCTTGCTAGAAACAGCATTCTTCTGTTTCTGAGCCCCTTCTACTTTGCTCTCTCGGCTTCATGCTTGCACTTCTAGACATGAGCTCTTGACATTAAGCACCTGCCACCTGCTGCCATGATGGGTCCTTTTCCCTTGGAACTGTAAGGCCAAGTAAACCCTTCCTCCTATAAGTCGCCTTGATCATGTTTTTATATTTTAATCACAGAAACAAAAACATAATGACTGCACAAGCCTTCTCCTTTATGACTCAAGGCTGTACATAACAACCAGGGATTTTCAAAAATGTTTCACAACGTCTCCTGTATGTCATTGCCTGTATGTCACAGCAGATGCTTCCTCCCCTCCCTTAGGAGGTCAACAATCTAGAAAGGTAAGATGCAAAAAAATAGCAGAGTGAAAAAAAAAACATTATTTATGTCTTGGGAGAATCCCAATTTCTTGGATTTTTCCATGGTAAAGTGAGAATTTAACATTTAAGTTTAGTGCACTGTGCTTGCTTAATAAAGACAACTGTTAGAATGTGGACAATGCTACAAAACGGGGCAAAGCAAAATCTTAGACTATTTCAAACCTTCCTTTTGTAACTCATTGATGTCAGTAGGTAGAGTGAACAGAAAAGAAAATTAAGATTTTTTTAAATAAACTATATGTCAGCAACACTCATAATTTTTCAAAACCCAGTTTCAGTGAACAATGTCTATTACTAAACTCAGCTTTCACAGGGCTTCCATATCTCGTTGACTTCCTTGAGAATGCCATTGCAATGATTATTTGTCAGGTACTCATTGTGATGTTTGAGCTCTTAAAGGAAAATATTATAGAAAGGTACAAAATAAAAAGCTTTCCTGTACTTACATAAGTCCACCCAAATATGATGTGAATATAAGCATTGAGAAGTAAAACGCCTTTCCAGGTCTTACTATCTCCCCCTTCTTTCATAGGATTCCCTGCACTCTGCCCAAGTTTTGGTTATGAGTCTCAGCATCTGCTTTAATACACTGCTAGGTAGAGTCTGTCAGAGGCCCTCTGTGGTAGGCTCCTGTCCTGTTACTTGTTTTCTCCTACATCCAATGTCCATCCCCTTTGTCTTTTTAAGTGAGGATTAGTCATTTTACCCCGGTCCTCTTTCTTGTTTAGCTTCTTTAGGAGCTCCACAAGGACCAAATATATCAGGGCACAGGGTTCTTTTCTGAGACTGATTCTCCAACCAAGGACCATACATGGATATACTGCTCAGATGTAGCCAATGGCAGCTCAGTATCCAAGTGGATTCCCTAGTAAGGGGAACAGGGACTGTCTCTGACATGAACTCAGTGGCTGGCTCTTTGACACCTCCCCCCACCCCCAGGAAGGAGGAGCAGCCTTGCTAGGCTGCAGAGGAGGACATTGCAGCCAGTCCTGATGAGACCTGATAAGCTAGAGTCAGATGAAAGGGGAGGAGACTTCTCCTATCAGTGGACTTAGAGAGGGGCAGGGAGGAGATGAGGGAGGGAAGGTGGGATTGGAAGGGAATGAGGGAGGGGGCTACAGCTGGGATACAAAGTAAATAAACTGTAATTAATATAAAAAATAAAAATTTAATTAAAAAAGAAAAGTCAAACACCTAAGATGTTTATAATCAAATGTGAGAACAAAATGGCATAAAATTTAAAAGACGCTCAAGTGAAAATAAAGGAATCAGAAAAATGAGTGGATGTTTCCTGTAGCATAATAAATTTAACTAAGGGATTAAATCAGGAACTGGAAATGAGTAAGAGTCAGAGCAGATGTCTGCTTGGGAAGAAAGCAAAATATGGCCAAAAAAATATAAGAGCTTTCTTTTCCGTGAATTCTCAGCTCCATCCCAGACATGTGACCTTGAATAGACACTGTGCATACAATGGAGATAATTTTATGAAATACAGCAGAAGAAATGGTGCTGTAAAATCGACACATTGTTCAAATAAACACAAATGTTTGGTTGCAAGAGAGATATGGAGGAATGTGCCAGATACTGAGTGAGATGTTACTGTTTACATTAAATTATTCTTCTTATAATAATACAATCTTTTACTACATGTTTTGCAAATACAACGATTGTTCTATGCATACAGTTTGTTATATGGGTAAATAACTACTCAAAGAAAGAAATAACACATAAATTACAGTAAAGTTGATTCACTTTTGGACCAGAAGTTGATGATGAAAGCTTCTTGGCTTTCTAAATATTTTTTCTTTTTATTAACTCCACCATTTTACCACCTCTGCAAGATCTGAGGACATGCTACCTGCATTTAGGAAATGTCCAAAATGAGATCTGCTTCCTTGGGTGACTCCCTCGTTAATTCATTCTTCATTTCCACAAACATTCCCTAAGCGCCTACCTACTAGGCAGGTGGTAGGCACTTCATTTGGCACGTCAAAGAGAGGACAGTTTGTGCCGTAGGAGCATAGCCTAACCAATTCTCCAAAAGTGCCTTTAGTTTGTGGTCGCCTTCAAGTACACAGTCTATGTTTAAAAATATTGTTTGATGTGTCTCTTAATAATCAAATCCTATGCTTTTTACCCAAAGTCCATTGTTCAGTGTCTGAACAAGAGGGGTTATAGATGGGAAGAGGGAACATAGCATTTCTAGATCTCTCCAGCGCCACACCACTGGCCACAAGATTCACCGGATGCGCTTCACATGAGCTAACTGGATGGTTTTACTAAGTAAACTGGATGGTTTTGCAGATCTTATGGAAACTGAGCTGTCATCCTCACATTCTTCATCGCACCTTACGATCTACTAGTGGATCCACTTTGTCCATTTTGGACATTCTTTCAGACCAGTGAGTGGTTCATTCATGTTTAGTGAATGCATAAGTATAATTTCTTCCACACAGTAATCCAAACTGTACCTTCCAAGGGCTTTTCAGATCCTGCTTTTCAGACAGGCACTGCCTTCCCCATTAGCAGGAATAACATTCTGAATCTTGAGAGCTAATTCCATCCAGGCACCAATCAGTAGAGACTGGCTGCTACACTGAGGCTGATGGACCTAGAAATGCAAGTATCATCCTGCTTGTTTGATAGATGTGGGGAGGTAGGGGTTGGATCTTGGGGATAGAGTCTGACTGGCATGAGTGGAAGGTCTAGTTTGGTAGGCTCATAGCAGCAGCTTTCTAACTAGCCTGCATGGAAGTTCTTCTGCTACATATCTGTTGAATGTCCCTGTCCATGAATTACTCCCAGGACACAAAGGCCTACAGTGATCTTTCTCTTTATCAGTACTCTGTGAGGATCTTTATTCATACCTCATTGAACCACTTAATTTTTTTTTATGTCTTATACTTTGATTATCTATGTCTAGGTCTTACTTCTAAAACTAGACAAGTAGACTGATCTCTATCATTAAATAAAGCATCCCCAAAGTACATGATCATGTTCTGTATTATTTCTTATTCTTTAGAATGCTTTAAGGGATGATTTCCATTATATTCTTAGCTCTTATTAGAGTTGCTATCTAACTAAATGAATAACTTTTCTTATACTTATATAATTTCAAGATGCTTATTTTATTCCTTTAGTGTAAAAATACCTGAAAAGTTTAACCATCTTGACACTCAAATAGGGCTCACAATATTCCCCCCTTCCTCCCTCCCTCCCTCCGTCCTTCCTTACCCCCTCACACACACACATACATATACAGAAGAACCTCCTCCATTATGGTAAATAGTGCTTCTCTTGTGTCTAGTTTCTTAAGCCAACAAAACCCTTTTATAAACTAACACAAAGCTTTACCAGAAACAAAAATACATTGGAGTCTGATCGCTTCTCACTTCCACAGCTTGTACACTAACCCAGCCCCCCATCACACAGGCAGGCAGGAGGACCATAAATTGCTCTTCCTCTCTTGCTGGGGTTGAGAGGAAAGAGGAGAGGAGAAGGAAGAAAGGGACGGGGATGGGGAAAGGAAGAGAGAGAAGTAGAGGGAAGGAGAAAGAAAGGGGAGGAAGGGAGAGACAGATTCATTCAATCTGAGTCAAGTCCCACAATTTGTTCAGGGCACCTTGCTATATTTTGAATAAAAGTAAAATCCTATTATCAAGTTAATCTCTGTCGGGGGAGGGAAAAAAGAGCTAAACTTCTGCCAGGTTGGCCTTTGATTCCCTCTCATAATTCACCATGTCCACTGTGTTCACTGTGCTTTGGTGGCAGCATCTGTTTTCTTTCTCTCCTCTCTCCCTCCCTCTCCCTCTCCCCCTCTCTCCTTTTCTCTCCCTTTCCCTTCCCACCATCACACTGGCTCATTCTCCTCTCAGCCAGGCAGCATGCTTGTGTCTCCCGGCTTGGTTAGAGTTTGCTCCTCGTACATCAGGAAAGTCACTTTACATGGCTTGCCCCCTAACTGTACCCCTCTCAGGAAAGAGAGGTTGGCTGAGTTGCATCAGCCTAATAGAAGAGTGCTGAATTGTTTTTATAATATCATGGGACTCGTACTCCAATGTAACAAGCAGATGCACAGACTAATGAAAAGAGAAAAATAAAAAGCTGAATTTTTCTGCTATAACTGAGGCAAAGTATGAAAATTAATGAAGCATGGAAATGAAAATCTCTAAAAGGGAACTTCATAAAAAATGAAGATGATGATCCCAAACTCAACCAGGGGTGGATCATCTAAGCAACATTTGTGATGAAATCCTGCCCCATTTATGGTTTTGCTCTTCGATGAGTTTAAAAATCAATTTGATATAATAAAGTACAATAAAAAGTTATCACAATGTGATAAAACAGAGTACATGTAGAGCAATATGCAAATTTATAAACGATGCCAATAAAAATACAAGCCAAAGCAGAGAGAGGGACCTTCTCTGACAGTGTTATAGACGGCACCCTAGCAGATCGTGTCAACTCCCACGGAGCCTACATGGATGCTGCAAATCCTTCGGGTACATGTTCCAGACAGAAGCATCCTGGGGAGAAGACTGTCCTATGCGAAGTCTCTCAAATTGAAACTAAAAGACGCAAAGGCCATCTTAAAAAGTGGATAAAGAGATGGATCTGAGACATGATACAGTTTTCCCTGCTGTGAAAAACATGAAATTAACATGACTCAAGAATCCTATGAAGAATTGAAAATTCTCTCCTACCGGTCCCACTCTCTATAAAATCTATAAGCATTTGTTTTTCCTCCACCCTCTTCTGCCATGAATGTTTTCTCTTTATAGGGGCTGCCAAGACAATGATGAAAATAGCAATCTCTGACTCTTTGTGGATTAAGGTAGGTAGCAACACATGCCTGAGGAAATCCCTGACACAAGCTAGGAAGGGCAATATTTTCATTAGGAAGACGGCCATGTTCTCAGTTAGTCTGGAGTAAGACTTTCACAGGTGGACATTCTCTGGGCCCTTTGAAGGAAGAGTAGCTGTGGGAATACTCAGCTGTGTGGATCTGAGCCCAGTTATGTGGAGTTGGATGCCATACATCTGCCCAGCTGGTCAGCCTGCATTCCTTCTCACCATGAATACCTCCCTGCATTAGAGTCCTAAATGGCATTGGCAAAGTGGAAAATTGGTATTGTAACCAAATGCTTTCCCAAATTGCTTTCAAGATAACTGCAACAATTTACAATGTGCCCAGAATGCTTATGAGTCAACACATTTTTAAAGACCACTAGATTGTATACTTTTGTTAAAATAATAGATATATAGTAACTTTTATATTTTACCTTTATAAAGCAGTAAAATGGTAACTCCAGTCACTCCTTAATGACTGAATCACTTAGCAACTGAAACTTTCATAATAGAAAGACTGAGGAATACAGCTAAGCCCACGTGTGTCTCTGGTACCATGGCTGCCAGTGCAGACAGGAGTAGCTGTAATGAAGATCCTGTGCCATCAAGACTAGAGCATTTACTTCCTGGACTGTTCCAGGTAGAGGCTGATGAACTTACTATAGATTTAAGCTTCACTGTATGAGATCTTTGAACAATAGTTATCCGCTCTACAAATACTGATTTTTAAAATGGTGATGCCACGTTCTCACTTGAATTTTCTAAAAATTTTGTTTTGCAACGTAAAAGTTATCATCCGGTCAGAATAGTGCCCAGTGTGACATTTACAATTGCTTTACATATATGTTCATGTTTAATTATACAAGGCACCTGGGAATCATTCTGCTGTGACTCGTTTCCTCTTCCTTAAAGCCTATCTATGAAATCTCAAGTGCACATGGATAATCACAGTGCTCAGGAAGAATGTATTGTTCTTCACGGTCTCCAACACTGGGGATGGCACTGCTTCGGCCTCTGAGTTTGGAGATTACAAGTATGTACCAGCACACCCAGAAAGAGATGGGGTCTCTCTGTGTAGTCCTGACTGTCCTGGAACTCTCTCTGTACATCAGGCTGGCCTCAAGCTCAGAGACCCACCTGCCTTTGCTACCCGAGTGCTGGGGTTAAAGGAGTGCACCACCCCCTCCTGGCTTGGAATATCATTTTTTTAGCAACTTTTTGAACTCTGAAGCTCTGAATGAATTTCTCATTCTAGACCTGGGGCTTCAAGATCAAAAGAAGGTATCAACTCCACAGAGACTCGGGAAATTACCCTTTCTCTGTCCTCTGCATTTAAAAGCATACCTTTGTTATACCCTTGCATTTTATTCTGAAGGTGTTTCTCATTTCCTTCCATGCATCACTTCACCGGGACTTTTTATTTTCCAGTGCTGAGTTAAGGAACCCAGAGCCTAACATGTGCTAGGCAAGCTACATCTCTGAGTTACATCTCTAGCCCACTGATACTTAAAATGTACATAAATGTACATGTAAATATACATGTATGACTTACAGACAGCAGGGTAATTAATAACTAATTTTTTAATGTTCTAAGTCCCAAAGTATTTTTAAAAGCTCACGAACACACAGTTTTTCATATAAGGTGATTAATTTCTACAGAATATATTTTTGTCCTGCAACAGGCAAGCATGAGGCTACCTCTTGCTCACCAGGTTTTGCCCCTCAGCTCAGCAGCTCCAGAAGAGATGGCTGTGAGATCCTCAGGGAACTCTGGCTAATTTAAACTCTGACCCGGAAAGAGAAACTCCCCTGCTCCTAGGTCCACCTTGCCTGGGGTGACCTCGGCCCATTCTTTTTCCCAGAGGAGGGATTTGCTCCCCAAACCCTTCACTTCCTCCAATCTGGGTAACTTCCAGCAAGGAAGAGCTGCCTCCTCTCACTCCAGCGTGCTTTCCACTCTCCTTTGCCAGCTATAGCACTGTTTTGCAAATCCTTGTTATCCACAGGCTCTAAGTCCTGGATTTCCGTCTTGCTGTGATCTAGCAATTCCAAAGATCCGGATCAGAGTGAAGCCAAGGAGAACAGGCAGGAGTCAGAACCCAGGATCAGTCCCAGGAACCGTAGCAAACACAGAAAAGTGAAGCCCTCCATGTCCCTCACTCACAAACCTTCCTTTTGCCAGTTCAGTATGAAACTCTGGCCAACTTCTGACAGCACATACGAAAATCAAAGTATGTCAGAAAGATAACCGGGACCAACAGGGACTTTTAAGTCGCAGTGAGACTTGAGACTTTGCACAGCATGTCAGGGAATTACTGAAAGCTGAAGGCCAACTTAGACATCTGAGTTCCCAGCATTTAAGCCTTTTCACAAACTAGCGTGATCACCACTCGACCTGTGACCAAAGGCCTCACTACTCACAAACGACAGGAACAATGCCTCAATAGCCACAACTGGGATTCTAAGTTATCACGTGCATACAAAATGCCCTCTGGCCTAAGGAAAGAAAGAGCTGTACAAGAATATATAAATAGGGGAAAGAATTTGGCAGCCTGAATGTAAATCTCTACAGTACTACTGAAAGCTGCTCTGGAACAGTGTGTGTGTGTGTGAACAACATACATGTATGGCATGTTCAGCCTTGCCAAAAGCCCAAACTGAAGGGACAATGCAATCCACCATCTTCTTCACATGTCAGTTCATAACTATCAAGATAAAAGAAGAGACCAGTCAATGGCATACTACAGCATTCAAACCTAATAGCAGTAAGACACTGAATCCCAGACAGTCAGGTGCTGAAATCACATTGATTTCACGTCAGCTTCCTTCCTGGAAGCTGAGAGGTTTGACCAATGGGCGTCACTGTTGATTCTTAGACCGAGTCCTCCCATCTTCCTCATCTGCGGCCTAACACTTACCAGTGGGTCAGGTTCTCTGACATCATCACTGTTACAGCCATAGTAGTCCACAGCCGTATCCAGTTCCAGCATGTTGCCCTGGGCTCGGACGCTCTTGTTCGCCTGGCAAGACGCGCAGAGGGCGGCATTCCCCATCTCAGCTCTACAGTTCCCGGCGTGGGGGGGCCTGCCCTTGCCCTGGCCTGGGCTCCCAGGGATCCGCTAGCAGAGACAATCCATGATCCCTCGTGCCTCCACTGTTCAGTTCTCCGACGCGTCCCTCACCAGTTCTCCCCATCTGCTGCCAGGCTTGCTGGGGTCAGAGAGAACTCAAAACCCCAGCAACTGTAGCCTGCATTCAGTGACCATTTCCAGTCCAGGGACTGCCAGTCTATTTTTACACCTACCAGGCCAGCTATGCATGTCAATAGAGTGAGGGGGGTGAGGCAGACAGAGAGCAGGGGAGGGGGCGGTGTTGTTTTGTTTTTCACCACGCAAGCAGCCTGCCTCACACATGGGCTCAAGTTCCTGCTGTGTAAAATGCCTCTCCATAAGACAAGTTTTGCATTCCTCAATAAATTCCTGGTAATCCTTTGATATTTTTTTCCCCTATCAGTCCTTAGTCCTTGCACTCACACAAACGATGAACTCTCTTAATAACTTTGCTCCACCAACTTAACAGACAACTGTTGCTTTGTAGTTGTTTAAACCAAGTGGCTTCCAAAGTGGCTGTTAGCCCCTACCTTTCATTACCAATCACAGAAAGGAATTAGCTGTCCCCTTAAAATATTCATTAGAAACATATCAGCCAAAAAGGTTCATTTGAACCCTGCGTGGAAGTCTGAATTTTTATAAATTATGCACAACGTGTCATTACCAGTTAGTGTCTGCATAAGGGCAAACAAACGCTTTGGCTCATTTGTAATTCTCATTGATTTTTTAATATTTGAAAATATCTTCACAAACTCCGTAGTAACATAATGTGGCTTTCATAACATGATCTTTGAAGTCAGAGGTTTTTGAAATATTTATTTTATTTCTCACTAAGATAAATAACTGTAAATACACAGAGGACTTAGGAGGCCAGCTGTGATAGAATATGAGGATTTGTTAGACATTACTATGGACTGAATAATACCACTGCCTCTATTAGGGTGCCCATAAGCAATGATTTGAAACACCCTCTTCTTTCTTGTTACCTGGTAGGCGTCTGTGCATATGTGTGTACAAAAAGAATCATCTTCTTCAAATAGTTTTGAGCTATGGCAGCTGGGGATTATTATTCTGCATGGGACCTCAAGCCACCTCATTCCAGAGGCCATGGTGCTAAATTACAGTGCACATTTTAAAGATCTTATCCCTACGCCCCAATTACCACTATTCAGTAAAATCACTTTACTTTTTAACTATATAAGAGACCGTATCTTTTAAAACCAGATTTAAAAAAACAAACAAACCACTTGTTGATGCAAAAATACTACAACAATGTATACATTCTCCACTACATTAAAGAAGAGCCTATTCAGTCAGGAGGTGGTGGCACACACCTTTAATCCCAGCACTTGGAAGGCAGAGTCAGGAGGATCTCTTTAAGTAGGAAGCCAGCCTGAGGTACACAGCTGGGGTACACAGAGAAACCTTGTCTCAAACAAAACAAAAACAACAAAAAAGAGGTAAGTTATGCTAAATTATGAGAAGGCATACCTGATGGTAGCTTGGTTTCATAACAAGGCTAGACTGGATTGAGGTGTGGCAGACAAAGACTTTCATCTCGGTTGGATGATTTTCTACGGCTGAAACGGCTGACTCATGGCATCTGCACGTTTCTCATCGAATGTTCCACATACTTGAGGCATGGGCTACAGGAACTGGGCAAGCTACACTGTTTACTTGTGTGTTTTAAAATCTCATCTCCAAAGATGTAGCTTTCACTTTCTTTTTTTCCCTCGGGTTCTCAGGGCCTGGGGAAGACCTACAGTCCACAAAGGCCTACAAGAGATAGGTCTTAAATATGTATGACCTATCCAGAATATAAGCCAGGATTTTTTCTGGCTGCTAAAAGAGATGCACTCGCCCGTACTTTATAATTAATTTAACATTTTTGAAACATAAAAATTCTACACTGGACCTAGTGTTTAATATAGAATTATGCAACCTGCAGGGCAGGAAGGAAATTCTACAAACTGTCTCTAGGCTCCCTATTTCATTCTGGAGTGAGATCTGGACTTCAATAAATAAATGGGACACTTAGCTACTCCAGAGAGGGACAACATTCTGAGCTGTGGGCAAACAGTGCTGCTGTGCTTTGCTTGTTCCCTGGCATCTCTGTCTTACCAGTGTTGCCCAATCTAACTGGTGCCTTGGCTTTTGCTTCTTCATCAAGCAGCATATACTCTGCTCTCCATCAACCCACATCCAGTAGCCCTTCCTGCCTCCTTATCTTACTATTCACATTTGCCTGAAGTTCCATGTTATACCTAAGGCCTTTTGCACCTGTTGGTTTATTGACTTGCTTTAATCTCTTCCAACCTTGGCTAAGGTTGGAACTGTTATCAGCTTTTATTCTTTTTTTTATAACAGTAACTGACTAAATAATTTTAAGCATGGCAAATTTTTCAGTTCATTTCTTGACTAAACAACAAACAACTCTGTTAGTATTTGAAAAACTATTAACACTGGATGGGGTGAATTTTACTAAAAAAGAAATTGTAGGACAATGATGAGTAAAATATGGCAGGGGGATACTAGCAAAATTTAAAGTAGCATCTTGGCCACTCTCAGAAGAGACTTTGCCTGTGAAAACATTTTCATTCTTTCAACAGCGAAACTTTTTGCTCCTTGAGCATCTATATTCCTATCACTAAACCTGCCCAAAAGACGTGCTGGTCCTCAAATCCCACTACAGATGAGAGGTAAATAGAAATGCTTAGGATATGATGGCTGAAATTTCCCAGTCTCTATTGACCAGGTTTAAACGATCATCAAGCCAGAAGTTCTTAATACCTGTGGAAATGGAATTGCTAACAGGACACTTCCTATTTGCAATCACTTAAAACTTTCCCCCAAAATCCAGTTCTTTCTAAATGACAACAGAAGTGCGAATGGTCTTCAGGAGAGTTAAAATAGAAGTTAAAATAGCTAAAAGGCAGGTGGGCGTGTCTCCAAAGCGTAGGTGATGTGATAATCTACACAACGCAAAATGTTGTCACGTGGAAGACAAAGTTAACAACTGCAGCACTCTGTCCTAATAACATGCTGGCTGACTTGGTCTCTGAGGACATCTGACAAAGGATGTGCTTGCTGCTGGAGCAGAACAATGCCACCACTGTTCCTTAAAAAATGCTTTAAAGTCATTAGGGCAAATTACTCAGAAAGCAAATATTTGCATGTTTGACCACGCTCAGAGCAGGATACGTGAACTTGATACATGATTTGGAAGGTGAAATCCAAACCCCTAGTGATGTGACATTTGCAGTGTCTTCTCAAGTTCCTGGGCACTTTACTGTTATTATTTCATCTGTATTGGTCTTTTGATCCATTACAAGAGGAAAACAATTACAGACTGAGAACAAAGGCTGGCTTCTCTGCTGTACAAGTCTTTGCTCAAGTCCCTAAAACAGCAAATCTGAAAAACAGCCGCTGCTGTTTTCAATTTCGCGTCTTAAGTAAGGAGTCCCGGCTACAAAGTCATCATGAAAGTCACACTTGGAAAAGAAATCACTGTCTTGGGTTGTGTCACTTGACTTAAAGATGTCTGCAGGGAAGTTTTGAAAAGCTCTTGGCAGGCAGTTATTACTCACTGAAGTCCTGGTTTGCCCACTAGCTGACCCGTGTGCAGTTGTAAAACACTACCAAACATGTGCTTCAATTTTCTGCTTTGGGAAGCATAGGACTTCAACTAGATCACCAGCTCCTTCTAAGCCTCTGAGGTTTTTGTCTTCCAGGACACGAAAATCTGTTAATATTAGAACCACTACTTAACCCTCAGAGGTAGCTGAAGCTGACCATCTATCTGTGGGTGGAGGGATAAGAATTTCTTGGTATGTTGTATCAGGTACCGTTTCTGTGAGCTGTCTTTGTTCACTCTGCTTTCCCTGGAAGACTCCTGAAGCATATGAAAGAACCATGATGGACTCTTTCCAGCTACCCAGGACTCCTCTCAAGGAGAGAGCCCTCTTGCCCTGCCTTTCTTGAACATTAACTGGATTGAGAATTTTGCTACAGTTCTCAGAGTTCACCACTGTGAAATAAGGTAGACTTCCTCTTCCGGACCTACTGCAAGGAAGTACAAGGACCCTGTAAGACAAGTCTACAAAACCTGCATAGGCTAAGAGGGGTCTTTGTGTCCCTCAAATAGTTTGATTAACTTGTTTATAAAGTGAGTACTATCACATCAAAAATATATTTTTTTTTCATTACTACAAGTCTGTTAAGGAGCAAAGTAGGATGAAAAAGTCACTCAGAATTACAGATGTTAATTTTTCTTTCTTGGGGCCTAGAGAGATGATGGTTCAACAGTTAAAGCTAGTTTTTGCTCTTTCAGAGGACCTGCATGTGATTCCCACACTGAGTGGCTCAAAACTCCAACCAGGAGATCTGTTGCCCTTCTTTTTGGGAACTTCATTCAAATACAGAACGCCCAACCATCACCTCTCCACCTAACATGCACATAAGTTAAAATAATTGTTTTTAAAAAGTAATGCTTTCTCTTACCTCTAAATTACAACGGTTAGCACACAAACAAAAAGGCAATGTAGAGTTTTTCCATTTAAACCATCGTTTATAAAACAACTATAATAGTATGTTACTTAACACTGTGTTTTACAGTTCATTGTTCATATGTAGGTTTTATGCTACTTTTGCTGAATTTAAAAATTTTTAGTGGAGCTAAGGAGATATAGATCAGCCAGTGAAGTTCTTGACTTGCAAGCATGAGTCCCTAAATTTGATCCACCCCTCCCCCACTCAGAGCCCACAAAAATAGATAGATAGATAGATAGATAGATAGATAGATAGATAGATAGATACTTTAAGGAAAATATAAAAAGCCAAGTGTACACACTTGCAATCCGAGTGTTGTAAAGACAGAGATAAGTGGTTCCTGAGCCTTACTGGCCAGCCAGCCTAGCTCAATAGATGAATTCCAGGCCAGGGAGAGATCCTGCCTCAAAAAAACAAACAAACAAACAAAAACTAACCTAGGCAAACGGCTCCTGTAACATGACACTTGAAGTTGACCTCTAGATGCCACATTCACGCTCACATTCAGACACACACATACACAAACATACACACACTTTTGCACAAATGAATGAATACACACTCAATGATAAACATTAGGGGCTGCAGGGATGACTCAGCTGCTCAGAGCACTTGCTGTCTGATTTGTGTTGAGTTCCTTGTACACACTTGATAGTTTACAACATTCTGTATCTCTAGCTCCAAAAGAGCTAAGTCTCTCTTACAGCTTCCTCAGACACCAGACATACACATGGTACACACACATACACACATGCAAACAAAACATTCGTGCACATAAAGCACATAAAAAATTTTAAATCTCTAATATATATATATATATATATATATCTTTAAAAAAATCTTCTTACATGGCAATCTTCTCCCTTGCCATTTCCTTTTCAGTGGGTATGTTTTACCCAAATGTATCCATCCGACTGAACTAATATTTTGTTATTCCATTGCATACAAATTCTCCCAAATGCCATCAAATGAACCAAGGACAAGTTAATCCAACTTTCTGAATCACTGAACTATGGAAATAAAGCTGGTACATTCTGTGCAGGAGCCCAGTTGGCATGCTGTTTTCCTTCTATGTTTCAGCCCATTCGATATAACTATTTGGCTAAAATTGTAACTCATAATGATTTTTTGCTAGCTGGATCTATTATGTAATTGATCAATAAGGAAAAGTGCATAATGTATGGATTTCCACTAGATTCCATGTATCAGTGGGTGGCTTCCCATCTTGAATTGAGGTCAGTACAAATGAGTTCTACTGTTGGTACTTAACACACATTAACCAAAGTGAGTCTCACCAAGCTATTCATGGGCCCACAAACGTCAATTAGCCAATTGACTTTTACAATCCTTCCAGCTATTTTTTCATTCCAGGCTGCTGCCTCTTGACTTGTGGCATATCAAGGACAGTATTCTTTAACAGAGAGCCTAACAGCTTACCAAGCTTTCTAAAGGCCACACCAGTCTATGCCCAGCACAAAGTGGGCACTCAATAAATGTCACTTGCTGGCATGAAGGAGTCTTTGAGGCAAGAAAGGTAGTGTGTCCAGAGACCATTTGAACCATTCTATGTTCTCTGGAGGGGAATTTGAAATGCAACATGAGCCACAACGTAATGACCGTGCACTCCTGCTTGACTGGGAGAAAAGATATGTACAGGCCATGCTTAGAAAATAGTGTCCTGTGAAGAGCCAGGCAAGTGATTAAAACCAAGATGCAAAATCAGGGCCAGGTCACAGTATAATTTTAAAAGTTATTTTTGAAACCCAATCCATTTTTTTTCACTGTACTAACCTTTCTGAACTAAGTAAAACAGCTTAAAGAAATAACCAGAACCCTGCCCACTCAAGGCAAATTTAAAATGAATAGTAGTTGGCGTTGCTCTTGCTCAGTGCCTGGATGTCCAGAGGGCCGACATTCAAGGTGACATACAGTTGTGCCCTGTCTGCTGCATGCCAGAGCTGTTGACTCTTTCCATCAAAAAGGAAACTAGAAAAAAAAAAAAAAGCTGCAGGTGTTAAACCCAGTGTGTGAACATCTAGACAGGAGAGGTTACAGTTGTGTTACCAGTGAGGATTCGTATGTAATTCCTGCAATGCCGTAGCGTTACACACACAGTAAAGCCTCTCTTGGCCTAAGCTCTACTGGATGACCCATCACTGAGACCAACAAATGCAAATCTCTTTAGTTCCATTCCATCCATTCTCACACCAGTTGGCATTTGCTTTCCTTCGAAGGTTCTGAGGCATCAAGCCATTACACGTTTACACACACTGTGTGTGCATCCGGATAGCAAGAGAGATCATTTCTAGTACATATTTTGACCTGTGTCAGAAAAATTTCTTTATCAATTTGATCCATTTGGCATTATCAAAATTTTCTTTTAACTGTAAATTCCATGTCAGTATTTTAATCTAGTGGTCTCAAAGGAACTTTGAATTTTGTGTGTGTGTGTGTGTGTGTGTGTGTGTGTGTGTGTGTATAGCTGCATGAGTAAGGCAGAGGTTAGTATCAGGTGTCTTCCTCTACTTTCCTCCAGCTTTTTAAAAACAAACTTTATGAATAAAAAAATAATTGAGGCACTCCAGATTCAGGAGGCCTCAGATTCAGGAGCAGTTGACAAACATATAATGGACACCAAAGGTTTTTGTTGTTTGTTTGTGTTTTATGTGCTTTTATTTGGTTATAGTTTGGTGGGGGTGTGTTTGTTTTGTTGTTTTCTTTTGGGGTGCTGTTTTATTGGTTTGGGGGATTTCCATGGTGTGTTGGTTTTTTGTTGAGAAGCACTTATGGTGAATGGGTTTGGTGGGGGAGAGGATGTGGGAGGACTTGGAGAGGAAAAGAATGTGATCAAAATGCATTTATATTTAAAAATTGTTTTAAATGATAAAAAAATGGAGGTAAACAAACTCCACACACTAAAATTAACCAGACCCAAAGTCTATACATGTCAATGAACTTGTATAATTTGAATCACAATTCTGAAGCTCTGGACCCTCACTCTGGACTTTACAGTTTCCCTCTTGGATATATTTTTATGCATCTGCTCACCACTGAAACAAAAAAAAAAAATCTATGACAGAGTTAAAGCTAGAAAAACAATTTGCTTTATAAAGCTTTTGGTTGGGAATTTGTTTTGTGTTTGGGGGTGTTGGATTTTGTTTAAACAGTGTTTCCCACTGAAGCTAGACCTCACTGGCTAGCTAGACTGGCTGGTTACCCAATTCGAAGGAGTCCACCAGTCTCCACCTCTTTCCCAAATCTTTACATGGGCATTGGCAATGCAAACTCGGGTCTTAATGCTTGTACAGCAGGAACTGTACCAACCGGAATTGTCACCCCAGCCTTGGTTTCTACGTATGTTAGGATAATAATGTCACAACAAAATAGATACAAAACTGCATTTGAAATCAAACAGAAGATACAAATATTTGAAATATACAGTGTGCAGGATTAGGGACAGAAAGAAAGGAAAGAAGGAAGACAGAAAGGAAGAAAGATAGAAAGGAAGAAAGAGGGAGGTAGGAAGGGGGAGGGAGGAAAGGAAGGAGGGAAGGAAGGAAGGAAGGAAGGAAGGAAGGGAAAGAAAGAAAGAAAGAAAGAAGGAAAGAAAGGAAGGAAAAAAGAAAGAAAGGAAGGAAGGAAGG
Source organism: Meriones unguiculatus (assembly GCF_030254825.1). Classification (NCBI taxonomy): domain Eukaryota; kingdom Metazoa; phylum Chordata; class Mammalia; order Rodentia; family Muridae; genus Meriones; species Meriones unguiculatus. Next base: position 78,822,864 of record NC_083358.1, on the reverse strand, counting down.
AAGGAAGGAAGGAAGAAAGAAAGAAAGAAAGAAAGAAAGAAAGAAAGAAAGAAAGAATTGTGTACTGCATACAGCTGCCAGGCATTAGTCTATTAAGAAAAATATTCAAGTTCAAGACAAATTTCTAATCGTGTTCACACTAGACCCTATGGCAGTATCCACAGGGCATTATCTGGTTTACTGTGAGGACACACACAGTTTCTTTCCTTCTGTGCAAAACACTGTGCAAAACAGTGAGTGGCTCCTGCAATGGTCACTTATTTCAGTGAGTGGTTGTCTTTTGTTTTAAATTGTGCACTGCGTACACTCTTAATAAAAAGCAGTAGCACTAAGACAATGGACTGATAGACTAAATTCAATTTATTTCAAATATGAAGATATAGAGTACTAAAAAGAACCTAAATTTCATACTCTAAACAATAATTCATTTAGCCACTGTTTCAAGGTCTCTTTAAAACAAGTACATTTGTGACTCTTAAAATATAAAGAAGTATTCCTGGTCCTTATATATTATTCATTGTAGTATAAATATCCCAATTACATATTGTTTGTTCTCCCTGGAGAGGGGCAGAATTATTTTAAGTTTTCAATTACTTTTAAGATGGAATCACTTTACAAGCAGTCAGAAACTCTGGGAATATAATCGTGAGACATAAAATATTATAAAATCAATACTGTCAATGTATTCTTCTAGAATCATTGCCAGTGTGGTCTTCTGGGCTCTGAGCTAAGATCTTGCTGGGTCTATGCTGCAAGGGGATCGATTTTAAATTTTTGTATTCCCATCTGTATAATAATGAGCTATAATAAAAAGACTCACGCTAATGTTTGTAAGGGTTAATCTTTAAAGTCAGACAGTTAAAAATCATGCCATTAGGTCAGCTTATGGTGTATCTTCCCTACGGGAAGAAAAAGAAGAAAGGGGGAGGAAAAGGGGGAGAGAGGGAGTAAAGATAATAGAAGAAAATGAAAAACCAGTTCTGAAAATTAGGGTGTTTGTCTTTTCAGAGTATTAAAGACTATTTTTAACAAAACACTTTTCTCTTCTACTGCATTCTTAGAGGAGTGTGTAGGCATGCTTTGCACTGTCCTAGGTCAGAAGAGAGCCTCTCTGCTAAGCCAGTGTCTTGCACACACCTGCTCCTGGTGCAGCCTTCTCCTGCTGGGAAGACAGCGCAGCATCTGCCTTGCTGCCTTAACTGGATCACTTGATATTTGGGCACTCCCTTCCTGCAGAGTATACTCATCCTATCCCTTTGCTACTATTTTAGGCTAGTAATCCTCTTTACAGAATTACTGAGACTGTCACCTAGACAGTTCCCTGTGGTGGCCTTGCTGTATTTCAATCAATTCCCCCACACAGTATCGCCAGAGACATTTTAGGGCTCAAGCAATGTGCAGGACACCCCTAAAACCCTATGGTAATAAAAACTAATCTAATACAGATCTGATCTCCAATAGTCAAATTGGTCTTCATAACTTCTGCGACTTTTTTCTCATGTAATTGTTTTTTGGATTTTTATTAATAGTCTTCTATCTGCCCCCCCTTCACACACACACACACACACACACACACACACACACACACACACACCGTCAACTGTTAGAAGACTTCTCTTTGAAGCCCTGCCTGGCCAACAAGATTAGAGATCAGCTACAGACATAAAACCATCATGGTGAATGTTAACACACGTGCAACTGTTTCTGGATGTATTTGGCTACTTCACTAAAATGTGGACTCTTGGAATACAGACATCATATTTTATTATGTCTGTTTGTCCCTAGTGCTTCTGACAATGCCTCTACAGAGCAGGCATGCGCAGACAATTGTGGAAAAAGCGAAATCTTCCTTAGCGTGCATAAAACGATTGATTTCTACAAACATTTACTTCATTTGTCTCATAAACATTTATTCAGCACTGACTGCTAGGCCCAAACCCATCATCTAAATAAAAAGATGCAACTGTGTGACATTAGTGATGTGCACACAGAACTGCGTCGCGTCAATGAATCTCCGAGAATAGCAATCTGCAGAAATTTATCCAATTACCATTAAATGTCCCTTTGTTCTGTTCTCATTACCATCCTGTCAGTTTTTGATATGTTTTTTTTTTTTTCAGATGCTTGATTTTTTTATGAAATGGTCCAGGCACTGATTCTATTAGTTGTCATGTGAATATGAGAAATAATGAAAATATCCAGCACGCAAATGTTTGCGCAAGCAAGAGTAGCCACGATGAAGGCAGTTCGTTAGATAAGGATGGGATAAGGGCTGGGTAGCTGAGTACACAGGGGCCAGCAGGATAGCCTCAGATAGGCACAGGTGAGCAGTCCTCACTGCTGTTGACCCTCATCATAGCCACCCTCTCTGTACGGCCACCACTTCTCTGGTGCAGCCTCCAATTTCTGACCCTCATCGTCTCCTCTCCACTACTTTTCTTTGTTTCATATATGTCTTCACTTCTGCCATGGCTCACCTTCCATACAAATTTGAACGGCTTACACGCAGCCACCATCAATAATGTAGGAAATGCATGAATGCAAAACTATATCATGGTCATGGGATTGCTGAAGTGCCTATAGAAAATAAGTACCTTTCTCCTTTTTTCATGGTCAATACCAATTAACATACTCACTAGGGAGGTCAGGGAACTATCTGCACCTTGTCAGCACGGAAAGGTCCATCTGAGATCATAATAGACTAAGCCCTATCAGGGTCCAGAAGCAGCAGAAGGAAGCACATCATCAGAAGCGGATTGAAACATTTGCTATCCTGATCAGCTACCACTCAGTGTTATTAAAATAGAACGTTTCAGCAAAATTGGCATTTTAAAATGTCAGTGGCCAATAGAAGCTACATAACTCTTTTTAGGGAAGGATTTAGGGAAAATTAAATGGTCATGACATTTTTTTGGTCAACTAGATAGATCCTAAGGTGTATGTTTAGTAAAACTGGGCAAAATCTGATTAGAACAACTGGGTTATCAAATGTGAATCCAGAGATGCTGTTCAGATCCTTCGGTAGTTTTATATTTATACCCAGTAGCCTTCCCTTTTCCTTTTCCCTGTCCTTTGGTTCTCTTTGGTTTCAGCAACAACTGAAAAGTGCACCGCACCCAGTCCCTCTGTCCGGGTCGGCTGCTGCACCCAACCCACCGCATCCCTCACCCCTGATTTCAGAATGAATGGGGTCAAACCTCTCCAGGCTTCCGGCTGGTGGTGACTCACCGGGGCCCTCATCTCCGGATGCAGTTCCCCCTGTTCCTCAAGCGCCAAAAACGAGTCATTGTACCTTCCCCCATATCTAGGGACAACCAGTAATTAAGTTGCTGCTTCTTTTTCCTCGGGTGCTAAGGAGGATTAACTTGTTTCTAAATTCAGCGCTATCCCGCTGGAGGGCTGCCATCATGAGGGCTGTGGGGAGTATTGCCGTCAAGGTAATTCAGCAGTGTGGCTTTCTTCCCCGGGCTGCGCCTTGCCCCACAATAAATAGGACTTAGTAGTGATTGGCCAAGCACAAGTTCAGAGCATTAACAGTGTTAGATGACACAGCTAGGAACAGATTTCTGTTTTCTCTTTTATGTGATGAAGATTTTTCCCCCCTAGTCAACTTTATTACTCTGCTTGGTCAAATTCTTGACCTCTAGGACCCTCGGCATTGAACGGTAATTGAGCTCAAAGAGGAAAGGGAAAGAAAGAAAGAAAGAAAGAAAGAAAGAAAGAAAGAAAGAAAGAAAGAAAGAAAGAAAGAAAGAAAGAAAGAAAGAAAGAAAGAAAGAGGAAGAGAGAGAAAGAAAGAAAGAAAGAAAGAAAGAAAGAAAGAAAGAAAACGCCTTTGAACTCTTAAGCCTTTTGTCTATATATATATATCACTTTAATATCTTGCCAGATGTATTTTATCTCTCCATCTTCTATGAAAATGCATGTAGTTTCACACAGAGAGAAACTGCTCCTTCCGGATGCATGGGATCACAAAGGTCCTATTGAGATCCACTGGGCTCTGGTGTGCAGGAATGCCAGGGCATTGTGAATTCAGCCACAATGCACAGCCTGTTGCACCACAAGTACTCCTTGGGTGCTCTGATTTACAGGTCTGTCTTCACTTAAGGGTCTACTAAAACCCAGACACACCACAGCCACTGAAGCCTTGGGGAGCTCTGCCCTCCTCCTCCTCCTTCATTCACTGTTGCGTTCCATTGGTGAGCCTACTCTTCAGCAGCTTTTAAATGAGAGACGCTTGCTGTCGTCAGGGACTTGAAAGTTTCGTAATCTGGGGCGCTTATATGAATCCCTCGAGGAATGAAGTTTAAAGTTCATTATCACAACCTACGCTCAGATAATCTACATGCCTGGGTCAAGCACACACAGCTATTTCATGACAGAAGCTTAAGCGGCATTTACCAAGTTTGAGTAGAGAGAGCAGTTGCAGAGCTTAACCAAGCTCTAGGGCAGTTAAACAAGGATAGGCAGCGGCAAATAATCAAGACAGGAGAGTAAGGCGAGCGGGCGTAAGGAGAAAGGACTGCCAACCTTTGGTGGTAGAGATTCCATGCATCCCAGAGGACAATTTCATGTCCTATAGAATAGGGATTCTTATTTAAAATTGGAGAAAATTTGCAAAACGAGTTAGAATGCCAGTTTGTTTTACACATCCGTGTGACTAAACGCAAACAGGCTGCATTACCTTTACAACATTACCAAAGAAGACAGAAAGTTCTGCTCCTGCCTTCAGAACATCCTCCATCTCTTTGCTGGTCTATGATATCAGGGACAGCTTTATGTAAACAACTTAAAAACCCTGATCCGGCTTGCCTTTGTGCTTATTATGATCTATAGGTTTCCTGGGAAAACTTTTCTCTCTAGGTTTGATTCTGAAGACAAGCTGAAGTTTAGAAGATGTAAACTGGATGGTTAGACTCAGCAGGGCGTCCGACATATCTTAGGCAATGTTCACATGGTATGGGGGAGCTCAGGGGTCCTTGCATGATCAAGACTTAGTCCCACAAGGCTGCACAATCTGCTCTGAGCAAGAGGCTTTCCTCTGGTGCACTCACCCTTCAGGGTCCACAGGCTGAGGGGGAATACCTAGAGACTCTAAGGTAGGCACATTAGCTGTCAATACCACTGCTTAGTTATGTAAGGGACACAGATGGAATCTTAAGGTAAGTGCTGAGCTGACGTTTAATGACTGTCAGAGTGATGTGCAAACTAATAGCACACACCCAGCTTCTAATATCATTGTACATTTAGTTACAATTCAGAAATTAGGCTCCAGAGTGAAGGAAGATAGCTTATTAAATACTTTACCAAGAAAAATTTGAGATGGATTAAGTGAAGTATTAATTTACATTTATAGTACTTAAATAATACTTTGTTAGTTATAATTTATATTTTTATCAAGATTTGTTTATTTCTCTATTTTTCCATCTCGCTGACTTTTTTCATTTGTTAGTTTACTTACATTAGGAAAGACTCTTATTTAAGATATAACTCATGATTTTTTTTCTTTGGTGTGTTTCCTCAAATTTATATACCCCCACCAAAGAGACCCTTCAGGTTGGCACGCCCCATCACCTTCTCTGCACGTTCTTACCGGAGTCAGGCATTTTTCGTTCTGGCTTTCTGCTGGAAATGGCATTTAGAAACCAAGGCTGGGGCTAGGTGTGCCCAGCATACCAATACTGTCAGCATATCAATACTTCTAGGTTTCTGAGTGTATACAGTTACAAAACTATATGCATACACACAGGCACTTGTGCGCGCACACACACACACACACACACACACACACACACCTCTATGTGTTTCCTTAACACTTATCTGGGTAGAGCTTCAAAACAATAGGCTCATACTGATTCTTCTACAGACATGTTTAATCTTTAGAATAAAATGCTTTTTCTATCACACAAAAGGAGGGATTAATCTGTTGATAGAATAAGTAATGTATGAAAAGTGTGGAGCATACAGTGCTTTGAACAACGCTGTTTCATTTCCGTTTCTACAGCTGCACTTTTCGTATATTTTATATATGTATTTAAATATATACCTACGTAATATATCACTTATTTTTGAATTTTTTTAATAGATCACTTATTAACACAGGTTTGTTGGTTTAAAAACAACTGTGACCAACAACCACACATCCAGAAGGTGGTGTGGCTGAGACCTGAATACTACAGAGGACTTCCAAAGCTGTACTGTTTCTGTTATGCCAAGCAGAGATAGGAAACATTTGATGTTAGTCATTTATATGCAAAGCTTCTGCCATTTAAGCATTGCCACCTGCTACCTGTTCACACTCTCTCTATATAAAGAAATGCATTTTTAAAAACTTTTCCCTTCACAGTTTTTGAGATTTGTTTAGGCAGATGATCATCACTTCTAATATCACTGAAATGTAGTGCCTCGCCATCAAATTTTTATTTAAATTTTTTCACACAGCAAATTTTGCTTATGTTCTCTCCCCTTCCCCGGGTCCTCTCTACGTACACACCCAACTTTCATGGTTTTTGCCTCTATCAAAACAAAAACTAAAATCAAAGAAAAAAAACAAGACAAAAATAATACACATCAAACAAAAACAAATATCAACAAAAATAAGTCCAAAAATATGAAGTCTGTTTTGTGTTGGCCAATTATTCTTGGACATGGGGCGTGCCCTGGAGTGTGGTTGATATAGCCATTGGAGAAAATGGATATCTCCTATCCTGGCAGCCATCAATTACGAACGCATTGTTGATTAGGGATGAGACTTCGTGTCTACCTCCCCTTCGCAGTGCTGGCATTTGGTCTGGCTTGAATCTATGCAGGTCTTGTGTGTGCTGCCATGGGTCCCTGTAAGTTCACATATGTGCCAATCATGTTGTGTGTGGAAGATGCTGTTTCCTTGGACTCATCCATCAGCTCTGACTCTCATCATCTTCCTGCCTCCTTTCCTCCTAACACTAAATAGTTACCTGAAGAAAGAAGTTACTTGAGAGAAAGAACATTTCCTCTCTCAGTCAGTAACCTTTCTCATCCTCAATGTAATATTTGGAAATAGAAAATGTAACATTTTGGAAATAGAAAGGAGACTTTATGGACAAGGATTCATGGAACATCTTTAAGATAAGAATAAAGAGAAATAAAACAAATACAATTTAAAAGAATTTCTGGTTTCCTTGAAATGAAACATGATTAAAATTTAAAAAAACACATTTTTACTGACTATTGAAGAGTTCTAGTGACCAAACAGTCCCGTCATCTCTTCCACAATTGACTATGAGGCACACAACATGATTATGGAGATTAAACAGACATCCACTTAGAGATTTTCCTTCCACTGGAAAAACAGCTCTTATACTAACTTACTATAGATTCTCCAACCTTTCAAGACTGCTTTCTGCTGTGAGAGCTCAGAGCTATGACATGCTGCCTTTGGTGTGGAATGACTATGGACACCCATTCTCTATGTCATTCACAAAGCCCCTACACACTTTAGCACAGTGCTGCAGTGTGGATTTGCTGTGTTCTCCTTGACGTCATCTGCCTTCTTCTCACTTGTAGTAATGTGCATGTTTTTCATCTCACACCCCCACCCAGACCCCCCAAGCCCACACTAAAGCCTGTGATCAGTAGGTGACCTTCTCAAAGAACAGCTCATTTCCCCCGTGACCTCTATCCCAAAGGAATCACTAGCCTGGCCCAGTTGGACTTCGCTGACTGCAATCATTTTAGGTTGTGCCGTGGTCTAATTAAGCATTCTAGCTCAGGGTGAGGTAGAGACCATAAGTGAGGTGGAAGTTGGTGTCACCACCCTAGAAGAACTGAAGAGTTGTTCTTCTCAACCAGTGTATAGTTAATCGGTTCATGCATGCCTGAATTTCTCTTCAAGAGTTTACTCTAGGTGCCTGTCAGCTTGGTGCTTTACAAGTTCAAAGGCAGCCCTCATTCCTGATGTTGATCTTTGTGAAATGATTAACACCAAAGTAATGTTCCTCTGTGGGTTTTTAAAAACCTGGCATTGTCAGCTCACAGAGCCTCTAATAGAAAATAAAAGAACCACAATAAACTTCCTTCAAATGACTCAAATCAACACAGGAGAAACAAAACACAACCGCACACTTTACAGGATGACTTCATTTTCTAAATGAGGCATAAACACCTTTGAGAGAACATCAAACACCATGGCAGGAACCATTTCTTCCCACTACTTCAACTGCCAGGTAAGACCTTTTAAAGAAAATTTGCATCATACATACAAAAATAGACAATCACAAACCCAACCTAATGGCCCAAATGAGGTTCTCTTCCTGTATTTGTGGGAGGAACCATCACCACAGGTGGTCTGTGGGATCCTCCAAGGACAGTACTGTGTTTGGGACAGAGAGAAATACCACCAAAGTATCTCACTTGTAATAATGAAAGGAGACAAAGACATCCTCAAATATGTATGACACAGAACCATCAAAAACCAAAGTGAATCTACAGGATCTCCGTTGCCCATCAGGTCACAGTCGATCAGGTCAGTTTGAACCAAGGTCACCATCGGTAAGCAGAACTGAGCACAGGTTTCCAAAACTTGCTTTTCTAGAGGTTTTTAGAAGTTTTGTGTGAACAGGAGTCATAAAATTAGTAAGTAACTGATTGGTATGTTGTCTGTTCTGTTCACTTGTTTTTGTTTTGTCTGTACATGTGTGGGTAGGTGTACACACGTATGCATGTGAATATGAAGACCAAAGGTCAATGGCATGAACTGAGAAGTCTTCTACATTGGTTGGACAATGTATGCCAGTGATACTTTTATCTCTGCCTCCCCAGTTGTTGGGATGACAGCCAGGGCCAGCTTTTGACACGTCTGTTGGATCCTCTAACTCAGTTCTTCATGCTTGAACAACAATGCTCTACCACCAAGACATTTCCTTTCCCAAGCCCAGTTGCTTGTTCTTTATAATCCCAAATCCCATTTCTATCTCTCATTTGGATCAGTGTTTCAGAATAGGTAGTGGCTAAATTTCTTTCCAAATGCATTTATTTCAGATGTATTTGACCTTTATATTAACAATGAAAGAAGATTCTTGTCCATCATTTTTGAGATGTTGATACAAATTAAAAGTGCCCATGAAAACCAGAAAGTTTTGAGAACAACCTCCTTGATCTATAAAAATTAAGGAGGAACCCATTCCTTAAGACACAGTCCAGTAAACCCACCTGCTTGGGAGACTAGGGATGAAAGATTGTAAAGTCAAGGCCATTCTGAACTACAGAGGGAGTTCATAGCCAGCCTGGGCAATATGGTAAGACCCTATCTCAAAACAAAAATTAAAAGGAAAGATAGAGATATCTCAGTGATAGATGATAGAAGTCCTTGTTTAGCAAGCAGGAGTCCCTGGGTTCAATTACCAATACAGGGAAGAAAAACATAAATAATTATAAACACAAAATGTGATATGTAATTTCAACTTCTCTAACAGATATAAAAGATGAGTGAGTTAACTTAGTAACCCACAAGTCTATTTGCAAACATACATACAAATAGCCAAGAAATACATAAAATGTGGAAGAACACCATATTGTTAGGCTTGTAGCTGTATAGTAGTTGTTGTTCCCTGATGATTCTATTCCTTAATATTGCTTCCATTGAAGTGTTTCCCATGACAACAGTACAACAATGGCAAACAATAAGAAGACAAATCTAAAAAAAGGGACACCACGAAGGGTGAGGTAGAAGATTGTTTTTCTCTGGCAGAAATGCTAATGCAATGGCAGAAATAGGAGGCATAATTCCGAGTGAACATACCCAAAAGGTGCATTCCAGAAGCCTTTACAACTAAGTACAGAATCCCTTGCTGGCTGCTCTGGAAGTTGTCATAGCCAGTAAGAGAATAAAAGCACAGTTGAGAAAAAAAAAAAAAAATATATATATATATATATATATATATATATATATATCCATGAAAAACTCTAAACCAAGAATAAAACAGAGACCTTGGCACTATAAGAGTTGATGAGGAGAGGTCTTCCTCTCCTTCCATCTGATCCTTGCCTATCAGGTCTCATCAGGACTGGCTGCATTGTCATCCTCTGTGGCCTAGTAGGATGGGATTGGAAGGAGACGAGGAAGGGGCCCACAGCCAGGATACAAAGTGAATAAACAATAATAATAAAGTTAAATAAGTATATATACTCAAACAATTTTGAATTTAAATATATTTTGATAATTAAAAAATGGAAAAAAATTAAAGTCACAGAAAAAAAAAGAAGTTGGTGAGGGGTGGAGCTCAAACTGGAGGAGGCCTCTCCTTGGAGATGCGCTTTCTCTCCCTCTCTCCACTCGTGCCATTTCCTATGATTTCATAAGGATCAGTACAAGCCAAGCACACGAAAAAAGAGGCAGTTACTGACTTGTATTAGGAGCTGGAGGAGCGTCAACTCCTCTAAATATTTAAGGTCTCCCAGGCTGCTAAGTTAATGATTAAATCCCTAGGACATTCAGCTGAGTTCCTTCAAAACAGCACCAACTGTTGAACACATATTTAAATCACGATTCAGGGCATTCCCTCAAAAATCTTTCTATTGAGTTACATAACCCTCTCACACGTGTTCTGGTCCTGAAGACCACCCCCACTGTGGCAAGGACAGATAAACTGTGGATCACGAAGACTTCTGACTTAACTCTTAAACACTTGTTTCCTCCTCTCTGTGCTCAGAATTAATTGGCTGCCATATGCACTAATTAGTCTTATTAACTTTTCCAAAGGTCTCCTATTACACATGGAAATTTTTTCTCAATGTCAATTTAGAGTCACAATAATTACTAGAAGTAAATGGTTGCTGATCTAGATTTCAAGACGAAGACGAACATAGGTTGGTGGAGAAATAGAAATGTTGATTCTAGTTGTCTTAGCCTTGGTTTGCTATCACCAAAGAACTTCAAAATTATGTGGATTATAACACTGGAAAGATGGTTCAAACATTGAGAACACTTGCTGCTCTTCCAGAGAGACCTGGGTTTGATCCTCAGCACCCACATGCTAGCTCACAACCATCTAAAACTCCAGAGCTGGGGAATCTAATGCCCTCTTCTGGCCTCCTTGAGTGCCAGACACACATACAAGGCACACAAACACATGCAAGCAAAATACTCATACACATAAAATAAAGATATATATATATATATATATGTATGTTTTGTTTTGTCTTTCCTCACACTCATCTAAGAATTCTGAGTTATTTATGATGTAAAACCAGAGGACTGTAAGTAAATACTCACAATAAACATTTTAAGTCATACTTGTCTCTGAGGCAAAAACGTCACATTCAAGTAGCTAATTCCACTAGCAATATACATGAGTCTCTAGAACTTGGGAAAGAAACTTCTTAGCTAGTCTTTATTTTAATACGTAACGTCTCTCACTAAGTGTTCCTTGCAAAGAATTTATTTCGACAAGCCCAAAGGAAAAAGAATGACTTAAAACTAAAAACACAAAATGGTCATCAAAGATGATGTGAATGGAAGCCTTCACTTCTGGGTATTGCCACTGACCCAATGCCTGTACAAAATACATTAAATATCCTGTTTGATGACAAGATATTCTTGTTAAATTAAGATTCCTCCCCCCTTTTTTGGCAAGTCTTGAAACTTTATCTTAAGCCATAAAGTTGAGACTATTTACAATCACACGAATTTGATAGCTGTGATAGTAAGCTGTTCACCCACTCAATGACTAAAGGAAACTCTTCATAATTAAAACTAATAACTCAATATTCACAGTGTTGGTGAAGGGAACCACTCAAATGGAAAGCAAATAAGGGGCTTGTGAATTAAGCAAAGCAAAAAGCATAGAATGGATGTCAAAGAAGAAAAGGCACTGTTTAAAAGCATGGACCCACAGAGGCATTCACATTTAAATAGCTATCCCAGATCAGGTTCAGTTGTGTGGAAAATGGAAAAGTATATAGAACAACACTTTTCAATATTAATTTATGAGAAAAGGATCACCAATACACCTTGCATTAGTGTAAGTTACCAGAAATACCCACATTTTGAAGGAGTGGTAGGAAATTACAGAAATATGACTAGATGTCACGCTTTAAAAATGCTGATTGGAATTTTCCATGTGTGGAGAGTTCTAGAATATAAGGCATCACACAGGGCCGTGTTATTCTGTTGTGCTTTAAATCTTTAGACCTGTATTTAGCCTGGTGTCCAGAAATCTCAGTGTGTGTATAGTTCTGGACTCAGTGCAGCTTACAGAATGCAACTGTCCTTTGGAATCTGGCTGTCGAGAGCACAGGCAGAAGGCTCAAGGACAGGAGCGATGACAAGCTTTCCCACTCTGTTCCCACGCAGCGGCTCTCACCCACACGCCACAGGAAAAGCCAGCACTGCTTGTCACTATAGTGTGTGTGTTTGTAGTCTTCCATTATCTATGGGGGAATACACTCCGAGACTCCAGTGGATACTAGGGTTAGCGTGAAACAATACGCAACACTGTACATGTAGACCTAGAGCAGAGGTTAACTTACAAAGCAGGTTCAGTAAGAGACTAGTAAAAACTAATGATAAATGGAAGCATTGTAATAATGTGTTTCAAGGAAGGTATGTGAAGATATCTTCTCAGTTTTCTTAAAGGAAGGGCAGCATGTCTGAACTGTTGGCATCACTATGATTGCGCTTTGGGTTCATGATTAAGGAAGAAATGGACTGCTGTAACAAAGATGTGAGATACAGCTATCTGATAGCCAAGAGGACTATCGAGTAGCTCACAGGCAAGAAGTAAGTACTGGGTGCAAATGGTAGAAAAAGCATCCTCATCCCAGGCAGGACAGGGCAGGATTCTGGAAGACTTCACCGCATTATTCAGACTAGCACACAATCGACAATTTATGAGTTGTTTGCTCCTGGAATATTTTCAAATCTCATTTGACCTCCAGTCACAGAGACCATGGCAAGCCAAACTGGATAACTGAGGGACTGCTAAGCTACAACATATTCAAAGTTCTAGAAAATATTCCTCTCAACCTACAAATAAAACACGCTTCTGTTTAAAGACATCCCAGTACTCGTTTCAGAAGTCTCTCTCACCATGTCCCTTCACACCCTGAGGAGAGGACCACTGCATACACCCACTAAGTACTCTCACTGTCATCAAATGTATCATCAAATAAAAAATATGGAGAATGAAGATGCTGACAAGGCAAAGCTTCAAACAGTAGGTCTTACTTCTCCCAGAGAATATGTATATTAAAAGAAAGCTAAGAAATGACCAGAACCCCTCCTCATTCTGCAGAATTATTTGAAAAGAACTTGGAAAAGACATTTTATTTTCTTTCATGTCCCATACGATATCACCTCGGAGTTTAATAAATATAAATGTGCAAGTGTGTTTAAGAAATTCTGACCAAAATAAACCCATAAAACAAAAGTGATCACAATATTTTATCATGGGAAGCAACTGGCCACAATTCAAGGTGCAAATCCTGACTTCAAAAAGTTTATTCCTCAAGAAACTTATGAAATGTTTGAGTGGAATTATAGTAAAAATACAACCTTAAACTTGTGTACTTTCCTTTAAATGTGTTGTTCAATCAATCTTTAAAGGGCTTAAATTTCTTTCAGTTGTAGAACGTCATTTTGGAAGTGAAAAAAATCACAACATTAGTAGACTAAATGGTTTACTTACAATTTTCACTGTTGGTACAATCATGCTATCTTTTTTATCCCTAGTGAAATTTGGACCCTACAGATCTAAGCCCAAATTCAAATCTCAACTCTGCCACCTAATAGCTAGAGAAGTTCCGCTTCTGAATCCGTGTCCTTGTCCATGAACTCAAGAGGACATGTACGGTATACAACTATTGTTGCGGTTAAATGGCCGGATATGTCTGTGTCTAACACAAGGTCCATTGGTACTTACTACATCATATTTTTAGAGCTCTACAAGGCTTAGAAGTTCCAACAATACAAATCGATAAGCTATTCATTAAAACTAAATAGAGCCTGTGATCCCAGCACTCTGGGAGGCAGAGGCAAGTAGATCTCTGTGAGTTCGAGGCCAGCCTGGTCTACAAAGTGAATCCAGGACAGCCAAGGCTACACAGAGAAACCCTGTCTTAACGATAGATAGATAGATAGATAGATAGATAGATAGATAGATAGATAGATAGTCTGGATATGTATGTTCAAGGACAGCCTGTTCTTCATAGTGTGTTCCAGGCTAGCCAGAGCTACACAGTAAGATTTTATCAAAAAGGAAAGAAAGAAAGAGAGAGAGAGGGAGAGAGAGAGAGAGAGAGAGAGAGAGAAAGAGAGAGAGAGAGAGAGAGTTGATAAAGAGAATGCTCTATATATACTCAGTTGAGTTTTTGGTTATGTTTGAGTGGTGTGTGTGTGTGTGTGTGTGTGTGTGTGTGTGTGTGTGTGTGTTGGTATGTGTACATGTGTGTGCTAGCATATGTACATTATGCAGGTAGAGTCCAGAGGAGGACAATAAGCCCCCTATGCTATCACTCTCTATTGTACTTCCTTGAGACACAAAACCTAGAGCTAGATTGGCTAGCAACCTTCAGGAATCCTCACATATCTCCCCCAGCAGTGCTGGGTTTACAGGTGCACATAAAGCCAAGCCCGGCTTCTTACATGGATGACAAGATCAGAACACATGTCCTCATGCCTGGACAGCAAGAGGCTCTTAACCTCCAAGCCACCTCTCCAGCCCCTACAACGGAATTTTATTCAGCCATAAAGAACAAGTCCCCTATCCAAGAAAATGGATAGACCATCACTTCATCAAAATAAACTACACTAGAAAAGACAAATAATTTTAATGTGAAAGCTTTAAAAAAAGTTATGGCATAGAGAAGGACTATGTCATAACTTGTCATGTGTCAAGAGGAAGAGACCAGTTGTGACAAGAGAGAGGATAAGGCAGAGAGTGAATATGACCAAAGTAAATGGTTAGCCTGTATGAAAATCTCATGTTTTATGATTCTGGTGTGCAGTATAAACACCATGGATTCAAGTACAATTTGCCCATGCTGAGAAATGGGAAATACAAAAGTCTCTGAAAATTCACGTGAACTTAACGTTAAATGATAAAGACTATTTAGGTGTGTATACTTTGCTTTTAGAAATGTAACTGCGTTGTCATTTTTACTCACTCCTTATAAGTTATTTTCAAATTTAAAAAGTATAGCTAAGAAATATTATGTAGGAAAAAATCGTATCCTTGGAATTACTTTCTAGGGCTTGGGCTGTCTCGCCAGCACAAGAAGTCTCACTCAGCTGTCCTGTCCCACCTGGGAGCTCCGGTCCCAAATTCTAGACTTCTAGTACAGGAACCAGACTTTGTACACATGAAGAATATTCCATTAATACTAAGGTGATAAGTGGAACAGAAGAGACTCTTACCTCATGAATAGATCAGTGTGCTCTTTTTGAGCAAAAAAGTTCAAATTAGTTTTTTTCGATTGATTACTCTGGAACTCGGTTCATTTGCTTAAAGCTTATATTCATTAAACCTAGCATTCACAAACACAATGAACATGCCATATGCTATATTGAAATATTATTTATCCAGAGTACAGCCAAGGGAAGCTTGAACATTTTGCTTATAATGAGGCTGAAATGAAATTCCTTAATATGCAAACCATTGCCTTTTAAAAACTGCAAAAATGGTAAGTTAGTATTATGGGTTATTGTCAAGAACAGACTAAAACTGAAGTTTACAGAGTTAAAATTTATTTTAAAAGGCTTATATAATATAAAGTAAATTAAGTATTCTTTTAATTAATAAAAAGTTTATAAAGGCATATTAAATTTAAGACCAAATACAAGGCCACCTAACTGAACTATTTTAAAAATTAATAGTAAAAATTTTGGTAAATTTTTCTTTTAAAATCAATATGTTTTCCCCTCAAGCTCTGTAGTTTTATCTGCACTGGAATTAGGTCTTCTCTGAATTCTTTGCACAAAGAGATTTATGGGTAAGAATCCGTCCATAGATATGAAAATGATATTTCATATACTCAGTCCTACAACTGGTGTGTTCCCTTACAATTATGAAATGGCATCAGCAGAAAACATGATTATTTTAAAATGATTTTCTGAAGATGGTGTTCTAGGGTCCGGTAATAGGTACATTCATTCCTCCACGAGCTGTCATTTTCTACACCTTAAGAAATAATAATGAGCTATGGATTTTTTTTTTCTCGCAAATCATGTCTGAAAACTGGGTTGGATCAGAATGTGTATGTGTGGGAGGGGAAGTGTCTATCTAGGAAAGACATTTGATATAGTTCAAAAGTACACCTATCATCTGGTAAACCTTTGCTGTGCTGTGCAATCCTGCGTGCATCTGCTACAGCAGTAAGTATATATGAGAACAGAAGAAGAATGAGGACAAATGCTACCAGTTTCTCGGGTTCTAGGGTAACGATACCTAAATGTGCCCACATGACCTTGTCCTATTATATTACTAACCAACAGTCTTGCTGACAGTGCCAGAGTCAAGCTAAAACAAGACACCACCCAAGCAACTGAGATGCCTTACAACTACCGGCACTTGCCATTCGAACGGTGTAACTTTTTCAGGCATAATGAGCTTTAGGGAAAAAAAATACCATTGGACTCCATATGGAAACCAAGTTGAAAGGCTCCCAGTGAATGGATGCATGCTGGTTGGACTAAGCAATGTTCTTGGGTCTCAACTGGATGTTGTTCAAGCACCGCTGACCAAGAAATAACACACTGTAATTGAAAGAACAAAAGATTTGAAAGGATATATGTACAAGAAAACGCGTTAGGTGGTAATGTTCTATTTGGAGGGTTAAAAACACAACTACAGCTGAGGAAGTCAACCCCAACAAAAATGGCCAGTAAGACTCGGATACTCTCAAAGAATCAAAACACACTTGAAACAAGGAATTTTAAAGGTCAAACAAACAGTATTAAATTTTCTCCAGAAGGGAAACCATTAAGTACCGTAATTTCATTTGTTTCCAGATATGAATTGTTTGGTCTAACTAGTGGAGGAGTAAAACAGAAACAGGATGAACCTCTATGCAGTAATATCTCAACTCTGTGTGGTTCCTTAGGTGTCTCAAAAGAAGAAGAAGAAGAAGAAGAGAGAGAGAGAGAGAGAGAGAGAGAGAGAGAGAGAGAGAAAGAAGAAAGAAAGAAAGAAAGGAAAGAGAAAAGGAAGAAAAAGAAAAAGGCAAAGACAGGGTTTTCCAAAAGCAAAGGTGAATGTGGAAGAGAAAGAGAAAAGGTCCATGGAGCACAGGCTTGCATCTCTAGTCCCAGAGCTGTTTAAGGGCAGTTTGTGTACAAAGCACCATTTTTACATGCTGCTAATGTAATATACCGTTTACCATCTGAAATTATCCAGTGACCTACTTTGTTAATTAAAGTCTTTATAGACAACTTCTTTACAGACCCAGACCACTGGCTGAAAGAGTATTTAATTACTGTCAGTCTGTAAGATTTATATTTTTAGGGAAATTTAATAAACAAACAAAAAATGTTTAAGAGACAGACAACCACTCTATGATTTGGTATTAGGTGATTCGATGATTCATTGCCTTGGTTAGCTAAATATTTCTATTTGATGGCCATATTAGAAAGGTAAACTACAGAATTAATAATAGGAAATAAAAAAAAATCTAGAAATACAGAAGCCCAGCTCACTGCGCCAATATTTTTAGTCTGTTCTCGCGTAGAATAATGTCAGCCCCGAGGAAGGCAAGGAGGCGCATCATACAGCTCCCCGTGCCTTATTCCCAATCAGAGGTCCTTAAAGAATCTACAGTCAGTGAGGAAGTGCCAGAAAGAAGTCCAGTAGTATAGACACAGGCAATGAGAAGAGGACCACCCTCCGGCCATATGACAATCTTTCCTTCTCTGCGAGTAAGCTGGAAGACTAGGGAACCCCGCTCTGAGACAGAATAATCTAACCGAGAGAGAAAGGGGAAAATGAAGTGGCGAATTTTGATCAAAGAGAAGGATACCCATCCCGCTCGGGCATCTCCTCCCAATGCAGCAAATTCGGGCGAGCTGCAAAACTGTGCTTGGAAATGGTGCAGGGGAGTGATGGAAAAAGGGAGGATGAAGTTGCCGGTTCCAAAGGCTGATGGTTCCATACAGTGCTACGAAGGGGGGAGGGGGGGTTGAGGCTCTCCATACCTTTCTTTTCCGCTCCATTCGATCCCTGGGGATTTTCCGTTGTTTTTTTCTCTCCCTCTCCAGATTTTTTTCCTTTTCATCCAGTTCAGCCTCTCGAACTTTTTTGATAGAAGCAGCCGCGTGAGCCATGTTTGCAGATACCGGCGGAGAATCACTTTCCACTCCCCAGCAATACAGGTGATCTTTACTGCTGTGTAGTGATGTGATTTCCCCCAGCAGAGCAATGGCTGGCGGCCAGAACACTCAACAAAATAATCCACACCGCCCCCGAGCTAGGTCATAATCTTGCTCCAGCCTCTGCAGCACCCATAATTCACTCGGGTGTCCCCCACCCAGGTTGCAAGCCAAGCCCCACAGCAGCACACACCTGCACACAGGCATGCACAGGTGAGCGCCCACGCTCAGCAATGGTCCCAAGGGAGGGCGGAGCTCTGGAACCCAAGCTCCTCAGCAGCTGGGTGGCCCCGAGCGCAGACAAGCATCCTAATAGTTGCAAAAAGCCTTCCTCAGGCGCTCATCACCAGTTGGAACGGTCTTGGGGGACTCCTCCAGACAGTCTGTCTTCAGACCGGAGCCAGGAAGAGGCCACCTCGGTGTGAGTCCTAGGGGGTGGGGAGTTCGCCGCGGCTTGCAACCACACCTCTATGCGGGGCGAGAGAAAATGGTGCAGTCTCGCTAAGGACTCGGCGCCGCCGCCGCCGCCGCCGCCGCGGTTGCTACGGGCAGCACGTGACATGGATCCCTGCGTCTTAAATCTCTCAGCCCTTCCCTTCTCCGAGGTACATTTTGAGAAGAGAATCAACGCTGCGGGGCCGAGGGGAAAGGAGCAGGGCTGGAGTGACTAGCCCCTTGCGAGGCGATGGGTGGAGAGCGGATCTGGGAAGGGCTGGGAGTTGCCCGGGCTTCCCAGTGCGGTTCACAGACCCACGTGAGGCCGCTTTAGCAGCTTGCTTGGGCAAGGGCTCAAACCAGACTGTACGTCAGTAAGCACCGTATAAGCCGGCTTTGGTAAGGTTATCCTGAGGGAGCAGGGGTAGAGGAAGGCAAAGAGGAAAGCAGGCACCCAAAAAAGTCATCATCCGTCATTCTAAGAGGGATAGTCAGGTACCATCTTAGGAGCCTTCGGAAGTGATGGAATGCAACCAACTAAGATTAGAGTTTCTGGATGTTCTCTCAGCAGAGAAATGCGGTGGACTAACATAGTGAGTAAGATGTAGATGCTGCTGCTGTACCCAGGAGGGAGACAGAGAAAGACAGAACATCACCTGTAAGTTCAAGATGGAATTCCCCAATCACAGATGCTGTCCGATTTTCAGAAGCCTGTTAAAATTTTCATCAAGTCTGACTGAATACTCTGTCTCATTTTTAGCTGGACAAAGTCCCAACACTGTTTATAAAGGTGGATTGTGAAGGCCCTTCCTCTAAACCCCATTTTAGAGAACAATTACGACCACCATAGCAAGGGAGAGTAAAGCCGTGCGATCTGATTCTACATATATCCTAGAAGTAGAAAAAAAACGTCGAAAGTGCCCTAGGAAAATGTTTATAATGAAACTCATCACTATGCTAACTTAAAATGTTAATAGTAAATTATGTTTATGTTGATAAATGATGACTGCAAAGCCTCATTTTCCCCAATATGTGAAGAAAGTACAATAGTGACAGTGCTTTTTTCTTTCTTTCTTTCTTTCTTTCTTTCTTTCTTTCTTTTTTAAGAGAAAATGCTGGGTTCTTGTACTTTGGTCTGACATGTTTTTAGCTTATATAATTTACAGGTTTGGGTTTGCATTTAAACTGAGTGGAAGGCGGTGGTTGATAAATGCACTCAGAGGTGGTGCAGAGATATGAGTTCTTTGTCTGATTCAAATGTGGGTTTGAAGCAGAGGATAATTACCCTGGCATGAGGCCACATGGTGTTAGTATCGTGGTAGTTCCCGGGTCAGCCAGCTTACAACTGATAAAGTCAGAGGGGGCTCGGTTCTCTTAGGCAAGGAGAGCATCATCCTTTTGCACCCGTAGGCTGGGACTTCAGATCCGGAGAACCTTACTCACTTCTTCATGCCTTCAGCCCTCCTAACCCTTCTCTGAAAAGTCTTTCACATATCTGTGTAGAAATGTACCTGAGCACCCAGGCCACGTGGGAAGTGAGCATGGGCTTGGAGGCAATTAACCTATCTCTGGCAAGGGCGGCCACGGTTGCCCCCCACTTACAGCACACTCCACACATACCCTCTTGCTCTGTCATAAAATCAAAGCCGTCGTTACTCAAGGGTGCTTCTGGGAAACAGCAAGAAACAGCACTAGCTGTTCCTGGTGCCATCTGGCATTCCCCTTTCTTCTAACTCCTCATGAAAAGGAAAAAAAAAAAAAGGTTTACAGCAAGCAAGCCACACCTGACTCATGGATGTTCTTTTAGCTTGATGATCTGAATCTTAGTGGAATGTGGCTGAGCCTCCTATGTGGTCTTCCTTTTAGTGAGGGTGACTGAGGGTTCTTCTAGGATACACCTTTCCCACTGCCTTCGTAGGCTCTGCTTCTATTGTCCCATAATTCCCTCTCCCTTTCAGAACGCTCAGCAGGAGAGTAAAGATTACAGCATGGCTACAGCCGAAGGTGCACAGATCCTGTTGTCCAAAACATTCGCTTCTTTTGTTAGTTCTTCATAAACTCACTGTAGACACACTTGGAAAATTAGACAGGATCAGTTACACTATACGGGCCTCTTATATCAGGAAATTTTCACATCTTTAAACCTCAATTTGGTAACTAAAAACAAATCTCAGATAGAGTGAGCAGTTTCACTTCCAGGACTCTTTCAACTCAAGAAAGAGCATGATCAGACAGCCTTTAGATGTTCCTTTGAGGGACAGAGACCTTAGAGAAAGAACTATACATTGGCCAAGTTTTTAAAACCAATGGTGACATGACTTGGCTTCTTTTCTTTTGGTGTCATTGCATGTGACAGAGAAGCAAAAGGCACTGTGCATTTGCAGATGATTTTGGGAGGCCAATAATGTTATTCCAGACAGCTTTCCTCAAGACATCATGTAACAATAGCAGGAAGGCTAAGGTGCAGGGCTCTAGATTGCCAATCCACCTCAGGAAGAGGAAGTACTGAGGGAGACACCGCTGTGGGATCTACCGCATTCCAATCACAAAACCAGAAATCTCAGACAATCACTAAACATTTTTAAAAATAGGATTGATCACCAGTCCTTTCTGTGTGTGCTATGTTCATTTCTTTTTCCCAATTAAGAAATATACTGCTCCTACAGGAAATGAATAGCAGAAGGTAATCCATTTCAGAAAGTTAAACAGATTAGACGTTCCTATACAGCACTGACTACCTACAGCTGACTTACGCAGCAGTGAGCTTTCGAAGTGAAGTGACTTCTTAAAGACATCCCTTCCTTGTTGACTTAATTGTCCAACATTGTCTATGATTTCTATTTGTGTGAGGAAGAGAATCCATCATTTTTCCTAAGAGAGGGAGTACACTCACCAGCTGACCTCGGCACAGGCAGGGCACCAGGTTCCAGTCCCAGGAGCTCACAGCCATTTAGATGATGCACACACCACACTAAATGGGAATCTTCCCCTCAAGCCTCCAGCAGAAATACAACACTGGCTGCATTTTGAATTTGTACCAAAAGCTGACTCCTTCCACCAGGCATCTTGACCAGTAGTGAGAAAAACCGCTGTCTTGCCTTCAAAAGTGAGGAACGCACAGTTGCCCTGTCATTTACGTTTGAGAAGCAGAGTTGAGAGATTGCCCTTCAGAGAGGGCATGCTTCATTTTAAAGATGGGAGGAAACCAGCCATTTGTTCTCCTCACTGTGCAGCAATCCATTGATCAGAATCCTGAAGAAAACCCTCTGCGACACCAGGCATCCAAAAGGGCAGCGTTCAATACATCAGGCATCACATCCGTAAGGGCAGCGTTCGATATCAACTGAGCTGGCCATATGCAACTCAATCCCTCATGTCCCTCCTCCCTCCACAGCTCCACCCAGGAGAAGCAGCCATACAAATGAACAGCATAATTACTCTGTACAGTCCAAGTGTGGATGGAGGGGGTGTTGAAAGCTAATCAGCTAACTAGGTGATGATGATGGTGATGATGATGTGCCTACTTGGGCTATGACATAGGAATTGATTCTTAGCAAGTTCATGGTGTTAGTCCATGAGTTTGTATGTGTTTTCTGAAGCTGATGAATGATTACAATAAGACGAAGCAAACTGAATGAATGACCTCAGTGATATATCACCTTCAGTTTGTTTTACCTGAAGCCAAAGTCAGAAGCCAATTTGATAATGCAAAATTGCTAAGGCAGTGTTTGCCGATCATATAGTGAATCCTAACTATGTTCCTCCAAGAAGACCACAGTGCCCAGGGGGCACTACTTTCCTCCATTTCTGCCCGATGAAAGAAGCAAGGACTCCAATATAAGTCTAAGATGGAGAAATGGTTGACTCAGGCCTGTCAGCCTCCTACATCAGAAACACGCTGCCACAAATGCTTCGAAGTTAGACAGGAAATTTCTAGCAAGTGACAGACAAAAGACAAGGGTGAAAGGGTTCCCCATCAAGGCCTTTCAACATAAGGACGATAAAGTCACATAATGTGTGTCATAAATAGTTGGTGTTCTGTCACCACAGACCTCTCCCTGCTCAGACCCTGACAATGGTCTCAGCTAAAGGCTAGAGCTAAATTTGTTGGGGGCAGAGGGAAAGAGTAGTAGAGAAGAGAAAGCCAAAGAAGCTACAACTTGGAAGGAAAGGAGATTGCTGGTCATCTCTTGCTGCACGCTCCAACCTGACCATGGGAATGGGCTGAGTCTGCTCATTGTGAACAACTTCTGACAAAACCTCTCTTCAGCACAGCTTCCTAACTGAGAAAGGTAAAGTGAACGTATGTGTATTTGTGTGTGTGTGTGTGTGTGTGTGTGTGTGTGTGTGTACATGCTACTTGACAGGAAATAAGAAATAAATTCATTTAGAAATCAAAAATGACTACAAGAGAGAAATCATTCTCTTTCATTACATTTGCACTGAAAACGTAGGAGTGATCCTGTAATTTTTCTTTTACAGGGACATTCTTCTTTAAAACCAAAGCTTTCTCACTTCCCCAAACTCATTGCTCACAGCATCTAGCTGTGGTACCATCTTTAATCAAATACCATCCCAGGAGGCCCACAAAGAGGCATCTTCATCCCTCTTGAGATGGGCACCCAGCCCTCCTGGGACAGAGCCTCTCCAATCTACTGTGAGCAGCTGTGAGCAGAGTTCATATTCGGATCTTGGGCAGAACGTTGCTTCAGAGTTTTTAAGCATCTGGACTCAGGTTTCAAATTACTTATAAATATCTTGAAATGTTCTCAGGACTTCTCTCTTCCCAATAATAACATCTTCTTCTATGACTCACAGACAAATAAATATCCATATGTAAATATAAAAAGATATGCTGATCTTGAATAACACAATGTGTCCGTGCTTACTAAAGGACTGAATATTTGACGTGAGCTATTTAACTCCTGCTGGTGATTTAATGTTACACCTGCTTTTGGTTTGTAAGAGATTTTTCTAAAAGTTCTGGGGTTTATTTCTTAGTCCTTTTGGTTCGACCAAATAAAAAAATTCACTGGGGCTGGCAAGATGGTTCAGCAGGTAAAAGCTCTTGCCACACAAGCCTGGTGACCTGAGTTCAATTCTAGAGAGCCACAGTGGAACGAGAACTGACTCCTGAGAGCTATCTTTTGACCTCCACATCCCCAGATCCCATGTAAAAACCCCGGCCCTCCCATGCTCCCAGTACCGGAAGGAAAAGACTGGTGTATGGAGCAGGTGGAGAGGCTCACTAGCCAGTCTCCCTAGCTGACTGGGCCAGTCCGAGGCCAGGAAGAGAATCTGTCTCAGAACACAAGTTTTTGAGGAGTCACACCTTAGGAAGATCTCTGGCTCAACACATGTGCTCACCCCCATATACACACATCGTGGAAAAGCAGCGTTAACTCCAGCATCTCAAGGGAAGCTCTTGGTGTAAGGGGAAAACAACAGGGTCAATAAGTTTCACACAGATAAGTCACTTCGATGTATTATTTGGATAAATAAGCTTGCTACAATACTCAAAGAGAAAAGATTACATCGGGCAAAGCTATTTTTAATTACTATTACCTATGTGATGTTAAATTTATGACATGTATGTCTTATATTTTTGTGAGACGGAAAATGGTAATAATTAAGACCCACTAGGTATAGATTAGAATAACTGAATTACTGTGCTATGTCTCACGGTGCATGAATTACAACCCTTTCACACAAATTCTGCCAGTAAAAACATTAGTAGAAATATTTCAGTCTTTTTCAAAATTAACAATTGAAATACAAAAAAAATGTAATTTTTGAGTTTGTCCAAATCTTCTGAATTTAATGACAACTGGATGAATCTCATATCATTAAAATATGGACACAAATATTTTCAGCAATTCTAGGAAAACAGTTCTGTACCTAGTAGATTTTCTGTGTATTAGAAACTTCAATAAATGTAAAAGATTTATAAAACATGTTTTGATTACACAACTACTCATAAACAAGCCTCTTGAGGGGTTTGCTCTAAAGCTGATACCAGAAAACTGGCATGCTGTCACATGATCACTTTTTGCCTGGTGTAAATGACTCTCATATCCACGAGGATTTAGTAAAGAAGTCTCAGTTGTTGCTGCTTCTGCATTCTTCATAACCTTTTTCCCCACAGAAATCACTTTCTGACCCATGTTCATTTCTTTACCACCAGGCAGAGAAATTCTTTTTCTTGTAACCATGTATAATTAACTTACAAATAAAATATACTGCTAGCTATTTATCATTCCTATCTTTAGATATGACAAGCATTTTATTATACATATATATGTGTGTGTATGTATATATCTTATGTGAACTCATATCCCATAGATATGAAAACAAAAAATCAAGTCTTTTTTTTTTTGAAATTACATTGTCTGAGAAAGGCATCTTTGAGTCTTTCTGATCAATAACAAAAATGCTTGATGTGTTTCCAGCTACTCAGAGACAAGCTACTCAAACAAATACTACTACTTAAATGACCTAGAAATAGACAAGATACAAATAATGTCTTTAATCTGTTTTTACTTTATGTTTGTGCTTCCTGCAGAAGCCAGAAGAGGGCATAAGATTCCCCTTGAGCTGGAATTACAGGTATTTGTCAGCACCTGATTGGGTGCTGGGATTTGAACTTGGGTCCTCTGGAAAAGCAGCAAGTTGTCTCTTAATATCTGAGCCATCTCTCCAGGCCCCTAAAATATAAACACCTTCTTGAGAGCAATATATAGCTAACATGAAAATTAGGGATTTCTAAACAAGACTGAAAGAAAATGAAGCCACTAAGAAATGAACAAGCATAGACTGGCTTGTTTCCTGAGTATGATTTCCTAACAACTATGCATTTTCTGGGCAAAAGGACAGAAGGTGATTATAGCCAATATCTACACAAAATGTCCAGTCCAGTCGCAAGGTCCATCCATGCTCATCCCAGACTCTGAAGAGAAATGTTCAGGACAAGGATAAAATTAAAACCAGGCATCCCTCAGCAGATCATAATCACAGGGCCTACCTGAAGCCACCATACAGCTACTCTGAAGGAGTTATTGTCATCCATTCCCTGAAATTATCAGTTTAAATAATGTTTCAAGTACAGTGATCACCATCCAGAACTACTGGGTGTGCACTGGAAACAACAGGGCGGGGCAGGGCAGGGCTTAAGACCTCCAGTGTTTGAATATAGATAGACAAGGCACCATCACATGAAGGACACAGTTCTGACTCCCAGAGAAAGGAGGAAGTTAAGCCATCTCAACTCTTGGAGTACAGACTGATTTTGTGTGCCTTTCCCTGTCTCTAATAAGCCACACTCATCTCCAGATCAAAGGATGATCTCATTAAAGGAGTAAGCAGTGTGAGGAGTAAGTGGAAGTAATGAGAAGGAAGGCAGAAACAATATGTACCATTGCAGAAAGGGTTTCTCTTAATAAAAGCTTTAATAATGGTATAATATTGAAAGCTGCTTCTAAGCCACAGGCTCACTGCTCTGGGAAAAGCAGGTGTCACGTAACCCAAAGCCATTCATGTTAATCTCAAGAATAATGGGACCAGCTATGGGAGTCAGGCAGGGTGCTGGGCTCTCCAACATTGCCTAGAGGAGGATGTGACTGTCTTGCCAAATACTGTCCACGGGCAGGGTGCTGAACCCCACTGCATGGGGATGAACAGAAACTGGGTCTTGTGGCACAGATGTGGAAGGTGCTTAAATAGGGTACCAGGTTCCCTGGAGTAGAGTGGGCAGAACTTCAGGTTAGGTCATGTAGGGGCTTCTCAATTCACAAGACTCCAAAGAGGCACACAAGATTGAGCCTTGACTCTTGGCCTTACACTAGAGCGGTCCATCTCAAACTTGCCAGCTCAGTGGCAGCTTTCCTATACGGAGCTTCGGATGCCCACTATCGACTTGCCACCATTTGCTTTCAATGAGCAAAAGACAAAAGAGAAAAGCCAGCAAAGGTAGAATATTGCCCATGGCCCTGCCCATAGGAAGCCTATTTCTCTTTCAGAGAACACTTTTGGGAAGGTAGACAACTGATTAGGACCAAGGTCGATTCTGGACTGAGAGCTTATTGTGCCCTGCTCCTGAGTTGTCTGTCTACCAACCTGCTTATCCAGCCAGCCATAATCTCACTCTCTCACTATATTTAAAAGTAAATTATGATAGGTTCCCAGCCCTGTAAGGAGTTCAAGTTTATCCAAAGCTAAATATGAAACCAATGGGGAAAAAAAGAAATTATATTTCCAACATAAAAAGATAACCTTCATTTATTTTTGTTAGTTTAATTATAGTAACTATAAACATTCATAGATTATAGCATAAAAAATATATAAAAAACGTAATAAAATTTCGTAGAAAATTGAAACCTTTCAGAATTTAAAAATTCACTGAGATCCGATAAATAAATATGAAGTAATGGGAAATAAAATAAATTCTTTCAAAATGCTTAAATTTTTTTTTTTTTTAGTTTTTCAAGACAGGGTTTCTCAGTGTAAATTTTATATGAAAAATAAACTTGGTTGTCTCAGTAGAAACTCTGGTCAATATTTAACCCAACTAGCCTGCTAAACTAAAAAA
Organism: Meriones unguiculatus; assembly: GCF_030254825.1. Taxonomy (NCBI): domain Eukaryota; kingdom Metazoa; phylum Chordata; class Mammalia; order Rodentia; family Muridae; genus Meriones; species Meriones unguiculatus. Next base: position 78,795,508 of record NC_083358.1, on the reverse strand, counting down.
CATGAGGAAAGTCTTTTTCTGTTTCAGGTACTTTGATACACATAGCTTTCAATGCTCTGTCTTTACAGAAAATGACTTGGCTCCCCCCCCCCCCCTCATATTACAGAAAGAACAGAACAAAAGCTTTGTCAACAAACTAACAAAATGCCCTCAGTTCCTCTAATGTCTACACAGTAAAAGCTTAAAGCTTGGTAACTACTATCGATTATGTGTATATTTTTCTCCCGCTATTAAGTTATAGTTGACCAGGATTCTGGTGTGTTTATCTGGAATCTTTTTATTTGCATTGCACTGTTTATTTCAATTACATATGTTAAACATGTTTTCTACTATCTAGTGAAACATGCGTTGCAAAAACGTTCTTGTTCCAAGGGCTTTAAAGATGGCTCGGCCGGTGAAGGTACTTGCCATCAAATCTGTTGACCTCAGTTCCGCTCTTGAGACACAGATTGTTGAAGGAAAGAACCAATCTCCTCAAGTTGTCCTCTCACCTCCACAAAGATGATGTAGGTGCTCATGCAAGTCGTATTCCATTGTGTAAACTGTGATACATTTACATTTACACAATGGGATACTACTCATCAATTAAAAACAAGGAAATCATGAAATATATATATATATATATACACAGATAAATCAATAAAATGTTTTAAGTTGTTTCATGAAAAAACAATACAAGTGTACAAATGAAAAATAATACAAAGGACTTACTAAATGCAGTTCCCTAGTAATGCTATTAAAATCTGGGTATATATAAAACAAATGTGAAATACTGAGGCAAAACCATTAGAAACAACTAGAAATTCTACAATAAGATTGTTTTCCAAAAGCTTCTGTAAAGCAAAGGACACTGTCATCAGAGCAAAACAACAGCCTACAGCCTGGGAAAAGATCTTTACCAACCCTACATCTGACAGAGGGCTAACATCCAGGATATATAAAGAACTAAAGAAGATAAACACCAACAAACCAAGAAAGCCAATTTAAAAATGGGGTACATCTCAACAGAGGAATATCAAATGACAGAGAAACACTTAAAGAAATGTTCAACATCCTTAGTCATCCAGGAAATGCAGATCAAAACAACCCTGAGATTCCACCTTATACCCATCAGAATGGCTAAGATCGAAAAGTTAAGTGATAACACATGCTGGAGAGGTTGTGGAGAAAGGAAAATCCTCCTCCATTGTTGGTAGGAATGTAACCTTGTACAACTGCTTTGGAAATCAATCTGGCACTTTCTCAGAAAATTAGGAATAGTGCTACCTCAAGATCCAGCTATACCACTCCTGGACATATATCTCAAAGATATATGTCCGTACAACAAGGACATTTGTTTAACTATGTTCATAGCAGCTTTATTCACAATAGGCAGAATCTGGAAACAACCTAGATGTTCCTCAACTGAAGACTAGATACAGAAATTGTGGTACATTTACACAATGGAATACTACTCATCAATTAAAAACAAGGAAATCATGAAATTTTCAGGCAAATGGTGGGACCTAGAAATGATCATCCTGAGTGAGGTATCCCAGAAGCATAAAGACATGTATGGCATATACTCACTTGTAAGTAGATAATAGCCATAAAATATAGGATAAACATACTAAAATCTATATTTGTAAAGAAGTTAAACAACAAGGAGGACCCTAGGGAAGAGGCTGAAACCATATTCAGAAGGGCAAACAGGATAGCTATAGGAAGTAGAAGACGGAACAGGACAGGAGCCTACCACAGAGAGCCACTGAAAGACTCTATCCATCAGGGTATCAAAGGAGATACTGAGACTCATAGACAAATTTTGGGCAGAGTACAGGGAATCTTATGGAAGAAGAGGGAGATAAAAAGACCTGGAGGGGACAGGAGCTCCACACGGAGAACAACAGAACCAAAAAAATCTGGGCCCAGGGGGCCTGCAGAGACCGATGCTCCAACCAAGGACCATGCATGGAGACGACCTAGAACCCCTGCTCAGTTGCAGCTTATAGACTGCTCAGGCTCTAAGTGGGCTTCCTAGTAAGGAGATCAGGGGCTGTATCTGACCATGAACTTAATGGTCGGCTCTTTGATCACCTCTCTCTGGGGGTTGCAGCCTTGCCAGGCCACAGAGGAAGATGATGCAACCAGCTCTGATAAGACCTGATAGACTAGGCTCAGAAGGAAGGAGGACCTCCCCTATCAGTGGGCTAGGTGAGGCATAGAGGGAGAAGAGGAAGGGTGAGTGGAACTGGGAAGACACAGCCAGAGACAAAGTGAATAAGTTGTAATAATCAATCAATCAATTTATTTATTTATTAATTTTTAAAATGAAAAAGATTATTTTCCAAATGTCTTAATACTTTTACTGCATTTAATAGATACTGAATGAGAAAAGAGGCAAGATAAGACCCATGTGTCCTTGTCTAAGAAGACAATGTCACACCCTAAACAGTAGGAAACTCTCAGAACAGCAGGTGTTTCCACCAAGATCTTGATCTCAGTCATCACTGCAAGAAGATCCAGTGACGTGTATTAGATGGAACAAGACGTCGTGTCTTGTTATAAGACCAGGTTTCATGTATCTCAGGCTGATCTGGAACTCACTATGTAGCCAAACATGATCTTAAACTTTTAATCCTCCTGCTTCTGCCCCCTGAAAGCTGACACTGCAAGTGTGCACAGCCACACCTAACTTTACATTGCTAGAGATTGAATCTGGGATTTCTTTATGCTTGCTAAACACTCTACAAACTGAACTATATCCTTAGGCCTAAAATAAACTATTTGTATGTATCATTTTTTTTTCCTTTTTAGCAGTTGTTTTTTTTTTTTTTCAAGACAGGGTGTCTCTGTGTAGCCTTGACTGTCCTGGAACTCACTCTGTAGACCAGGCTGGCCTCAAACTCATAGAGATCTGCCTGCTTCTGCCTCCTAAGGGCTAGGATTAAAGCCATGCACCACCACCACCCAGAGATCATAGCAGATTTGATTCCATTATGAAATTATAGTTTCTTCATACAGTGAGGCATGTTGAGTTTGAGGTTTGCATCTCAACTTGAGCTCCATGTGTATTTCCTATCCTTTGTGACCTTCTATTTCTTTTTACCATCAATGAAGATAATTAATGAGGACAATGTCTAGTGAGCAGAACTGTGTTAATGGGATATTTTGTGTATGTGGGAAGTACTCAGCAAGTAGAAACTACAATTATTGTTTGAGAAAACACACACATATATATACATATACATAATATACACACATATATTACATATATATATATATACATACATATATATATATCACACACATATATATGGGGGGGGAGCCAAAAGCTCACCAAGAATGGACCAGAAACACAATAGAATCATAGTCCAAGATAGTATGTATAAACATTGCTCATCACTAGCCATCATTATTTCATTAGTCAGCTCCTTTAAAACTATTGGTAATGAGGAAACCCGACATAACCTTGCCCCATAGGGGGAACATAAAAGGGAAAAGAAACTAATCAACCCTGATGAGGCACAGTTCCTAAGACACACAGGACTTCACTGGCTTCAGAACCAGAGATTTAGAGACAGCCTCAGTCACAATAAAGGGTCGCATCACAAAGCTTTGTTTGGAGCGCAAAAACAAAGCAAAGAACAATTGCCAATTGACAACCAAGTAGGCACAATTCCAAGCGGAAGGTTCTGGAACAAGTTCCTCTGCAAACAGGGACAAAGAGTCGGGCAGTGGAAGACCTTTTCTCATTCCCATAATTGGTCCCTAAACTCCAGTTTTAGTAAAGACCAGAAGCTGCTCCCTTCATATAGACTTCACATGCACACCTTTGAAATAGTGTGAGGAATATTTGTTAAAATGACCCACCGGGGTATCGTAACACATGCTGAGACTCATAGCCAAAATTTGGGCAGAGTTCAGGGAATCTTACTGAAGAAGGAGAAGGAGCTCCACAAGGAGACCAACAGAGCCAACAAATCGGGGCCCATGGTATTGCAACAACCAAAAACCATGTATAAAGAGGACCTAGGCCCCCTGCTCAGATGTAGCCAATAGGCAGCTCAGTCTTCATTTGGATTCCCTGAGTAAGGGGAGCAGGGGCTATCTCTGACATGGACTCTGTTGCCTGCTCTTTGATCACTTCCTCCTAGTGTGGGTGGGGGCATTGCCAGGCCACAGAGAAAGAAGATACAGGCAGTCCTAATGAGACTTGATAGGCTGTTGTCAGAAGGTAGGGGAGGAGGATTCCCCCTTTCTGAGAAATAGGGGGGGAAAGGAAGAGGAGATGGGACTGGGAGGAGATGAAGGAGGGGGCGACAATAGGGATGTAAAGTGAGTAAGTTATAAAAAAATAAATTCAAATTTAAAAAATATATAAATTTTCCAGCGTGGCAAAAAAAAAAAAAAGAAAAAGTTTCCCCCTCATAATGTCTTTCTCTAAATCACAACACAAGCACAAAATGGCTTGAAGCGCAAATATAGTTGAATTGGAACTCTGGCATGGGAAACCACTCTATTTATGTACTGGTTTGCATTGTCAGCGTTAGGACTGTGACAGAAGGAAAAATGGCCACCGCTTGGTCCAAGAGGAGCTGACACAAAATCTGGAAGGGTGCTCTTAGATAAATCAGAGCAGAGGGTTCCTGCTACCCTCCACACCTTGTAGAACTTTCTGGAAAGGCATGCTTGCAGCGTCTTTCCACTTAAAGATACTGGGCCTTAGTTACAGACTGTACAACTTCAAAGAAAAGTTCTGTTAAAAAACAAAGAAAAACAAAAACAAAAAAACGGGTGAATAAACTCCATAGCTTAACTATTAAGATGGTCCTTAGAAATTAACGGAAGTTGATAGCCCTCTACTGGATGGAAGATATTAAAATCCAATTCCCTAAAATGTTGCTTGAGAAATTAAGTGTGTCCCAAGGTTTAAAGGAATCCCTTTATGTTTGCTACATATGTATATTTTATAGGTATTCTGTTCTCTGTTCTATAGAAGATATACAATGCCATCTCCATCAGCCCATACAATATGACATTAAGCTCTAAGAATCTAATACAAAGTATAGATTAAATACTATACTTTACCAAGTAAAATGAAACTTGAAACATGGTGAGGCAGGTGGTTACAGAATCTTGGGTGTCCTATCTCCACTTAAGATTTCTTTGACCTCATTTTAGGTTACATCAAAATATTTACAACTAATTTTCAAAAGGAGCTTTGTTGATACAACCTCAGACTGTATATAACATTCAGGTACATTGCAATATATATATATATATATATATATATATATATATATATAATACAATACAATACAATACAGCAGACTTCTTTAGAGTAAAAATGCCCAAACATCTTGGGAGAGTTACCCTGAAATAATCAACCCTTAGTTTGCATGCACAGATACAATTTCTAAAGATGTAAAGTCTTAGTCTCACACATGAGTCTTGGTGCTTATGTCAGACCCAGTGGGAAAATTAGTCTCCTCAAGTAGTTTTCCAATGATAGAGATCAACTTGGGGTGAAGTTTATTCTATATAATTGTGTATATTATTATTTAAATATTTTGAATGTTTCAGCTCTTACTTTAGACCTCTTTCCTCTCTTCTATGCTTCGCCTTCATCACTGTAGCATGCCACACCAATCAATACGGCTTACCTGGTTTAGTTCATTCAACTATCCAATTCTTGCAGCACAGTTTACTTGGTACTCACTTAGGAGTCCTGCTAAATGATTTCCCAGTTTCCAAAATGCAGGACTGCCCTACCATGGAATCTGTTCAGATACTGGATTATGCTTTGTGATCAAGACTTAATTCCCACCCTGGGTTAGTAACACCCACTGTCCCAATGGATAAGATTAGTCTATGATCAGCTGCCAATAATTTTACTGAATACAAAGCTGCCTCTCCTCTTGGGTTTGCCTGTCAGCAGGAACAGCCTTATTTTGTACTTTAAAATTCCCCACCTGACTGGATAGCATCTCTTTCTTGGAACCATTTCTCCCAGCCACTGAGTTCACCAGTTTTAGCTAGCTCCATTTCTGCTGTTCCTTGTAAATACATGCTCCCAAGAAGGATTGTAAGGTGCCAAACCTGTCAAAATTACGCTTCTTACTATCATTCATTATCCACCTTAAATCATAGCTTACTTGCTCTGTGTTCTTCTGTTTGCCTTCTCTTTTGGCTTCTACTCAAACTTGAATTTTTACAATTTCCCTTTCTCTTAATCAAAGAAATGTGAGATCTCTTTATGATAATGTGGTTTACAGGTAGTTTTTTTTTTTTAATTAAAAGCAGAACAACTGATTTTTTTTGGTTCCTTACTTCTCAGCCCAAGAATCTCACATGTCCATCAAAAGCACACAAATATACACACACTTTATTAAAAATAAAAGGCTATTATTAAAAATAAGCATTTAACAGACAGAACATGAACATTGAGCAAGCATTATGTCCTCTAAAGTTTGTGTCTTATATGTCCCCAGCAGTCTATCTGTTGAACACTTGATCCCCAGCTTGTGCTATGGAAAGATGCTGGAATATTCGAAAATGAGCCAAGATAGAGAAGGATGCCCTTGAAGGAGCTATTTAGGACAACACTTCACTCTGTCTCTTGTACTTCCCGGCCACGAAGAAAGCAGCTTGATTATATCACAGGAAATCACGATGAGTCGCCTCACCCTAGGCCTAAAGCAATGGAGCCAACTGTTCATAGACTAAACCTCCAGCATCATGAGTCCAGACAAAGCTTTCCTCTTTACTCCCTACCTCAGGATCAATTGAGACACGATTAACACATTTATTAGCTTACTACTGAAACCAGGGTCAGGCCGGTGAATGATAACTTGGAAGTTCATCATCTAACCTGCTCCCAGGAAAACTAGCAAATACCTAATGTCAGTTTTCTGGAAATTAGTCGTACTTTAAAACACACTGCCTGAAAGAATGAGAGACATGAAGAAAAAAAAACAAAAGTCATAATTAGTATTTTTTTTAGTTTATTAAAACCGAAATGTCAGTCTTTTATGAAAACTATGAATGCAGGTTTAAACATCCAATTCCTATTTTATACCTTAATAAACATTTAGATGCGTGCTTGCACTCCACGACGAAAAGTGGCTAAGGGAGACGTCTAAGATGAGTGACACTATCCACTCTAGACAGCAGCTTCTGAAACACTGACAGTAAAAGCCTCTGTTCCAAATGTCGATGCGTCATCAACGGCACAAACGACGTTCAGTAATGCATTAGCAGAGTTCTACCTCCCTCAAAGGTTCTGGAGCAGTATTCTAACTCGACTACGCTTAGTGCTAAGCAGGATGCTAAATTATCTTAATCACTTAAAATACATTCATAGTGACATACACTGGTGTTTTTTGGTTTTTTTTTACTATGTTGAAAAATTACCATTAAAACATCACTTTCTGCCCACGTGGCATGCTGAGGTTGGCTACCCAGAGGCTATTTAAAGTGGGCTGGCTTTACCCAGGGTCAGATGATTGTTCAAGGTTCCTGAATAAACTGCATTGAAAAAAAAAAATCACTTTCATGTCTCTTATTTCCTAATACATTTTCAACTTAAAAGAAGTCTTGTATAGTACTATTTAAAAAAAAAACAAACAAACAGTAAACGTTTTTATATCAAGAAGTCTATCTCCCTCGATTCCTGGTCATCAAAGCCTCTGTGTGTAGTATCTCATGCCAGGACTTTTCTTCTAGGACTGTTATTTATTTTTAAGATAAAATAAGTGAAAAGGGGTGGAAAGTCGGACATTGAATTAAGCCAATGTGCAACACTTGCATTCCACACGAATGCCGTGTATTGCAGCAAATGCTCCACTTTGGGACTGAAACTTCAGTGTCTGTGGGAACTTAAAGAAATGGATAACATAATAAAAACATATTTATTGTGGGGGCTTGGCATGGAGTTCATTGGTGGCCTGCACGGACACCAGGCTTGGTGCCCAACACAGCAAATAATAGCAACAAGTGACAGCATCAATAATAAATATAAGTTTTGCTTAGTGAGCTCCTGGCCAGCAGGGGCTGCAGAGCAAGAGTCTGTCTCAAAACAAAAGCCAGCATGCGGGATCTGACCGACCTACGATCACAGCACAGAGGAGTCTGACGTTCCACTGTAGCCTGGGCTACGCAGTGAAACCCTGTGTTCAAAACACAAATAAATAAATGAAATGTATATAGATAGATAGATAGATATTGATTTTTTTCTAAGTAGATGAAAGTAAATATATAAATACAATAAGGACAAAAGGCAATTGTGTAAAAATACTACAAAATTCAACACCATCCTTGCTAACTTCTTCCTTCCTCCTATTTTCTAGAGCCATCCTTCTTTCCCTGCTAATGTTTTCACCTCGGCTGAACAGAAGAGATAACTACAGGGACAGAGCCATAACAAAGCAGAACATTAAAGGAGCAGAAGGAAACAGGAAAGACCATGAAACCCAGAGACAAGGCAAACAGAAGAAAATAAGGAGCGAATGTCCTAGAAATCCAGCAAGCCCCGTTATGGGGAGCAAGACACCTAGAAAAACCTTGTCAAGTGACTCCCTACCTGAACTAGTAAAGAGTTTTCAGCCTCGGTAGTATGTGACTTCAAAACCACTTGCCGTTGGACATTCTGCCTCTCATGAAACTCCTTCACTTAGATCTGATATTCAAAATTCCCATGTTCTTTGTCTTTTTAGATAAATTATCTTTTTTTTTTTCCATCAGAAATCAAAATATGCAGCACTGTCCTGATGAGGCTGCTGAGTCAGGGAAAATCAAAAGGAAGGGAGAAAAGCCCCTCAGTATGGCTCCATTCAAAAATGTCCACAGAATTGTTAAAACCGAAATCGCTAGAGAAACATTGCTTATCCTAGAGGCGTGTCAAGCAAGGACGTTCTTTGGGCTAGAATGGCTGTGGCTTTGAGCTTAGCACTTCTAACACTCTTCTCATGCTCGAAGCTAAACAACATACCCCATAAAAACAGGTTATAATGTCATCTACAGGTGATACAGTCAATGGAAACACATTACGGTGTCATCTACAGGTGACACAGCAAACCTCAGTTTTAACCACCTCTTAATTTCAAATCAATTGCTCTGTGTTAAACCATGCTGTAAGTCTAGATCTTGAGAGCAACATCGCTTTAGAAACACACAGAGCCACTACTACAAAGATACCTAAGCAGGACCCTGTCAGGAAGCCCACGGAGTGATTTTGAGAGTGTGCAGCCCCCCCCCCCCTTTTTTAATGCATCTGTCAAATCTGCCTTACTCTGACTCATCCTAAAATTCTCCTCCCCACCCTACTCAATGATCTTGCTTTGCCTGAGTGGGGGATTGTCCATGATGGGACTGACAAGGCCACTGATGGCTACTAGGCTTTGTCTCCCCCCCAATGCTGACACCGAGCCTCTCTCTTCTCGCTCTGTACGTGCTCCCCAGCAGTAGCATCTGTCTCCACAGCTTTAAATTTCCAATCTGTGCTGATTACCTATCTTTGACTCTCACTTCTCAACTACCAGCTCGACATTCCCGTTTAGAGCACCTTGGGCACCTGTGGATCTTCCTCCAAACTCTGCCTCCCCTCCAGACTTCACATCCCAGTAGGGAAAGAGCCCAGGCAAAAACCTGAGAGTTGGCCACATTCCATCTTGTCCTGAATCTTGTAAATTTTTCTACTAAACTGCCTTCCATCTATACTGTCCCTTTGTCCCCTCCACCACCATTCATCTCTGTCTAAACAATAGCTTTCTGTCAGCTCCCCGACTTGTACTCCACCACCCCTTCATCCTCCTCATTGAAAAAAAAAAAATAGATACATATACACATCGATAGGTGATAGATAAATGATAGATGATACATAAATGATAGACGATAGATAGGGATAAGTAAAAAGTAAATAACCTAAATTACAGATCGATTCTGCTCAGCAAAAGCCTAAACAATTCTGATGAGTCTCCGCTATGCTGAGAAGCAATTCTAAATCCCTCACCATCTGTTCGTTCTCTCGTTGGCAACATCTCCTGGCCGCGCACCAGCCACTTGGACTTTCCCATTTCGAGACTTGTACATGTGCGTCCCTCTGCCTGCAAGGACATCCTCAGAGCCGGATAGATGCATGAGAACACTGCCTGATGGCTAGGAAGACTAGAAGCAGTGCTGACCACTAAAAATGCTGACCTTGTCTGTATCTCTGGAAGTCCAGTCAACACCACTGATGTCTAGAATTTTCAACTTCCCTTGATAAAAACATAGCATCACACATCCACTAAATAATTATATACGATTGCTTCACTTCCCTAAGTTCCCAGTGCGCTGTTGAATATGAAAGGTTGGAGGGGAGTGTTGACTTGTTTCTTTTTGATTTAAATTTATTTTTATAACTTATTTACAATGGGGCATTCCCATTGTAGCCCCCTCCTTCATTCCCCCCCATTTTCCCCCTCTTTTCCTCTTTCCCCTTATTCCCCTCCCTTATTTCTCAGAAAGGGAGAACCCTCCTCCCCTACCATCTGACCCCAGCTATCAAGTATCATCATAACTGCCTGTATCTTCTTCCTCTGTAGCCTGGCAATGCCCCAGCCCCATTAGGGGGAAGTGATCAAAGAGCTGGCAACAGAGTCCATATTAGAGACAGCCCCTGCTCCCCTTACTAGGGAATCCAAATGAAGGCTGAGCTGCCTATTGGCTACATCTGAGCAGGGGTTCTAGGTCCTCTTCATGCACAGTCCTTGGTTGGTGTAACAGTCTCTGCAGGCCCCCCTGGGCCCAGATTTGTTGGCTCTGTTGGTTTCCTTGTGGAGTTGCTGTCCCCTCCAGGTCTTTCTCCCCTTCTGCCATAAGATTCCCATAAGAAAAAGCTGTTAGTTTCTTGCCACCATGAATGACATTAGCTATAGGGATTTTTTTTTTTTTAGAGAGACGTATTTTACAAATTGAAAAAGTTCCCATCTAGCCCTAGTCTTCTGTAATTGTATTTTTAATCAATAATGGGAGGTATGTATTGGGAGCTGAGGGTATAGAAAGAGGTAGAGCACTTGCATGCACCCCCCCCACAACATTATCTGAGGCCCTAAGTTCAATTCCCAGCATCCCTACTGTCAAAAAAATGATAGATTTCTGTCATTTAAGTTTTTAAACCTATTCATAAAAACATATCTTTCTTCAACTTATTAATATGATATATCATAACACCTGACTTTCAAATATTGAATCTAAATAAACTGATTTTGATAGTGGTGTGAAAATCCTGTTTTATACATTGCTGTATTCCACTTGCTAATTTTTGGTGAATATTTTTGCATCCATTTAAACAAGAACTTTGCTTATTGGAGTTTGGATCTTCTTTTCTAAAAATAAACTCATTGATATAAAAGTCCCTTTACAGGGAACTATAGAAAAGAAATGTAAATTCTGAGACAGCATGCTACAAACATTTCTTGAGTAGCAAAATATATCCGGCTTTAGTCATCATGTCACTCAAACCACACCTGTATATATTTATAGGCATGAGTAAAACAAAAGCATCAGTAGGTATTTTTTTTTCCTTTAAACAACCACCGTGATTTCAAAGTTAGCTTCAGAGCTGGTGAACTTTATACAGAATTGAGTTGGGCCCTGTTAAGTCAGCATGGTACCATTGGGAAGGTGAGTTCCAGTCAGATCACATGGATCAGAAGCATTAGCAAAATAGATGTTTTGAAGCATCAATGACGCAGAAGGACAGAAGAAATCAATCTCCTCGTTAAGAGATGGAATTAAATGCATAGAAGTTATTGGTACTGAAGGTGTAAAACCCAATGTGAAGCTCCACAGCTTCAGAATGGCTATTGTAAGTGTGTGGAACGCTCTGAAATGTACAAATGTTGAGTCTGTCTACTTTCACTGCATAGTGGGCTTTTTTTAAGTTCCTTGCCATTAAATTATAAATTAAAAAAAAAAAAAGAAAACCAGTGCAGACCTGTGTTTTCTTGAGAGGAAAATCCCTGAGCAACATAGGCGTGAAAGCACGACCAGCCTCAGAATGCTTCTCCCATATAAGGCCACCCCAAGACAAACAGGCAGCTCCCAGTTCCCTTCACGGAAGACCTAACGCTCCATTTCATCGACTTTTAATTGGTGGGCCATGTACTCCTGGTTTTCTACTGTAGCTTCCAGAAGCAGCAGGGTTGCTGTTCCTCAAAGTCGCCACTAGAGGGCAGTCACGCCGCAGGATGCATCCCAGCCACACCCTAGATTTTAAAACAAAACAACCCCCACACCCCGAACTACAGCAACAAAACAAGACTTTTTGAATAAGCATAAATGTACACAAATCTACCCGTACGTCTTAAAGCTCAGCATAAGGACAGAGTTTGGCTGGGGAAAGATGGAATCTAATTCTGACCTTCCAATAAAACACATCTATCCATCCGGAGGTAGCTAAATATAGTTCTTATCTTGATTATAGTGATGGAGTTATGACTTATGATTATGAGTTATGACTTATGATTATGTTAAAACTAATCAAATTGTACACTATGTTTAATAGAATACACTGAATAGTTATGTCGGCTACATCTTATAAAACATGCAAATATGAGATAAGTGATACCTACTAAGGCTTTAACTTCACAATAGTATAGCATCCTCCTTATTGCAGTGAATTCCTTCTGGGCCTCTTAATGCCGGAAATTATAGCTTTTGGATCTGTAATCAAAGCTTTCCCTTTGGCTCCATGACCACATTTTTTTTTTTTACTTCAATTTTTTTTTATTTAAATATATTTAACCTGCTTGATACAGAAAGCACCTGGGTCAAAATATGCAGGACCCAGTTTAAATAACCATATAGATACGATACACACACAGAAAGAAAAACTGATGATCAAAATATATTGCACAAACATTTTAAATTTAAAAAATTATCTGTTTTAAAAAATGAAAGAATAATTGAAATCTTGCAATGAGCATTCATTTTAAAAAAAGCTGGAAAGCAAACAGGGAGTAGAAAGAGAGGGGTAACCACTGTCCTATCAACCAGAAAAATGGCATCTAAAGTATCTGTACTTAAAAGAGCAGGCATTGCTGCAAGACACGTAAGAGGGAAAAACAGGTATGCCATGCACATGACCGCATTTTTAATCCTTAATATGTGGGCATGGTTCTCTTGAGACAGTCTCTTTCCTAATGACTTAGAGTCTTTGTTTCAGAGATGTGCTGATAAGAAAGGTCGTTAATCTATTTATGAAACTGGTGCTTAAGCACAATAACACCCTCCAGATTTTAAGAAACTGCTCTCTCTCTCCCCTCTTCCTCTCTCTCTCTCTCTCTCCCTCCCTCTTCCTTTCATTTTAAAATGGCAAGTCTCCTCAGTGGGATGTGATTTTCAGACGCATAAGCAGGGAAAATTTTGCCTAATTTAATTTATATTCACTTCAATGTGCAACTCAATTTAAATATTTACTCAATGTGTTGGCTGCATGCTCACTAAGAAAATTTATCATCACCAGTAAAGAATGAGAAACAGAACACAACAAGTGGAGAAAGGTCCAAGAAGGCTTATTATTCCTAAAGCATCCTAACACAATAAAGTTCAGGGGAACTGGAAATTGGGAGGTGGGGGAGGCAGGCTCTCAGACCAAGAAGAATTATCATGTTCTTGGTTATCACAGAGTTGCTTCTTTGCTACAAAGAGAAGAATCACATTTCAGGGAATTTTTATTTTACGTTGGTTTTGATTTTTGAGGGCAGGTCTAAGTGTAGCCAAGGTTGACCTTAAACTTACTGTGCGGCTAAGGGTGGCCCTGAAGTTCAAGTCCTTCTGCCTCTACCTCCCTAGTATGGGCATGTGCCATCACACCCATTTACGGAGTCCCATTCCCAGTCCCTTCAGAGAGTTTTTTAATGAAGAGTGTTACAGTGGAGTCCCCTCTTTCACCCTGTGAAGAGCTGCTGTATGTCTACACAGCCTGCAGCAGCTTCTTCTTGAACGTTTCCTTGTTGCTGTTGTTATTTCTTGAGGTAGGGTCTCAGTATGTATGGTAGGCCGGTACCAAGCTCGACAAGTTACCCAGGGTGGCCTTGAACTCCAAACGCTCCTGCCTCAGCTTCCTGAGTGCTGACATGTGCACCACCACAGCCAGCCCTTAACCCGCAGCTTTGCTAGTTAGCTTTGTTACACACTGAGCAGGTTTTCAAATAAGCAAGCGTGTCTGAAACTTGACACGCCTCAAGTTCCCAGATGCTGTCAGACTGCTGATGCAAGGACATTTGATTTAGTGAAGTCGGTATCATTGTTGCCCCCAGGGTGGCCAGGGAGCTGCATCTTGGTAGTACTGTTCAAGCTCACACACTGCACACACACACACACACACAGAGAAAGTAGCAAACACATTATAACAGTTAATATAATGTGGGATTCACCGTGAGGCCTCCGTGTGTGTGTGTGTGTGTGTGTGTGTGTGTGTGTGTGTATGCGTGTGAGTGTTCCAGCGGTCTCAGCTAAGGACTGCCCTCTATCTCAGAGGCTGACACAACTCAGTGCTACTGACTATCCACTGCCATTAGTTATTGTGGTTTAAAAAAAAAATGGAGGTACTTTTTCTATACTGTTCCATTTCCCTGCTTTCAAAGGCAGAAGGACACTCATTTGTGTACATTTACTTTTTAATCACCATTAAAATTTCCAAGTCACATGACAACGATAAGTAGATTTTTGGGTAAGTTTAATAATCATAAAACTGTGAAATACACAATTTAAAAACTATATCAATCAAGAGGCTGGAAAGTTTGGCTCAGCGGCTAAGGGCACTTGTTGCGGGAATCCGAGGTTTGCTTCCCAGCACACACGCGGTGGCCCACAACCACCTGCATTTCCAGCTCCAGAGGATCTGGCGCCCTCGTCTGGGCTCTGCAGGCATACACATCCATGCAAGCAAAACGTTTGTACACATATATGAAAGTTAAAAAAAAAAAAGATTATACATCAAAACCCTAAAGATTCTGTCAACCCTACATTTGCTCAAAGGATTTGACTGCATTTGGGTTGATTTGTCTAACATTTTAAGTTCAGAGTTTAAGGTAATCTGGAGTCACAATCATCCGCCACCCCATTTTTAAATAGTTTTACAAGGGCGTTAAGGGAGGTCAACATTTTCAGGTTGGGTTGGCCTCGATATCAATGTGGTGGTGAGGATGACTGATGGGCAGGGTTTGTTAGGGCAGCAGGTGCAATCTGTGCTGAGTAGCCTGCCAAGACTGCCTTTCAGGATGAGATGCAGAGACCTGCAATCTACACTGTTCCTCAGAGCTTGATGAGGCGGCAGAAGGGATTCTGAAATGCAATTCTTTTTCTGCACTCATCTACCTGAGAGCCTCCATTTTTATCACTGATGGAAAAGCAACGTCCCTAATAGCACTTCCTGAATTATCTTTGATTATTAAGCACCACAGGAGTGTTTGGATCCTCCCAGCCATTATTGTGTCGTTGGCTCAAACTCAGACACCTCACACAGCCAGGCAGGTTATGTAAGTACGGAATGCGGGTGATGGTGACCGGATGGCAAGTAGCCCATCTGCACCAGCATCAAATTCCTGTGTTCAAGCCGCAAGGCTGACGTGATGCTGCCGTACTTCCATAGAGAGATCGAAAGTTCAAAATCTCTATAGAAAAATCTTCTCGTGGTCGTTTGGCAACAAACTCAAATTTCAAATATCCTTTGAGAAAACCAGAACGTGTTTGTGGCTTGGTCTGAATATTTTGTAAGCCCCAAGGCTTCTTGGTAAAGGATGTAGTTTGATGCATGTATCAAAACGACTCAGTGTAAAGAACAAACCTCTAAAAGCATCCTGGGTTCGGTCCTCAGCTCAGAGTGGGGGAGGGGGAAAAACAACAAAAAATACTTACAATAAGATCCTAAAAACTTACCTACACCTTCAAAAAGGGAGATCTTAGGAAAATACTTTTTAAAGATTTTCTAGCTCAGCATTTTGAAGGTGTCAGAAAGAATTAGATTTTGGAAAGAGAAAAAGTTAAGTAATATCATGATATAAGATGGTTGCTTATCAGTGATTTTAGATTTTTATAAAAACCATATTCGAGGCTAGAGTAATCTGTAAGAAGACAAGGTATGAACTGAGCAATCTCAGGGGGGAGGGAGGCTTTATGGGGTAGCAGTGTGTCTACATGAGTCAAGGCCATTCTCTTCCTCCCAGATGCTTCCTCGGACTTTTTGCATGACCACACCTGGTTCTAATACTATTAACTTCCTGAGGGATGGAGAGTCTTCATACAACTGCTGCTCACTGCTTGATTTTACACACACAAACGACACAACACTAAATAAAAACGATCACATCATAGTGCATTTAGGAAAAACACTATTAGTTTTTTTCTTCATCTTGAAGGTAAAACAATATGCCCAGTGACGTGAAGATAATGTTCATATCACGTTCATCTACACCTCAAAAGCAGCGGCGCTCTCTCTTCAACTATGAACACTAGCACCTTGTGTATTATGATACCACCTTAGCTTACAGATGGCTCCGTTGACAGATTTTCAAAGCATTTTCACGCTCATTATCTCCTTTGAAAGCTTTATCTTCTTCACAAGGGTAAAGCTGGTTAAACTTATGAGCCATACTTTACAGACCAAGAGCGTGGACATAGTTTTCTACAAGATATTATTACAGTTATTTGTTTGTTTATTGAGCGCATGTGTGGAGGTCAGAGGACAGCTTGTGGGAGGTGGTTCTCCCCTTTCCTCAAGTAGGCCAGTACCTTTGCTCACTGAGCCATCTGGCCTCTGTGAGAGTCAAAAGTTTTATTCTCTAACGTTTTGGAATAATACAGAGTTTCTCGAGATATTTAACAATTAAAATCATTACAGAGTCATGACAGAGTCATAAGCTCATGAATCGTTTTCAGTTCTTCCCAGCGAGGAGGACACATTTCCCTTCAGATGAGTTTGGGGTGCACATCGTGGGGTTTGCAGAAGCCGCGTCTGAGAATGCTGCCCCGAGCCCACCACGAAGCGAAGCTGGCTGAGCTTGCAGGGGAAGGAGAGAAGACTGAACTGCTGCTGTTTCGAGCAACAGCAGGTGTTTGTTGTGCTTTGGGAATTAAGTGGAACAGCGCTCTGCCTCGGAAAGAGCAAAGTCGGCGTGTAAGCAGCGCCTAGTCACGGGGGAAAGTCACCAAAGCGGGCTCCGTGGCTCCCCCAGCTTCCCGGAACCTCCCTTACTCATCTGTAAGGCGCCTCTGTGTGTCAAGTGTGGCTCTTGCAGAACTGATACCAGGGCGACAGCTACAGATCAGCGGCAGCAACCTCCACCTCACGTCATTTGACTTCCGCTTCACCAGTTTTGAAAATCCATAATGTTCTTTTCTAAATAATATTTCGTGGCATTGTTACCGTATCAAGATCCTCAACTTTTGCCACATGAAGCCCATTAAAACGGGACTACAAACAGTAAGACTTCAATCCAGCTTTAGCTTTGGAAGCATTAACAGAGTACTGCGCAAATCTCCCCTTAATTCGCTACTTTCTCTTTGAAATTTATGCTGGAAGGGGCTGGGCAGATGGCGCAGCGGTTAAAAGCACTGGCTGCCCTTTCGGAGGCCACAGTTCCATCCCCGGCACCAACCTGGTGGCTCACAACCATCTCTAACTCCAATTCCAGAGGATCTGGCGCCCTCTTCTGGACTCTGAAGGCACCAAATAGACACATACATGGTGCTCAGACGAAATACCCACAACTCATTTTTTAAGAAGCGAAGTGGAAGCAATGTTTCATTCACATGAACATGTATATTCTACAGTGTTTGTGCAACCAGCCCAGCTGTCCACGGTAACTTCTAAACGAACTGTGAGGGCAGCCAGCCCCCAAGGAAATACCTTCAGCGCCAGCCAGAACGGCACCTGTGAAGATTCCCAGGGGTTTCAAGGTGTCTCTCCAGGCTCCCTCACAGCCCCAGAACCCGCGGTTCCCATGGCACTGGCTCCCCATTCTAATCAAGGGAGCACCACTGCGCAATTCATTAGTGAGAGGCACTTCTGAGTCCGCTCCGTTGTCTGACAGAAGGCAACCCGCACTCTTCTAGGGAATTTAGAGACATAGAGTCTTCAAAAGGAGAATTGATGGAATCGGTATGAAATCTGTCTTTTGAGGTTCAGTGATTAAAGCAACAAATTAGAGATACTTAAAACCTAGTATTTATGGCCATAGCTATGGCTCAGCGGTACAGACAGATGCTTGCAACCCAGCCTGACTGCCTAAATTCTATGCCTGGACCCACAGGGGAGAAATAACTCTTTCAAGTTGTTCTTGGACCTCAGTACACGTGATTCTGCTCCAAGCTCCTCTACACACAATAAATAAATGCAGTAAATTCATAAATAAAGATCTAGGATTCATTCACAATCCATTTTTAAAAGGTCTAGCCATAATGCCAAACAAAGTGAGTAAATTTTAAGCAGTAATATCAGACATATAAAAATACATGAAGTTTCCCAAAAGGTTACAGGAGCATGACATGGTCACTAAAGTTTGTTATTCTAGAGCTCTAGAACCCAGGAGTGCAGAAAATCCTAAACACCTCCTAATCCTTTCTCAAAAAGTAAGTAATTATTAAATGACATTGGTAAAATGTGTAGATGGTGATTTTTACCTCAAAAACTGAAAATCAAACATCCCTGTAAATTCTGTTTATAACCCTCTCCTCTCCCCCACACTACCCCCCCCAAAAATGAGCCAGTCGCTTGGTTGTTAGTCATTATTCTCTTCTTAAAGGGGCCATAAACATAGAATGAAACAATAATTTAACACCCTGGGCCAGAGTCTTCAGCTTCTGGGGAATGGAACACCTCAATTGAAAAGGGAGAAGTGGTGCCTGTGAAGGATTTCCCTTCACTTTGGACTTTGCAGCGTGGTCCCAGTTGATTTCCCACTCTAGTTTCCTCTGCTTTTCCGGTGCCTCCAGGTGGTGCTTGCTTTCTTTTGTTTTGTCGTTGCGTAAAACATCGTGATACACACTATGTGCACTAGAACTTCTCACAACTCCTTGACCTCGTCACCTGCTTTTCTCTGTTGAGAACGGCCTCTCCTCATTGCTTTTCCTGAGCCCTCCACGCCAGTCCTTTACATCCTATTCCACAGGATGGTCTTTTAAACACAATTAGCTACACTGCCTAACTGAGGGTTACCTGTTATCACAATTGCAACTTATGGCACACTTGCTTTTCTGTGCAGGTTTCAAGATAATCTCCCCTCCTCTTCCTCCTCTTCTTCCTCACTTTCCTTCTCCTCATTCTCTTCCTCCTCCTCTTCCTTCTCTTCCTCTTCCCTGTCCTCCTTCCCCCTTTCCTTCTCCTTCTATTCCATGCTTTCCCTCCTTATGCTCTCACTAGATAAGCCAGCCCTAGCCTCAAATTTACAATCTCCTTGCCTCCCCCTTATCCGTGCAGTATTGCAGGCATTCACCAATACACTCAGCTTAACACCAAGTTCTTGAAGTTAAGGGTTGCACCTGGTTTCAGTCACCTCTGCATTTCTGCCTTCAACAGTATTCCTTTGACTTCATCCCTGGCCATCTTGTGCCCCAGACTCCAGAATTGCTGGCCTTCCTGCTTCCTCACCCACAGGCCCAACAGCTTCCTTTGAGGGAACTCTGACCTTGCCAGTCCTGTGACAGGGAATCCACTTGCTATGACATCACAGAGGTGACTCCTTCCTGTTTCCCCAGCCTCTAGTCAAACATCATGTGCTTGAGGAGGCTTTCCTGATTATTCTACTTCACAAAACTCTCCCTCTCTTTTTGTCCTTTATTTTTGTCATACACACACAAAGTGTACGCACATACACAATACCTGTCAGCAAACTAAATAAAGCCACCCTTGAATAATACTTTTTAATCCAGATTCATCTGGAAATGCGTGGATAGGAGCTACTGGTTTGATGACTTACACATTTTAATATCTGCCCATTCTTTTCACCGTACTCCATTAATCTTTAAACGCTAATACAAAAGACATGGCTGTACCAGTAAAATAATAATAATAATAATAATAATAATAATAATAATAATAATAAACAGCAAGGCTGATCTGTTACTTCGGTCACCTTGGCGACTCTCACATCACTTGTATCAGTGGTCATTTTTATAGATTGTATAAAGGAAATCCCTAAACTAATGATCCTTTCCAGGGTCCAGATGAGTACCGTTCATCATTGTGGGTAATGGAAGGATTGTTATACAACATGAGCTCTCGCTTACCTAACCTTGACCACTCAAAGACTTATAGGCTAATGATGTAAGCAAGGAGACTCATGTTCCTTCCCCAAAGCGAATGGCTAAAAAAATCCCAATTCTAATATTGCCAAAGGTTCACTGAGGGGTCAAGTGCCATAGGGCTTAAAAAGACTTGTAAACGATGGTGAGAGCATAATTCCCGGGCTTTTGTTTGGTTGTTTGATTTACTTTTGAAAACATCCAGTGTATGTATGTGGGTTCACAAGTGAGAACACACACATGCACTCACATGTGGAGGTCAGAGGAACAGTGGTAGGAGTTGGCTCTTTCTTTTAGCACTTAGGTTCTGGGAGTCAAGCATAAAGGCAAGCGCTCTTACCCACTGAGCCACCTCCCAACCCTACAGTTATCCTCAAACGGGAATAAATTACACATCACAGAACGCATATATATTAAAGTCATGATAACGGGATGCAGTGTTGCAAATATATGTTCTAGGAAAAATGAGCATCTCATTTAGAAGACTTTTTAAGCAACTACAGAAAGGGATTTTCAGCTTTTTACTGAAAAAAGCATCACCAGAGGGAGTGGGGGTTAGTGGGGAGGGAAACAGGGAAACAACTGCTTTAAATTTCAGAAAACCCAAAGCGTCTCCTTAGTTATCAAAATGCAATTCTACCTCAACAAAACCTCCCTGCTTATAAAGCAACATTTCTAAATGTAGCCAATTGTGGGTTTAATACTTTTCAGCTCCATTTTTTTTTTAAATTTCCAACACCATTGCCCCAAAAATAATTTTCATTTTTGTCTGAATATAATAGTCACAGTAACTCTCTTGCCATGGTGAGGGAAGTCAGATGTCCACCAAAAATCCACACTGCCTTTCACAGAGAAGTATTGTTTGTGGTGTTTTCTGTGAAAGGCCTCATTTTCTAGCCCTTGTGCATTCAACCACACAGTGCAGTACAGGACACGCGCAGAAGGCACATCTCTGTCAGGTGTGGTCTCTAGAAGCATCCCCTGCTATCTTTGTAGTCTTACTTCCTCAGACAGCCTCCTGGATACCAGCTGCTAGGAAGATCACGGAAGACAAATGTTTGTGGAAGCAGTGCTCTATCAACCCATCTCTAAACAACCCACGTAAGTGACTCCACAGATAATTACCTACAAGAGAAGATACAAGAGTTGTTCATCTCTCACACCATCATCAAAGAAATTAACCATCTTTCCTGCCAAGCCATAACATTGCGGGCTTATGTGTGAAACTATATCACCTAAATGTTACCAAAACAACCCCTCCCTTCCCCCCCAAAAAAAACTAAACAAAACAACAAAACAAACAAACTAACAAACAAACAAAAAACCCACTGTTCATTAGATGGACATTTTAAGGGGGAAAAATGAATTTACTCAAAACACCAGATATGTGAAATAAAGCATTGCAAATACTAATAGCTGACCGGCTTCTGGTGCTGGCCAGTCTGAAGGGAGCTACAGTAATCTGGAAGAGAGAATGTCAGTTGAGAAAATGCTCCCACTAGGTTGGCCTGTGGTGGATTTTCTTGACGGGTTGCGGGGTACGGGAGGGCCCAGCTCGCTGTGGCTGGAGCCACGCAGGGGCTGAGCAAGCCATGGGAAGCCAGGGAGTAGACAGTAGTCTACACATTCTGCCTCAGTTCCTGCCTCCAGCCTGCTCTCCTGGCTTCCTCTGATGATGGAATACGATGTGGAACTGTAAGCTGAAATGAAGCCTCTCCCACCCACACAGTGTCTTATCCCAACAACTGAAACCCTAACTAAGACACTTCTTTAACAGAGATTGTGATTTTTATATTCTCCAAGGAACAAGGTCATTCTAAATTGACACATTTACACTTTGATTATTGAACTATCCTCTGGTTTTTGATTAGCCAAAAGAACTGTATAATTTACACAGTGGGAAGAATACGTAACTGCTCTTACCTACTCCATTTATGCCTCCTTTTGCACTCAAATAGCAGAGAATTGAAGACCGAATGCCACGAATGTTCTGCTGTAACTTGGGAATTATAAAAGCATATAGCATGCATGGTCCTTCCACATTATAACTCAGACTGTCTGCGCCCAGGCTAACGGATACAGCTATATATCATAAGTGACTCTCTGATAGATTCTGGCCCCGTCTGCTCTTACTAACCAGTATGAAATTTCAAGAACTTATTTACATGCCATAGGTCTGTGTGGCCTCTGAGACTGTACTGTGATCATGGAGTCACTCGTAGTAATCACCTCAATCCTGAGGTCACAGCCTGGATGGTCCAATCACCTCCCATTTGGACCCACCTCCCAAAAGGGCTGCCCTGAGGCTAAGTTCCTAACACTTGAAACCACAAAGAAGACGAACCAACCTCCTGTGAAGAAATTTCTTTCTTACACGCATATGTAGCAGCTGTTGATTTAGTCTTCAAGCTGTTTTCTATAGGCGATAAGTGTTTTGATGGTGGTAAAAGTTACACCCTGACTTAAAAACCTTCGCTAAAATGGCCGTGTAGTAAGTTGAATAGCAACAAGACACATTAACTTATGATCCTTCTTCAATAACTTACGAGGTGGAGGCAGGAGGATCAGAAACGCAAGGGCAGTTTGGGGCTACATGAAACTATGTCTCAAAGAGAAAAGAAGGGATGGAAAGAAGAAATCAAGAGTAAGAGAGAGAAAGTGACTCCTAAGTCCAATGGAAAGAATTGCTGAGTTGGGCCTATGGAGAACACTGAATAATGGTGGTAAATGGAACCTGTTGCCTCCTTTTCTCCATTAGATCGTAAGGAGGATCGAGAGCCACTTCCTAGTGTTACCTTGCCGTCAAATCCATGAACCTGTCAGTGATCTTCACTCCCAAACTTAGCAGTAGATTTTACTTCCAAAATATTTGTTGAATCCTTCCTCTCCTCCTTAAGGAACCCTATCTACCTACTGAATCCATGAATCCCAGGCATACCACAAAGCTCTCTGAGGGAATTTTGCAAACTACAAATATTACTATTATTTCCTGTTTTAAAAAAGGTTTTTAATTATGTATGTATGCACACACACACACACACACACACACACACACACACACACACACGAGCACCAGAAGAAGGTGTCCAATTTTTCTGAGATAGCGTTGCAGGTGGTTTGATGTGGGTGCTGAGACCCAAACTTGAGTCATATGAATGAACAGTACTGGTTCTTAACCTCTGAGCTATCTCTCCATTACTCTCCTTCTCTAGACCAAAATTCCACTCCCTGCAAGATAATGTAGCTCAGTTTCTAAGGCTTTCAAAATGCACAATACCTAGGACCTTTTCCTTGCTCATGAAGCGTCAGAAAAACGGTACTCAAAACAGCTTCTCACACAGAGAACCAGGAAAGGTTTAATCAGTGAGGCAGCATGAAAATCAAGGCAGCACCAAACATGCTTCCTCCTCTTACAGAGCAATACTGGTCCAGTGACTCAGTAATGAAACAGTTCAAGAAACTACTGCAGCATAATTTCAGGCTTGGATATTTGTCTGTGTGGAAAAAAAAAAAAAAAACAAACAGAAAGTTTATCCTCTACAAAGTTAATAAATGTTAAAGTTAAAAAAAAATAAAAAGTAGGACTAACTCTGTGAGGTTTAGGCTTCATAACTGGAAAATCATTACCTGTGTGCCCCTGACGGGGTGTGGTGCTTCACCTGGCTGGGTCACCTCAGACACCAGGGCCGCTACTGACCAGCAGCACCAAATCTGCCAAAAGAACTGTCCCTGGCAGCTCTGCCTTCTGGAGGCATTGCTCCTGCCAATGGCATCACAGCTTGTTATCCCAATATGCCACCTGCACGCAGGCTCAATTTGATGCCGATAACAGATAGCATGGGGCCATCCAATTCCAGGCCTATTTAGGACAATCATGATACACTTGAAAAGGAAAAGGAATCACATGAGAGATGTGGATATAACCAACTGGCAATAATTTTTTTCTTTCAAGTTTAGTTTACAAGCCATGCTCTTGCATTCTTTGCAGGCTCAGGTCACTATGATTCAAATTTTAAAGGTCTACACTGATGTCAGTTGAGTTTTCCAGTGTGCCACTATGAGGTGGCTCTTCACATTTGTTTCTCTTCGTTACTCATATATGTATTCCAAAAGCAGAGACAAAGAGAAACACATATAATCATCCTGGATGGTGTATACTCTATATAAAAGCTTATGCAGATTTACTGTTTGAAAACTGAACTCAGGTTTTGATCTTAGCCATTCTGGTGGGTGTGTGGTGGAATCTCTGCGTCATTTTGATTTGCATTTTCTTGATGGCTAAGGAGGTTAAGCATTTCTTTCAGTGTTTTTTCTGCCATGTGATGTTCCTCTGGTTGAGAATTGCCTGTTTAGTTCTGTACCCCATTTTTAAGTTGGATTACTTGGTTTATTATGTTTAACTTCTTGAGTTCTTTATATATTCTGGATATTAGCCCTCTGTCAGATGTAGGGTTGGTGAAGATCTTTTGCTTTACAGAAGCTTTTCCATTTCATGAGGTCCCATTTACTGATTGTTGATCTTAGAGCCTGTGTTGTTGGTGTTCTGTCCAGGAAGTTGTCTCCTGTGCCAATAAGGTCAAAGCCCTTCCCCACTTTTTCTTCTAACAGGTTTAGTGTGTCTGGTTTTATGTTGAGGTCTTTGATCCACTTGGACTTTAGTTTCATGCAGGGTGATAAATATGGATTTATTTGCATTTTTATTGCACCATTTGTTGAAGATGCTTGGGTCAGATAGAAGGGGAGGAGGACCTCCCCTATCAGTGGACCAAGGGAAGGGCATAGGAGAAGAGGGAGGGAGGGTGGGGCTGAGAGGAAATAAGGGATGGGGCTACAGCTGGGATACAAAGTAAATAAATTGAAAGAGAGAGAAAGAAAGAGAAGGGGGAGGGAGGGAAGAAGGAAAGAAGGAAGGAAGAAAGGAAGGAGGGAAGGAAGGAAGGAAAATTGGACTCGGTCAATCACCCTGAATAATAGCTTTGGTGACCAGCTGCTGGCTTGGATTCATTCGCCAGTTGTAAAACGTAAACGACACTTTCACAGAAGCAAAGCGGAGTGCAGCTTCTGGGCAGCAGCTTGAACACAATAGCCAACTAATAACTCTATTAGCGTGGGGGCAAATGTGCATGGAGGTACAGAGAACCCAAAAAGGCACTTTCTCTTCCTGCCCTCGCTAATTGGATCTAAGTTCTTTTGGCAGATTCTGGTCAATAAGTGTAGGCAGATGGTCCTTAGAACTGAAGGGACGTCAAAGTTCATCACCTCGTTCTCCCCTCGGTCGATGACTAACTCCTCTTAAATAGCTCGGGTTTTTAAGAATGCTCCTTTAAACTTTTTACAAGATTATAAAACTGGCATGTGCTCATTGAAAATATTTTGAGCCATATAGAAAGCCATAGAGAAAAAACTTTAAGTCACCTGCAATTCAGTTGTTCAGGTATGACCACTATGTTTTTCTCTGGAGACAGGATCTCACTGCCTAGGCTGGCATAAACACTCCTGCCCCTGCCTTCAAGTGCTGAGACCACAGGCCTCTGCCATCTGGCACCATTGTCAATTTTTATGTCTCTATCCAGTGCTCACACAGCTGTTTTCATCACTGTCAAAATTCACTTTTTAATATCCCATTTTCTCATATGGTTGACACTCCTGTGTAAACCTTTTTATAGTAACTGGCTATATTTTCCTCTCCTATGGGTTTCCCAAAATACATGTTTGCCTGTAATCCAGCAAAGAAATGCAGATTTTGGAAAAGAACAAAGAAATTTTGGAAAGAGGGAAAAATCATGTAACAAACACTTCTGTTTACAGAACCAAGTTGTTTGCTACTAATAAACACCAAAGCAATAATCATTTACAGAAATAAATCCCTCTTCAAAGTTCTATTATTTCCTTAAGACAAATGCCTAGAGATATGGAATTAATTACTGAGTAATAGTACGTAGATTCTCTGATTCTTATTAAAATATTATTTTCTAGCCAAAAAAAGTATAAAAAACATTTTATTCTCACTCTATCGGATGGTCTTATATTTTTAGATTGCCAATTTAAAAATGTCTAAGTATTGTGAAAACATACTTTTTTATATTTTTAAATATCTTTATTTTTAAAGACAAATCACAATACCAGTGATTGCAACCGGAGTGCAACAAAAACTAAAATATTAAAATACTCACTGTTTGATGAAAACTTAAGACCAAAAGGTAAAGAGATATAGAACATGAAGGTAATTTAGTCATCATCTGGTCAACATAAACCCTCCCACAGAAGACTTAATGGTATCTTTAGTAATTACGTGTATTTTCTCCCTCACTTATAAAAAAAATGTGTTCCAAAATTTTCAAGCCGAGTATTAAACTTCATGGTTTTTCTATGTGAACACATGCACATAAGTTCCTCTCAGCTCCATTACATGCCAGGAATGTGATGAAGTCGTTTTCTCCAGTCACAGACTTCAATAATAAACTGAACGCAAGAAACTTACTAGAAAACACTGCATTTCCCAAGGTAAAAAGTTGCTGGTGTGGATGACGTGGACAGCGGGACCACCTCGTCGTGAAAAGCCAGATACATCAATTCTTTTTGCTCTATTCCTCACATCTCTAATGCCATATGGAAGTCCGCAAAATGCTGAAACTGCTGATCAGTTCCTCCAGCTCCTATGCCTTCAATCAACCTCAGTAGATTATAGTTTTCCACTACGACCTCCAATTTACTTTCCCTTCTCTTCTCAAGCTGAACAGATGCTACAAGCCATTCATGAAATTTTCAGTGGCAAATTATTTGAAATAACCGGCCAGCATCTGAGGCAGGGCATACTTTCTGCCACTGTCAAACAAAATTAGTCACAAGTTTCCAGAGTATTGAGTAAGAGAGGCCTGGGCACCAGGAAAAGGGGTGGTTCCAGGGGCTGTCATAGGACCAGTGCTTTCAGAAGGCTCCCTTGCACATTGCTCCTTCCTCCACTTGCCTTAGTTCCTACCTTTTTTCTAAGGGAAGGCTTCCTGGCAATAGAGCCAGATCAAGAAAGAGGGGAGCCAAAACAAAACAGAACAAAAACAAATAAGCAAAAAAGCAGAACAAACGAACAAAAACAGGTGCTGGGCAGTGGTAGGCTGTGGCTCAGCTCTAGCAGCAAGTCTTTCACAGAGGAGCCAGGGAACCATTTGCATGACTCTGTCTAAAGCCAGGCTCTACCTGAACTACCCAGGTATACAGCTTTCTCCTGGCTACACTACCCAGATGTGTCTGTGCCCCTGTGCTTCAGCAGTGTTTAGCAGAGACCCAAAGTGTAGATGTTGTCAGTAGTAATAAGAGTATTTTTTTTTAACTTTAGGTGTCTGGGTATTTTGTCTGTGTATATGTATGTGCACCGTGGTATGCATGCAGCCTGAAGAGGCCAGAAAAGGACACTGGGCCTCCTAGAACTGGAGTTAGAGACAGTGCTGAGCCTCCCACTGTCTGGAAACTGAGAACCAAATCTGGGTCCTCTGAAAGTGAAGCAAGTGCTCTTGACTGATGAACCCCATAAAGGCTTCTTGACACATGAATTTACAGAGAAGTTAATGAGCAACCTTTGGACCGTAAGCACTGCCCACAACTCCAAGAATGCAAAGATGTCCTCGGCAACACGGAGGCAGGAGACAAGCAGACTGACTAACTGTGTGATGAAAAAGTTGTCGAGTATGGAGACTTCAGTATGAAATTACAGCACCATAACTGCTTTACACATGGAACCAAAGTGATGAAGAAGTAAGGGGTGGGTTGGGGAAAAGGGCACTACAGTAGTCACCAATGTAACTTCTTATGCTCTGGCTGATCATCACACTGGTAGAGACCACGAGCCCCATAGCCCACTGCTGTCCACATCCCAACTCCCAACCCTCACCTTTAAAAAAATAATCTCAGCATCCCTCCAACGTTGAGAATAATATTTTGTTTGGGTATCACAAAGAGATTGGCCTCTGAAATTTCAAGAGTTCATTTGGAAGAGTCTTGACACAGAAACTCAATGCCCATGCTGCCTCAGTTTGCTTGGTATGAGTCTCTGACTCATTCCTCTGCAGTGGAAGTACCCTGGGAAGGGATCTGCCTTGAACATGTGCCCTAGCTTCTTTTCCTGTGGTGATGAAATACACTGGTAAAAGCATCGTAAAGGAGAAGTATTATTTTAGCTCACATTTCAAGCGACATCATGACTGTGAAGTCAAAGCAACAGGAGCTTGAAGCATCTAGTCACAACTCATTCCCATCCAGGAAGCAGGAAAGAATCCTTGCTCACCTGGAGATTGCTTTCTCCACCCTATACTACCCAGAGTCTAGGACAAAAATCAAGGCCTGACCCACAGCTAAGATGGGTCTTCCCACATCAATTAACATAATGCCCTATAGGCTGAGCAAGAGCTTCACTTCCCAAGGTGGTTCAAGGTTCTGTCTAGTTAATTGGCACTAGGCATTGCTGCATGTAAAGACTGTTTAAAAATGCCATGTTTCATCAACTCCTTCACATCCCTGGTCACCCCTGAGTTCTCATGAAGCCAGAGTGCCACTGGTCTTTGTATCGGCAAAAATCCAGAATGGAAGCTAACAACTGTCGAAAGACGTAACACTGAAAGGCCCACTCTAGGCACTTGCCTGTCTCTAATCTCTCTGGGGAAAAGATGGATGCCTACTACCTAAGTCAGATTAGTAAACTACTAATTGTTTTAGTAAGCAAATAAAAGGGGGCAATGGGTTCTGATAGGATTGACAGTGATGACCAGGTATTCTAGCTTCATTCTGTTGCCGTCATGAAGCACTCTGATCAAAAGCAATTTGGGGAGAAAAGAATTTATTTGTCTTATGATTCCAGATTACAATCCATCATAGAGAGAAGTCAGAGCAGGAAATCAAAGTAGGAACCTAGAAACAGAACCATTGGAGGAATGCTACTTGCTGATCGGCTCTTTGGCTCATGCTTATCAAGGTTTTGTATACTGCCTGGGACACTGTACCCAGAAGAAGGTTCTACCTACAGTGGGTGGGGCTCTCCTACATCAATCAGAACAATCAAGACAGTCCCTTGTAGACATGTCCACACACCAGCCTGAAAAAGACAAATAGTCCACTAAGAATCATTTTTAGATGATTCCAGGCTGTGTCAAATGGATAATCAATGCTAACTAGGACAAAAAGAGAGGTGAGCATGCTAATTGTTAGAGAAAGAAGAAGTCTGGCTTAAGGAAAGAGTGGTCTGAGTTGATTTGGGGAGGGGGCAACAGTACACCACAGTCCAGGCAATAGATAGCCACGAGCTACATGGAGATAAGTTTATAAACCATGTGCATTTCTATTTTATTCTCAAACAAAATGTACTGTGCCTTCCTCACATTGAGCTGTTGTCCCTACTCTTACTGCAAATGCATTGGCCTAAGTTTATGTTTACTCTTACTGAATTCAGACAATCAAGTCTTGGGCAACCTATGATGACCTATCCTATTACTTCAGTCAATATAAATGAACTTGACATTCTGGACTCATTGCCTCTCTGGGGTGAAGGTCTCTTTTATCCATCACTATTACTGTTATCCAAATGTATTGTGAGTAGTAGGGCTTCACCAAGTAACTAAGAAAATGTTTCAAAGGGCTTATCTCTGGTAGCTGAAAAGACCAGGCAGATGGGCTATAATGGCATAGGCCATAAATTAGTGCTTGGGGGTTTTCAAAGGCCAGTGCATTCAATGGCAAGCATCGAGTGCAGCCAGGAAAGATGGATTTTGAGGTGTGGGAGTCAAAACCATGTTTTAATGATTGACTTAAAAACTGAAAGAGAAAACAGATAGAACGTCTCCCATCAAATGGATTGCTTTCAAGCTGGACCACAACCAGATTAAATTATGGCTTTATTTAGACTGAAACTAGGACTCACCATGTTCAATCAAAACCGGCATAGAATTCTAAGGTGGAACAATAAATACACTTATGTGAATAGTCCTCGGGTTAAGGAGGCCAAGAAGTCCAGTGCTTAGAGCCTTACCCAGACCCATCTACAGAGGGCTTGAAAGTGAGTGAATTGCTGTGAAGGGGGCTGAAACACTAGATTTCAGCACGGCACAAATGAAAACTGATGAGCTTCCTCCGGCTAAGGACGGGACACAGAAACCAACAAAGGAAGCAATGTCTCAATTGGAGAAATATGAGATGTCATCTCTCAGGGCAGAGGGGCACAGAGAATAGTTAACATGCCATCTCCCTGTAGTGTTTACAAATGAGTGTCAAAAAAAAAAAAAGATATACAGATGGTGCAAACATAGAGCTTTTGCACTCAGTGAAATGGGAGGTTGAACAGGACGACACACAGGGGTCAGAATTAGACTTTTTCTGGTCAAGGGTTAACAGGAACAAGGGAAATATCAACC
Organism: Meriones unguiculatus; assembly: GCF_030254825.1. Taxonomy (NCBI): domain Eukaryota; kingdom Metazoa; phylum Chordata; class Mammalia; order Rodentia; family Muridae; genus Meriones; species Meriones unguiculatus. Next base: position 78,764,846 of record NC_083358.1, on the reverse strand, counting down.
AATATGATTTCAACGTATGCCTGGAAACTGAAATGAGGGAGAGCTGGAGGCAGCTTCAGCAGCAACAGGCTGTGAGCTAACTACAGTAGTGAGTGGCGTTGTCCTTTGGCAAGGCCAGAGAGCAAGACTGAACAGTAATTGTGCTGAAGGTACAAGTGGTGATTTAGACACATTGCTGGAGATTCAGGACCAGCAGTGGCTCTCATGAGGTCCCACAGTTAAAAAAAAAAAAAAAAGCAGGACTTCCCCTGGAAGTTTTCTGTGGTAACAATGTACTCAGGTTAATATACCATACAGCTAAGCCATAGGCCAATTGGATATGTTACTTTTAAAAGACTCAGCTGTTACTGGGTGCTTTGCCTAGCATATATGAAACCATGGGTTCTATGCTCACTACCACACAAACTGGACCTGGTCAGATACACCAGTAATCAAGAGGTAAAACCTCTCGATCCAAAGTTCAAGGTCATCTTTGGCTACATGGTGAATTTGAGGCCAGCCTGGGCAACATGAGACCTTGTCTCAAAACAATTTTTTTTTCTTTTCTTGTACCAGGCATAATGACAATTGCCTGTAACCTCAGCACTTAGTGGGGTGAAGGTAAAGGATGGAGAACTTGAGGCCAGTCTGGGCTATACACAGACCCTTTCTCAAACAAGCAAGCAAGCAAGCAAGCAAACAAATCATAGCTCTCAATATCAAGCACCCATGAGCTTATAACGGATCATCCGCTTGCTCTGCCTTTCTTTCCGGAAGCATGTTCTCATCTCTCTCTCATACCTAATGGCCACTGCAGCCTGAGCTGGAGACCTGCTGGAAGGCATCCTGCTCTAATTTGGCTGACTTGATGGTTTGTGCCCAAAAACACTGTTAAATTCTGCTCTCCGGGTGGCAAGGCTGTTTTATAACAAATTGCTGGCTAATTAGGGCATAAATGTTTCTTTCTTTATTTCTCCTTGACCTTGCCCGTTCCTTCCTCAGAGCCTCCCTGCTCCAGCCACTGCCTTTCGTTTGTTATAGTCTCATTTGCTCTTCACCTTGCTTCTTACTTGCAGGGCTTTTACTCCCCTGTTCAGCTTTTCTGCAGCTGTCGGATCTGATGCCTCTTGCTTGGCTTTCACTTTTGTGTTTCCCTGAGTGGTAACTTGAGCCTAAGAAACACAGTAGAGGACAATACAGCCACTTTTGATGTGAACTGACAGACTAAGATCAGAAAGGAGAGGAGAACCTCCCCTATTAGTGGACTTGGGGAGTGGCATGCAAGCAGAGGGAGGAGGGAGGGTGGGATTGGGATGGGAGGAGGGAGGGGCTTATGGGGGGATGCAGAATGAATAAAGTGTAATTGATGAAAAATTAAAAAAAAAAAAGAAATGGCTCAGTGGGTAAAGGTGATTGCTGCCAAGCCTGACGATCTGCGTTCAAACCCAGAACTCACTTTAAGATGGAAGGAGAGAACCAATTTTACAAAGCTGTCCTCTGTACCACTGGCATAGTGTGGTACATGCCTGCCTCTTTCCAAATCTCACAGACAATAATAAAATAAAAAATGCCAACTTATTATCTCTCTCTCTCTCTCTCTCTCTCTCTCTCTCTCTCTCTCTCTCTCTCTCTCTTTTATCAAGACATGAGTTCAAAGCCATCTTTCCCAGAGTCAGGGAAGGGAAATGGCTGGGTTTCCCAAGGCCAGCTGATGAGAGTAGTCAAAAAGTGTTTCCACAACTGTTCATTCTGGAAGAGTCCTAATAGGCCATAGGCTCCCTGCTCTCCTCAGAATTCAGCTCCCATTGTGATGCTTTCAGGACCACCTCCATGGTCTTATCCATTTTCCCCCTAGCTAGAAAGCACCTTCTGGATTCATTCCCACACTTCCTTTAGGCCCAAGGACACCATCAACCCAGCCACAGGGGTCCTTTCAGCTGTCCAGTGAGGGCCACTTGGAGGAGCTTCATCACTCTGTGCGTGGTGACTTCCAGGCCTTCCCACAGCTTCTTCAGTTCTTTGCTCACCATATCCTGAGTTAGGCTCAAACCAGGCCACTGTCTTCTTACCATGGCAAGAACATTTGCTTACCTTTCCCCTGACTCTAGATGTCATATCAAGACTCTGCCCTCCATGGGTGGGGGGGGATTATTATATTTCAAGGTTCCAAGCTCACAAAGCTGATGACTCCTAATCATATCTGTCATGACCTTTCCCCCATGAATCACACTTAAAGTGCTCGTTGCTCTTTTGGGGGAACTTCACACATATGAATTATACTGAGTATCTTCTCCTCAGTGGCTTTTCCTCCTTTATCGCCAGCGATGTCTGTTGTTAGTGCTAGCAGCCACCAGATCACTTAGGCTGACACCTAGGAGTCCTCTTTGACTCTTGCCTTTCCTATTCTCCCTCTCACTCTTGTGTTCAGTGATATAATTGGAAATTTTCACCATGGCCCCTTCCCCTCCACACCTACTCCTATATCATGGCTCATTCCCACTGCCCATCTTCCAACACTACAAGTCTCTAAGAAAATCTGCCTCAAGACTTTTCCATTCTCTGGAGTCTCTAAAGTGAAGAGCCGTAAATCCAGTCATGGTTCTCCATTTCTTTTGAACTCCCTTCTTCAGCCACACAACATAAAGCTCAAGCACATCGGCATGAGGTGCAGTGTGCTTACTCCTGTCCCTGGCTTCGTTTATCACCTGGTAATTCTCCACCTATAATCTAACAGTGGAGCATTGTCTCAGAGAACAATATGGCAAACCCCAGTCTAAGCATTTGACACTTGTGGACTCAGTTCTCACAGAAACCCTGTTGGGTGGGTCATGTAATAATCTCCATTTGTCATAGATGAGGAAACTGAGGCACGGAATCTTGGTTACCTATCCAAAGTTACAAATGTTCCGCATGATGCCAAGTCCATGCTCTACCATGTCCACCCTTCTTCACTCAGTGTGATCTCTTCCTCTTCCCGGAACGCAGATCATACTCAATCCTCTGCCCAGAAAGGCTTCTTTCATGATGTGCCTGACTTCTCGCTCACCCAGCCCATCACTGTAGCTTGGGCTGTTGCCTGGCCTCTTCCCTTCCCATGGGCCAGGGAACAGTAATAACAGTACTGTTATTAATAACAGTGCTGCAGTAATAAGCTTCCATTGCTGTGCCAACCGATACCAAGAACACCTACTGACGTGTTTAGCATCCTCCATGAACATCCTGAAGCCAAGAAAAGACCTCTCTCCTTTTGATGGTTCATACTTGGCCGGACATGAAAACATCCAGCCCTTGAAAGAGATTCTAAAAACATTCTAGGAGACGAGTCCATGGATGTATAGAGGATAATGGATACCTTGCTAGTAACCATGGGCCTTTCCTAATAATAGAATCATAGTAAGTGAACTTCAAGGGCTCGCAGTGATGGCAACAGTCCCTGCAGTTAGCACAAGACTGCAGGAGGCACAGGTATGTGTGTGCTCCTGAAGCATATCAACGAAGGCAGAGAAGAGCTGAAAATTCAACTACACACCGCTAAAGTGAAACCAAGAATTTTCAAAGAATTAGATATTAATTGTTCAGAATAAGCCATATGTTGTTTCATCAAATACTTTTACCTCAACTACATTTTTAGATTATTTTATAGTTCTTTATAGAGAAAGTCTTAAAGTATAAAATACACCTGAACAGTAGCCCAGAAAAGCAGTCCTCCTCCCACACGTGACAGTTAAATGGACACCTTTGCTTTGGGAGCACTTGCCTGACAAGGTCTTCAGATACAATCAAATAGGAGCTTTAGAAATAAATGAGCTTTCGTGGCAGTGGCGTGACCTTGCCCAGTCAAGCTCACTGCACTCATATGTGTTAGAAAATGGCTTGTCCTCCCTGAGTGAGACCTCTGTGTCATTGTCCCCACCCCCGCCCCAGCATTTCTGAAGCTGTGTCCTCCTGGGTACCAGGGCTTTCGTGCTCTTTGTCACTGCCCATCTTTGGTTGCCCTCTGTGGATCATCACTAAGCGATAGGATTACCACTCTCCCAAGGAATCTGATGACTAGAGCACTCAGCCCATGACTACCACTAACCACTCACATCATCTGAGCCAAGGCACTTGACTCTGGAATCTCAGTTTCCTCAGATGAAATGATAATGAATCTCAAGATTCCAAACTACATTCAGCTCTGACTCTGTGTGCTCTCAAAGAAAACTGGTAGCAGTGAAAGATTCCAAACATTACAACCACATGTACATAGTTGTGCATGCCACACATGCGCAGTGTATCCACATGTGCATTGACTTTTGCAATAAGACAAGTATTTCCTTTATTACACGCATGGGGTGGGTGATATGTGTTCCCCTAGAATTTGAGAGGTGCTAACATTGTTTAATCTTCAGCGACACTGTTTTTAATGTGTGAGGAGCTCTACATATGCACAAGAAATTTAACTGTCATTCATGACAAAAAAAATCTTAAAATCAGAGTTAAAATCCACTTCTTAGAAAGCCAGGTGAAGCAGTAACGTGTCTAAGAGTTCAGATTTTCCCTAACAGACGGAGAGAGCACTCTAGAGCGAGATACCACAGATTGAGTTTAGAGTAAGGTAGGTAAAGTGGCAAGTGGGAAGGAGAGGGGTTTTGGTCAAGTTTAAAACAGGAGGGGGCTTTAAACACTGCAGAGTGCAAGGCCACTCCTCCTCTTTAAGCTGGCTGAGCCCCAACTGGCACCACCTGCTGTTTTGTGAGTTGGCTGCCAGGACAATCGCCATCTGCATATGGGAAATGTGATTAAAGTAGAGACAAAAGCCCATCCCCATGACAAATCACGAAGACTATTCCTTGGGGACCCAAAGAGCTGATGAGGTCTAGGAGGACAGGGCCTTTCCCACTATTAGACTCTGGGAAACATGTACTTTGAGGGTGACAAAGTCTCAAAAATTATAGGGGGCAAATGTTTTCTATAAGGGATTTCCACCTTTCACATCTATGAGCCATTCAGCAATTAAACTATACCATACCACGGAAATCTTCAACACTGACTTTCAATAGAGGAAAACCTTTGTGCCTGTGGCTAACAGTCCTTTGTTTTTTATGGAAAAAAATATATATCAGACACAAGTCTGATGTTTTAATTCACATAAAAAGGTAACACTGTGAAGTCTGCTGAGTGGTGACTTTTCCATGACATTTAAGCCACCAGATGAAATAAAACACTAGAGCATTTTCCCACTTCAATCTAAACAAATCAAAATATGTTGAGTCAAAATGACCAAGAACACACCATGTGCTCCGTGCCTATAATCCCCCACACCTGGAGCTCAAGGACAGCCTTGGCTACAGAGTGAATCCGAAGGGAGGCTGGACTATACAAACAAAGCAACACTTCCATACAGCCCAATAAAATGACCGTGTGTCGGCTGTCCGGCTTCCCTTCCATATGTATACCGAATTCAGTTTCGTTATTAAAAATATATCGGTATGAGACAAAATGCCATCTTCCACAATTCAGCTTCATGTCCTACATTCTTTGTGAACTTTTAATTACTTTTAAAGTTAAGTGAAAAAGAAAAAAAAAGAAAAAGAAAAATAACTTCTAGTCATTGAGAATGATCTGTTGTTAATACCATGGACATATTTTATTTACTCATTTATTTCATCTCTGAACTAAGAGTATGGGTACACAGATACAGTAACTCTTCTATGAGTTGGACAGAAAATTTAAGGCAGAAAACATGTTTTAAAACATCAGTAAAGAAATACGTTGGTCTGACAAAAGGAAGACAGCAAACTCAAGAAGCACAATGTGTTTCCTGAGAGAGCAACGCTGAACTCTGCCTTTCCAAGAATCTTGCTTTAATAATGACTATTAACAGTGTTTCTATTTACAGTGTTGGCTGCAGGTATGAGAGGGTTACTAAATTGTAACCAAACGCTCTCATTCTGGACATAGTGCAAAACTGATTATCTCTTTGTTACTATTTGGTAACATCCAGGCACAAATATTAGGTCCCAAGCTGATAAGAGAACCAGAACCATGGGACAGCCATCACACAGGCACTTTCCTCTGTCACCTAAATTGCTTTTAGTGCAGCAATTCATCCAGGTCATTTTAGGGTCAACAGATGTAAGAGTAAGCTAGAATAAATAATCAAATTTGTAGAGAAAAAGGCAAAATATTCATCCAATTAGTAAATGTCATAGCCATACAGCCTTGTAATTATTATTGGAAAGACAACATAGCACAGTTTACTGGACAACTGCTGTTGAACAGATGTTTGGGATCATTCTCACACTCAGTGAACACACAGTGTGTTGAAACAGTTATAACAGCTTCAGTATCCTTATAATGTATTTGTTTCTATCAAAAAATCTCCCAATTGCCTACCATATGCAGAACTCTCAGCTCAATACATACCACACACGCACACACACACACACACACACACACACACACACACACACACACAGAGTTCTAAAAAGGCCATGTTCAATCATGTATCCTCAGTTTACTCAGTTATTCCCTTCTGTTCCCTTCTTCAGTTTACAAAGTAAATAGTATCTACCTAAACATGGTTCTTCTGTCTGCTTCAGAAAATACCTTCTGAAAGAATACTGTAAAAGAACAGCAGATAGTCATGCAGCGACATGAAAAGCTGGACAGTTAGAAAAGACAAAGCACAGATGAGCTCAGCTGGTGAAATGTTGAAGCCTTGGGTTCAACGCCCACCACCACAAAAACCTAACATCGAAGTACACAGCTGTAGTCTCAGAATTGGAGAGGTGGAGGCAGGAAAATTTCCTGGACAACATAGTGAGCCTCAGGCCACCCAGAGCTATAGTGACACTTTGTGTCATAAAACAGAAACAAACAAAAGTATCTTAAAGTTATGACTTGGAAGAAACAAAGGGAAGAAACTTTTTTCTATTCTGTGTGTGATGGGCCATGATTCAGTACTTCTTAATCTGATCGTAGTAGTCTCTGAAACCACACAAAAAATGTCAGAAAATGCTCACAGACATCAAGTGTGGGAACCATTTAAGGTCACAAAGGCCTCCTACCCACTCAGAAAAGTTTGGAATACTGGTTCCTCCATAGGCCAGTACACAAATGGCTGAATACCCCATGTAAGAAGCCAATCAGTCCCACTGATTTCTTAACAGCTGGAAAGAGATTCCTGGTGTGTAATGAGATTACAGAGCACATGATAGATTGCTGACCTTTTGAATCGGGACAAGCAACATTAACTCACTAACAAATTCACCCTTATACTGGCCAGGCTGTGTTAAGAGTGTCAGGCATTTGTCAAAGATGGTTGAAGTGCAGATGGAAATACCAAAGTATAAAGCTTCATTCTCCAGTGTTCCAGTTGGGAGACGGGGAGCTCAACCTGACCTCAATATTCTGAAAGTTTCATGGTTGCAGTCAACAATTACAAAACACACACACACACACACACACACACACACACACACACTTTCCCACTTAGATTAATCTGCTTTGAATAGTACTTGGAAAAGGGTTTTTGTTTGTTTGTTTGTTTGTTTGCTTGGGTTTTTTTGTTTGTTTTTTATTTTGTTCTTAATTAGCAATGTAAATTCACTGGCCAGTCAGAAAAACCAAACCAAACCAAAACAAGACAAACAAAAAAACATATGCCTTATTTACTTTCCTAGTGTGGTAATGAAACACCGTGACCAAGGCAATTTATAAAAGAAAGGGTTTATTTAGGTTTACGGTTCCAGGTAGGGAAATGGGGCAGCAGGCAGGCCTGGTCACTGGAGCTGGAAATGCAGAACTGAGGGCCCACACCTTAAACAGCAATCAGGAGGCAGAGAGAAGACACGGGGACATACTTCCTCCGGCAAGGTCACACCTCCTAAACCTGCTCACACGGCGTTACCAACTGGGGATGCCTGAGAACATCTGGGACATCCGGCCCGTTCAGACCACCGTCACATAGTAACGACATGGGTTCCTGACATCAAGAAAACTCCCTCCGACACACTTCATTTGATTTCAGTTCTGTGACACATCGCCACGTTCACGTGGAATACAGGGAGAAAGACGGCAGACCAGTGAGTCTGACCAGGAGTCTCACTTCACTTAGAACTTTTGTGGGTTTAGTCAGGGAATGCCTTCTTTGCTCCGCCTCCACCGCAGCCTCCTCACTTTCACAGTGGCTGTGAGTGATAGCGCACGTGTGTAATCCCAGAACCCAGGAGGCTAAATGAAGCAGTTTGAGACCTGACTGAGCTGAACGGCTGGACTCTTTCCCAACCAATGAAAAACGAATAACTCTCCTTCCTAACAAAATATGACAGAAATAAGAATATTGTGAAGATAAAACAAGGCCAAACTAGTCCATGTTGAATTCAGCATGTAAATCAATGTATATTATCTATTGTTGTTGTTATTGCACAATAACAATAATATTTGTCGTTAAATGTCTTGGCTCATTGAACAAAACTTAATTTAATCAGTATAAAGCAATGCAGGGCCCACCTTTCTTTAATTACATTACTCTTTCCATCCTTCCTATGTACCTTCCAAAAATATGGGAATTCTTTCTTATATTTAGGAAATGAGTGATTGTGGAATGATCTTTACAAGTGAAGATGTGTCACTGAGACAACCATTTAAAGAATTTTGTTTCGATGCTGAAGTTAGGTATGTCTGTGCCTAGCCCTTTCCTGTCTTTTCTCACTTTGGTCAGCTGCTCTCTGCAGTTGACACTCGGCATGTGACTCACACTTGTAATCCCAGTGCTCAGTTCAAGGACAGCCTGATCCACGTAAGTGAGTCCTATGACAGCATGGGCTACATTTAAGACCCTGTCTTAAACAGCAACAAAAGCAACAAGATTATATTGGAATCGTGGTCGAAAGACTATGTGTTACATTTTGGATAGCTGAACAATTGAAATCAAGACCCAGCCCCACTCATCCCAAAACCTTATAATTTGTGCTTATTTTGAGTCTCAGGGCATATTTATATGTTATTAATTAACATTTTATTAGTGTTAAATAAATGCGGTTTTCAGAGTAGCCTTGAAAACCATGAAATTGACATTAAGACTTCCACACACACTGCTACCAGCCAACCAGTTCCTCAGGTCTCCATCCCTGTATTTGAAAGGCAATCACAAGGAGAATCACCTACAGATGTGCTTTCTGTACCATCGTGGAGATTCCCTTCCTGTATGCAACAGAACCCATTCTCTTCCAGAAAATTTTTATATTTATTTATTAAGTGTGTATGTATGTGAAACATTCGTGTGTGTGTGTGTGTGTGTGTGTGCGTGCCTGTGTGCATGTGTGCATGTTTGCATGTGTGCTTGTGGAGGACAGGGAACAGACTCTGGAAAGTCAGTGCTCTCCTATCATATGGATTCTGGAGCCTGAACTCAAATCTTCATGCTTAGTGGTAAGCTCCTTCCCCTGCTGATCCATCTTGCCGAGTCAAGGCTTATAGGCCATTTATATAATCATTTTAAGGCAACTTTTATGTACATATCACAGTATATGGTAGTTTATGATGTTGTACAGAAAAAATAATTAAATTTACTATACTCTATAGCAACAAGAAACACATAAACACAGATTCACATGTATACCTCATCTTTAGGCTCTAATTGATTTAAGAAAATATATAATGCATACTATGTAAATTATATATATATAATTATAGTTTTATATTTGTTAGATGATTATTCATACACACACATATAAGATTTCAGTTTAAGAACCCCCTAGACTAAATGGCTAGACTCTGTCATATATATATAGGATATATGAGACATATATATATATATATATATATATATATATATGCTCTCACTGATTTAAGAAAATATATATATATATATACACACACACATATATAAAGAGGGGGAAGGAGGAGAACTATACAATCATACTAGGTTCTGCACAATCTAAAATGATAATTAAGTGTGAGAATTGTTTTTGGAAACCAGGCTCTGAATGTTTGCCTCTAATAGTGGCATGCTGACACCTAACCTCCAGTGAGGTGCCATTAGACGCCACAGCCTTCAGAAAGTAATCCTGTCCAGAGGGCAGGAACTAAGGAACAGGATTAGATTTTTAACCAATGCATTAATTCGGTTAATTTAACTTAGTTCTTGACCAATTATCTTCCACCAAACGAGGACAAAGCAAAATGGCATTACCAATGAACCAGGAAGGGAGCCTCACCAGAGAGGATGGCTCCTTGTTTTCACCAAAAAGAAATGATAAGTGAGGGCCTGTGGATATCTCTCAGTTGGTAGAATGCTAGTCTAGCATCCTCAAAGCCCTGGGCTTAATCCCCAGCACTGAGTAAGAGCAAGCATTGCGTCAAATGCCAGCACTCGGGAAATAAGAGGCAGAAATGTGAGAAGTAGAAGGGCATCCTCAGCTACATAGCAAATTTTAGGAGAGTCTGAGCTAAGTGAGACCCCATGTCAAAAAAATCAATAACAACAACAAAATAATAAATGTTTGACGGCATAAACATTTGAACAAAAAAATCGTTAATGAGACAAACATGTAGACCTTATACAATATACACATGTATCAAAACATCACATGGTGTGTGTCACATCACCTGGTCTTATTAAATTAAAGTTAATTTAATAAGAATATTTGGAACATTGCCATCTAAACAGACTCAAACTGCCACGTGGAAATAATTATCAAAAATGAGCCAAGGATGAACATTATGGTAAATGGTTACACTATCATCCACACACTGGTCAAAACAATCCAGGATGACACACAAATTATTCTGATTATTTTCCAAACTTTCAATACCAACATAGACCCTACCACTTGGTTCTGATTTTATTTTTGGACTTCTAAAACATCTTCCTTTGTTTTTCCCCCTTTAATCTTGAGTGCTTCCTGGGGGAGTGGATGTAAGTGTTCTTATGTAGAGGGGTAGAGAGAAAAGTAAAAAAGAGGCCAGAGGTACAATGATTGCACAGGGGTCCCTCTGCCTTCCATCAGCGATGGACAAAGAGGTATGAGAAAGATGGAGGCTAGGTCTGGAACTAGAGAAGAGGAAAGAGTCATGTATTTCTCATTCAAAGATAAGAAAATCCAACAAGAGACTCAGAAAGAACTCAATCATATGTCACAAAGCTACACTGTTAACAATAGTGCTTAAAGAGTAAATTATGATAGGACATTCAAATGATATATAAAATCTTATATGAGTGCTCTGGGTAATTACCATCTTGGATTACCCCATCTCCTTGGCTGAGCAGCAGGCTACTTGGGGGAATAACTTGTAACAGCATCCATACCAGCCTGGTTAATCTGAAGATTTACGAGCTGGAATTTATTACTAATCGCACAAGCAGTTTACAAGCATATACAGGGAATTACCACAAATAAAATGAGTGGCAAATCCTTTGGGAGAGAGCCACAGAGTAAGTCTCCCAAACAAACTGGATTCTTAATGGGAAGCCCGGAGCTGAACAGAGCTCAAAGCCCACAGACACCCAAGTGGGAGCACACCCATAGATGTGACAGTTCACCCACCCAACTTTTATGTCCCTGTACTATGGCATTTCTCTTCACAGTTTCCTAACTTCTAAGGTGTCCCGGGAATTATGAGGCTGAGAGACATCAGGATGCTCATCTTCCTCAGACTCAAGTATTTGTCAAAATCCAGGGCTCGGCACTGCTGCTCCTCCATGGGATTACCATTTAACAAACTCACACTGATCTCTCATTCTGCACAATTTTACAGAGTTTGTTTCTGGCAATGCACAACCAAATGTTCATCCTACCAGTCATGATAATTGTGGTATTATGTGGCACTATAATATTTTTCTGGATTGTTCATTACTTTATTCTTGGATAGTAATGTGCAGTTGGGTTGTAAATTCCATGAAGGTGTCTACTCATTGACTTTCGACCCATTGGTCCATAGCACCCAACATAGTAAGAAACACCCAGCAAATCAATATCAAATTATTACGTCAAGGGAGCTTTCTTGCTCATGAGGAAGAAACAGCTACATTAAACTGATTAGAACAGACTGATTCTTGGAAGCTGAAGCTCATTAAGCAAATGCTAGAAATCAAGGTCTTAATAACTACAAACACAAATTAATACGCAGAAGACAATAATTGTGAGTTCAAAGAAAAATATGAATTAAAAAGCAGCTCTGAAATGGATGTTGGTGGTATACTCCTTTAATCCCAGCACTCAGGAGGCAGAGACAGGCAGGGCTCTGAGTTCAAGGCCAGCCTGGTCTACAACTGAAGATTCAAGACAGCCCAGGATATACAGAGAAACCCGTCTCAAAAACAAACAAACAGACCAACAAAAATTAAAAACAGATCTGGAAGGCTAGGGTTTTTAGCATAAGTCTGTAATTCCTGCGTCTGTGAGGCAAAGGTAGGCAGATTTCTGTGAGTTCAAGGCCAGCTTATACTACACAGCAAATTCAAGCCAGTCAAAGATAGCTAGTGAGATGCTGTTTAAAAAATAAGATAAAATCTTAAAATAGCCACATGTGGGCGGCAGATTACTGGTAAACAACTTGTCTCATCTACATAAGACCCTGGGTTTGAACCCCAGTACTGAAACAAAAAAAAAAAAAAATAGCTCTACTGATTAATACTTCACCCCTCAGTTCTAGGAGTGTGTGTGTGTAAAGGTGTGCAGAGAGATAGAAAGAGGAAGAGTGGGAGAGAACAATAGTTAAGCTGAGAGCAAATGCAAAGCAATCCTCGGATTCACACATCAGATGAAAGAGATGGAAAACGGCTTTCTGTTTCCCGGTGTTTCTACTCTCATCTATACTCAAAGGAACAAAGGTTGACTGTAAGAGCCAAGGAACAGCAATACATCAAATCTAACCAGAGATTCTGCTTTCCTTTATTTTCTGAATGTTAACTGACTGACTTAATTTTGTTCTGATTATCTTGACAAAATTGACCTTGGTTGCTATGGCAGTGAAGGCTGGTCTTGAACTGTGAATCCTCATGTCTCCATTGCAGACAAGTACTACCATGCCCAGTTAAAGAATTGTTCCTATTAAGATGAAACATAGTCCCTGATGACCACTCTATGGTAATGACTGAACTTGAGTGAGATAAGAGATAGGAGCTCATTAAAACTCCCCAAATGTTCTGATACAGGAGGTTTGAAATGGGTCCAAAGGACCAAATTCTGCTGGCAGTTCCCACGTTACCCGTCCTGATAGTTGTGCTGAGCAAAAACAAACAAATAAATAAACAAAAAACTTTGAAACCTACTACTCTCATCAGGATATTATAGGATAAATTAATACCAAAATATGAATCACCAATGCAGAGTAGCATAGACATGAGTAGATAAAAGAGAAAAAAGATACAGAAATCCACAGAAGACAAGAGGAATTTTCCCATCCAATAAAAATTCCATCATCCCTGACAGATGGTCATTCTAAATACCTTCAGTGGCAGAGAATTGCTGTCTTCAGGCAACATAGACCGTTTTGTCTTATAAATTGATGTTTTAAAGAAAGGTCAAGTTATAAGTTATTTGGAAACCTGAGGAAATGAAGATATTACTCAGGACAAATTTTGCATGAAAACTTCTCTACATTTGATTGGTCTTGTAAGACACCAACTTTAATTCAGAACCAACTTGATCTCATGAGTGTGTGAACATTTCAAACGTTTGGAGCTGTTATCAGACTTCATCAAGCCATGCTCTGTGTGGCTGCTGTAAAAATAAATAAGGCCTTTGGTGTGTTTTTCGCTCACATGTCTATGTTGCAACACTCCAGTCACACATCTGGTGACATCTGTCACCTCTCTCGTTAGGCAGTAGCAAGTAGACAGAAATAAAAATACCAATGTCTGGCTGGTGACCTGAGTCTATCCCAAAATCCAAACAATGGAAAAAGAGAAATGACTCCCACAATGTCCTTTGGCCTCCGCATGTGCCTCTATCCCAACACAGAAAGTAAATAAATGTTAAAAGGGGGGGGTGCTGGAGAGATGGCTCAGAGGTTAAGAGCACTGTCTGCTCTTCCAAAGGTCCTGAGTTCAGCTCCCAGCACCCACATGGTAGGGCATAACCATCTGTAATGAGATCTGGTGCCCTCTTTGGCATGCAGGTGTACATGCAAGCAGAGTACTGTATAAATAATAAAAATAAATAAATCTTTTTTTAAAAAAGTATTTTAAACACATACATAACAAAAAAGTCACAAGATTCATGAATATTCCAGTAATTGGTATCAAAGCACCTTAAATGAGTATAAGGTTATCCTGCAGAGCTATTTTATCCCACTACCCTCTTAAAAACAACAATGCTTACATTTTATTTTTATCTGTATATAGACATTTTACCAAATAACAAAAGCAGTTATGAAGTCACTTATGTGTTTACTTGTCTTGGAACAACTTACCAAACCTAGGGGTCCTAAGTGACTGTCACCTGTGATTGATGCTTGACCATTTACATTTCCACTCATGTAAATTATGTAAGGTTCCTTCAGTCTATTCAAGGGCAAAGTCACTGGTTTTTTATTGGCACAAAGTTGGAAAGCATGTTGAGCTGAACAATAACATGCTTCTAGGTTGTTTAATATAATCAGCCAAGATACTATGTGAAAAAAAAAATTCTATGGAACCACCTAGGATTTAAGGTGAGCTCAAAACTCTATACTCTTCATTTCCATAGCTCCTAATGTCTCACTTTTGCCCAGAACCTAGTCCAGAGCTAGGCATAGGCACCTGCCTTTTCTCCTCATTGACCTGCATCTTTGTTACATACTTTTTTTCTGGGTGAAATAATTGTGTCTTAAGAAAACTATTCTTTGAAGTATCAGCAGCATTACTAGCCACAACTTGTTTTGCTTGGACCTAAAGAGCATGCAATAAGTTCCTGTCTCTTGGAAAAAGTGACTTTTGTTGACACTCAAGAACACAATTTCCAGCAGCTTGCCTTGGTGTCCTTACTGAACAAGGGCAATTCTGGGAGCATCAACATCCCCCAAGGTCACACTGTAACCAGCAGGAGCAAGACTGAAATAGCACCTCACCCTTATCAGGTACAAATACAGACAAAGCACAGACATGGTCCAAGCCGCAAAATGCCAAACACCACAGCCCCCTTTTTGATTAATGAGAGAAGACTATGTCCGTGTCAGTTTTGGATTTAGTAACACTGAGTCATACCTGCGTCGTAGGAAATGAACACCTACTCTCTGGGAACCCTTTTCTACTCCAAATCCTGTCATTAAGGTCCATGTGCATCCTTTGAGCCCCTTGGGTACCTCTCACTGCAGTGGTCCACTGACCCTGGGCTTTGTATCTGCCTGCATACTGCAGTGGGTCAACGCCACAACAGCTCAACCACAAGTGAATTCCTAGTGGTCACTGAGTGGAGAGACTAACAAACTCAATTCTGAAGCTCAGCGAGTTATTCCCTGAAGAAAACACTATGCTTAAGGTAGTTACCAAAATTCTGCTATAAGAAAACCTGTCTTTGAACCTGTTTTCTAACACTATGGGTCTTGTGGCCAAAGACCCTCCTGTCCTTTCCCTCAGAACCACTTGGACGCTGTATGTAAAAGAGGTCCTGGCCCATCTGCTCTTTATTTATTGGAGCAGGGGAATGTTTACAAGGAACATGATGAGAAGATGGCTCTCCACCTGGGCCAAGACAAGCTCGTGACCAGTCATCCTGGATACTTAGAATTCCATGCCAGATCACTGTGAGCCTCTAGCAGAGAAACCACAGTTGAATTAGAGGGCTTGACATTGCCTTTGCTTCAGCTCTTGGTTGTCTCAGCTTGAATGTCCTTTCCAGATGCTTATCTCTTGATTATTAGTTCCTACCCAAAGAACACTTAATGGTCTAATTTTTACATATGAAAATGTAAAAGGATGTTATCCAATTGCTTCCCTAGAACTCATAAGGAAGAAAGACAGGATGGAGAGGTGGCCAATCTTGAATTCAACCCCCAGATAAAAATGCCACAGAGTTTTACAATTGTGCGTGTACACCTGTAATCCCGGAACTGGGGAGGCAGAGATAGGAGTAGACCTAGGGATCAGGCTGAGAGATCCTCTCACAGAAGTAGACAGCCTTCCTAAGAACAACACGTGTTCTTCTCTGCACTCTGTATGTGCACACATGTGCACATACACACATACATGAACACACACATCAAAAAGTAAAAAAGAGGAGGGGAAGTGAAGAAGGAGGGAAGGAAGAAATAAAGGAAAGGAGGGAGGAAGGAAAGGAGGGAGGGATGAGGAAGGGAGAGGGGAGAGGAAGGGAGGGAAGGAAAAGAGGAAGGAGAAGGGGGAGGGAGAAAAGGAGAAACTTAAGTTACCTGCAGTACAAAATGATATGAAAGAATAATCCATTCCATCATGTATTCATGTAAATAAATCTCAATCATCTGTATAGGATATATTTTTTAATAATTTCAAATTAGAGTATATAACGTTCCATATTTTGATGGCTGCTAGCCTTTAAGCACGAATATCATATTCTGCCATTTCTACTTCTTCCAAAGGCACAGCAGACTTTCCTTCTGAAAGGCTTACTACAATAAACACCCATCAAGAAAACAGTCGTAATACAAAATTTTATCATCTATGGTGTCCAAATAGTTTCGTATCTGTTATTTGGAGTCCTCACAAGATGCACAAGCCTGTGTACAATGATCTTCTTGTCACAGACGAGCACTGATGTATGCTCCCAATGTAATGGATGCAGCCCACTTTCATCGGCTGTATGGAGGGTGTGTGGAGGAAGCATGTTTTCAAGGGAAGCTCTTTTTAGGTGCTTTCAACACGCAGTAACTCACAGGGTTTGAGTGCATGCACACATATATATTCAAAACTTGCCACTAATTGCTCTATCATAGCTATAATTTTGGAAAAGAACAAAGTCCTAAAATCAACTGAAAAAAAATATTAAAAAAAAAAAGTTTACATTTGTTTCATGGAGGTTTTAGTGGCTCAATGGCCATATTTTTTTTGGGGGGGGGGGCTTCAGTCTTGTGGGTTTACTATCATCTTTGAGAGCTTAAAATTTCCTTGAGATTCGTTTTCCACACCCTCAGCAGTCCTTAGGATAGATACCGTGTGCAGTGCAGCGCAGGGGCTTCGGGAAGACTAGGAGAACCTTGAAGCGATAGTGGGAGTTGCAGCAGATCCAAATCCCCACGTCGATCTGCTAATACCCCCTAAAAACACCCTGCAGCGACGGGAGCTCCAGGACCCTCAGCTGCTCACGGGGTCTGTTCTCACCTCTCCCTGAATGCTCTAGCTGCCTCTTATCAGACGTTACCATCTTCACCCTATTAGAGATCGTCCTGTGCTGGCACACTTCTTTCCATGGGATTACACGACCACGGGACACCGTGCAACAAACCCAACACTCCCTTGTTAGCCGTGTCTTTACTATCAGGCTTTTGTTGGGAGACATTTATTACACCACAGAGCCATAGTTCGGAAACACCATGCACACCCCGCATTAGCCAAAAGAGAAATATTCATTTGTTTACGACCACTATTTTTGTAATCTGCTCATTCAAAATCCAAAACCGTCAAGCGGTAGAAACCATTTCTGTGAGAATCAGATGGAATACTCCGCCCATATATGTATATATAATTTTTTTTTTCCTCCAGGACATGAAGGGATCTTAGGAGAATTGCTCTGTTTTAGATGTGGCACTCGGGAGACCTGCAAGGCAACAGTTCACAGGAGACAGGCCATAAAGAAGTGCTGGCTTTGGGTGGGGTCGCCTAGTTTGCAACCCCCACCAGCACACTCACACACACTGGTGTCATTTCCATGAAAATCAAGGATGTGGAAACACATCAGAGTTAAAAAAAAAAAAAAAAAAAAAAAACCAAAACAAAATCCTACACACTGCTTTGTGTGCCCAGCCCCTCCCCCAGACAGTATTATCTTCAGCTGTTTATCTTAATCTTTAAAAGAGCTATCAAGCTCATGTCAGAGAAAACTGTAGAAGATCTGAGAAAGCAAAGAAATAGCATGCCGGGAATCCTACCGCTCCTGTCACAACAGTCTTTTCATTAGGAAGAACACACTAAGGGTGGGACCAAAAAGGCATCCCCCTGTCTAACCATCGCAAAATCCTCACCCAGCAAACACGACGGGCCAAAAATCTGCCCTGTGCCTCCCAAGCCACCTTGCTGCACATTCCGGGTCTTAAATTCAGTCATCCGAAGGAAAAATAAATAGACGACTTGTAGCCAGTGAACACCCAAAGCATCCCTTGGAGATGGCACGCACACACCTTATTCCTGCCCACTTCACCGTGCTCCATACTGAAGCCTAGGCTTCATCCCGAATCCCAGAAGCAGGCGCTTGCCCCTGCCCCTGCCCCTTTCCAAAGCAAGGCTTGGGGCTGCTACTGCCCATAGTCAATTACTCTTAAGCTCCAGCGGTTTCCCCAGCCTTGCAGTGGTATGCACACACACAATCACACACCCCACACATGCACACAGACGCCCCCGCGCGCGCACACACACACACATTTATATACAGACGTTCTGGAGCCTCCAATGCACCTTCTTGGGTCTTTTTCTTCTCTGACTACTGCCGTTGAACTTCTCTCCACTGTCGCTTTTCTGAGCTGCGTCTTCGTTCATCATTTTGAACAGTTTCCGAAGAAAATAGCTGTGCCATCAACCCCGACCGCGGGAGCCGACCGCGGGCAAGCGTGCAGGAGGCAGGCGGGAGCAGCAGGAGGAGGGGTGGGGAAGGGGCGCTCGCTGGGAGGGTGAGGATGGTGACGTTGCCATGGCAGCAGCTGCCACAACTGTTTATCTGACTGCATTGTTAAATCGGATTCAACCAATTACAATCGGGGGACAGGCTACAAGGAACACCGTGGAAAAAGAAAAAAGAAAAAAGAAAAAAAAGAAAGCCCGGGACAGGAGCTTGGCTCTCGACACACCCATTACTGGATCTGTGCCTGCCACGCATAAAACCTGCACTTCATTTTCTTCCTTCAGGTACTTCAGTGGGACAGACACAATGCATACCAAGGAAATGATGACACCTGAATGTCTGAACCCGAAGAGCTGCATTGTAGCGGGTGCAGACGAGGAAATGGAGGCTATTAATATCCTGAACTAATTATAAGAAAGTTACATTTTTATCATGCTATTCACTTGATTCGAGGATATAACCTTTTAAAACTCCGCTTAAGGGTGACTTCTGATTTTAAAATAAATAAATAAAAAATAAAAAGCTCGAGAACAGCCATCAGGCGACCTGACCACTCCCTCCCGGGCAAGCTCAGGGAGCACCTGTAACACCACTGCTCCACCCATTTACCACCTGACAGCCCGGAGAGGGAGGGAAGAGCACCGATTTGCTCAGAACCAGCACAATGGCTTTCCTTAACAGCAGTTAACCGAGGTCTGTTAAATATGTAAGACAAACAGCATGTCGTGGTGGTAAAACGTTTTACACCTGTTATAGAGATTTTTCTGCGCACAATTCTAGCGACTGATGAATTAAACATGCGCTCTAGTCTCAGGGACCTTCTCATACATGATTTTCCAGAATCGTTCTTGATAAGACTATGTGGTTTGCTTATGTAACAAGAATCCTAATTTCATCTATTGGATCAAGGTGGCTATTTCTATATTTAATGTTAGACTGTGGGTGCAAGCAGAGCCAGTTATATTTTGTGCAAGCACACATGCTAACTACTCATCCTTATTCCTAGAAAACTCAAAGTGCAGCATGCAGAATACTTAAGTGTAAGAAACTGAGTGAGAATTAAAACAGGAAGATAATGTATGTAACTATGCTTTGAAGACTAAAAGTGTCTCTGCGTTTCTATTAGGAATCCAACATTTCCAACTCAGAAATGTCTTCCTCAGAGATGGTTCTTCCCTGAAAATGAATTCACCTCCCAACAAACACCTCAACAAAAATACTCATTCTTTTTTTATTGTCCTTTCTCTCAGCCCCACTGTCCCAAGATGCCTGTTAACATCTGGGTCCTACAGACAGGACAAAAACTCTGGGCTTTCTTTGTTCTGACACAAAGCCCTACAAGAATGTCTATAAGAAGTTTCCAGAAATAATGTCTACTGTTATCAGAGTCCACACCAAGATTCTTGTGATGTTTTGTGTCTCTCCACCATCTTCTCTCCCAACTTTCTCTATTCCCCGTCCCCTTCCCGAAGGGAATTTCCTTACTGGACTTTCTTCAGGATCTACCTTAGCCTAGAAACCTGAACTATGACCCAATAAATATATGGCAAGAACTAAGAACCTGGACCACTCCATTTGTTCCCCCAGCACATGGGAGTGAACAAAACAGGAAACATATCTGTCACTAGAGTGCTTATATTCTAACAGAGAAATTAGATGAGAAACAAAATTATTAGATGAAAATGCTATGCGGGAAAAGTAGGGCACAGAATGATGAGACACAGATGTTGTTTTATATAAGGTGCCTGGGCATGTTCCCCAGAAACCTGAAGGAAAAAAAAATATTCCGGTCAAGGAGAATGGCCATTGAAAGGTCCTCAAAAAGAAACTTCTTATCAAACATATTAAAAGAACTATAGCAAAAGAAAAGGGAAAAAAAGGAGGAGGAGGAAGATGCTTATAGTAACTAGATCTACCAGAGAGACATGAATAGTCTGCATTCTTAGAAGTCAGAATCAGCTTTTCAATCAATAGAGTTTGTAGACAAATCAGAATACTCATTGTTCATCTGTGTGTAAACTGGAAAACACACACACACACTTCATGTCATGGCAGTTTATGAACTGGTAACTTCTGCTGCTGTTCAGCAATCTTTTGTAGCATGTCTTCTCTACAGATAATGCACAGCTCTGAATACCTACGTTCAAGCCTCCACCTACCTAGTCTGCAAAAACTGCTGGAGTGTTTGTCCACAGTCTTTTCTACTGTTAAATGTCTGAGACTAGATAATTCACAAATAATACAAATGTGCATCTCAAGGTTCTAGAGACTATGAAATACAAAGCCATGACACAGCATGTTTGACTTTAGTGAGGGCCTGGTGTCCCCTTCCAAGACAGTCCCTAAATGCTTTTTGCTGTGGGTACCTGATGGAAGGAACAAAAGCACAAATGGAGGGCCCAGCTAGTACCGTTTGTAAGAGTCCTAATCCCATTCACAACTCCACCCCTCTGCTTCAATTACCTCCTCAGTACCTTTCTCCTGCAATACCACCACTGGGATGATGCTTCAGCGTGAGTTTTGGAGAAGGCACAAAATCCAATGCATAACAGTGTTGTTCTGAAATAGAAAATCTTGCACATAGCTGTTTTTCAGAATGAAAGAACTGAACTAATACAGTGCCAGCTCCCAAGAGAAGTAAACATCTCTAGTAACCCATAATAAATATCACACCCAGCAGAGAATGTCTAACTGTCTACGTGAGTAGTTGTTCTTTCACCTTCTCAAGTTCTCAGTCTGTGCCTCTCATCCAGGAACTCTTTCATTTTTATCCTGATAATGTGTGGTGATCACAAGGCTGAACAGACTCTAAACTCCTTGAAGGCAGAGTTCAAATCTACTTTGACATGCCGTGTGAACCTGACATGGTGCGTAGTGTCTGGTAGAAGCCAGGGAACTATTTTAAAATACAATGAAGAAATGTGTTATACTCTGAGCCAGACATGGTGGCACTTGCTTATGGCCCCAGTGAGCAGAAGGCTGAAGCAGAAGGATCAATCCAATATCAAGGCCAGCCTCGGCTACAGAGTGAGACCCACCCAGAAAAAGGAAAGGGAGGAGGATGAGTTACATTCCTGTAATCAGAGCAGTTGGGAAGTGGAGGCAGAAGGATCAGGAGTTCAAGTTCAGCCTGAGAGACGAGATCGGGAAGGGAGGTAGCAATCCAGCAAGCCTGGTGGTGGTGGAACACACCTTTAATACCAGCCAGGCCAGACCAGTCTACAGAGTGAGTTCCAGGACAGCAAGGGCTATACAGTGAAACCTGCCTTGTAAAACCAAAAAAGAAAAGAGAGGGAAAAAATACATTTTTAATATTTACCATGAGTTTGAGCTTATAGCAAAATTACTTCAAGGTAGATGTTTACAAATCTTAGATTTTTTTTTCTTTTATGTTCTCATTATCTAGAAGCTCTAAAACTTCTCAAATAAGGTTTTTAAGTATATTTGAAAATTGAAGCTGATGGAATTCTGGATAGCAATGATGATAATACCTTAAATCTATAACAAAGTTTATAATTCATAAACTCCTTATATGCATCTGGGATAGAAGCCCCAGGAGCATAGTGCTCTTTCTCCATTCCTCCATTTCTGCACCTGACAATCCACAGCCATGCACCTGATAAGTACTTGGTGATTTTTATGGGTTTCTCAAAACCACAAAAGGAAGAAGGCTCATTTTAATTCCAAGAAAACCAGGGCACAGGCAGCTTGGGTGGTTTGCCCAAGGTAACAAAGTTAATACAATCTAGAGATCACGTTCCTCTGGTTGAAATCCACTGTTCTCTTATTAAATCATGACTCCTTTCAATGAAAAGCAGCCACTTTATACAATGAAGCAGACAAGCAAAGACTAAGATGGAAAATGCCAGGAGCAGAAACCAGTCACATGTCAGCAACCCATATACAGAAATGGTGCAGTCTTGATTGGTTTAACGCCACGTGAACTTTAAAGATGTTATATGGAAATTTATAGGCGCTTATAGTAATTTTAACATGCCTGCTCTATTTTGTTAAACCGCTAATAGTATTTAAAAAATCTAACTCGGACTTCTTTTTAACCATAAAACTATCTGAGTAAAGCAAAGTACTTTGGAGAACGAGCAGTTATGCCTTAGAGACAGGGCACCTTCCAAAGTTCATTTGTGAGTCAGAGCTGTCTGGTGTTGCAAATGCATTTTTCATAGAAACCATGTTTAACAGGTTCAGATCTGTAAAGTTCTCAATAGGGTTTGCCCCGGGGGCTGAAAACCTTAACAACTTGGCAGAAATTGGACAGGAGTCCAGCAGTCCAGTTTTCTTCTGTGGGTGCCATGCAGGCACACCACTGCTATGAGTGAAACTGCCCCTCCATCGGTATCTTCGTATGTGTGGATGGGCTGCATTTGCAAACAGAGTCTTTACAGATCCAGTCAGTCTTAGACGAGCTCATGATGATTTAGAGGAAGTCCTAACC
Source organism: Meriones unguiculatus (assembly GCF_030254825.1). Taxonomy (NCBI): domain Eukaryota; kingdom Metazoa; phylum Chordata; class Mammalia; order Rodentia; family Muridae; genus Meriones; species Meriones unguiculatus. Next base: position 78,741,698 of record NC_083358.1, on the reverse strand, counting down.
TATTTATTGCAGGTTGCCATAATGACCATGTCCTTGAAGGACAGAGAACCGCACAGAGACATGGAGACCTATGGGGAAGGAGGCATGTAAGGACAGAAGGGGAAACCGGAGGAGCTCAGCTGCAAGGGAAGGAATGCCAAGAAGAGCCAGCAGCCACAAGAGCTCAGGAAGGGCTGGAGAGGCGTCCCTCAGAGCTTCAGAGAGAACATGAGCTAGCTCTGACTGCCCCGCCCCCTCCAGTAAGTTCTCATGCAGCTCAGAATGGCCTCAAATTGGATTTCTAACAAAGAATTACCTTGAACTAGTTGCTGATCCTCTTGCCTCTAACTCTTAAGTGCTAGGATTAGTGTACGGGCCACAGCTTACACTTTTGTGCTGTGCTGAGGATCAAACTCAGAGCTGCATACACCCTAGGCAAGGACTATTGACCCACTCCTCCTGGATGACTCCTTGACCTGGGGCTTCAGCTCTCCTAACGGTGAGAATAATAGCTATAATGCCCCACTCTTCTGTGTCCTACAGTTTTGGATACTTTGCTCCGGCCACCCTATGAAGTGACTGCAACTACAGTCTCCCACCTTGGTGTGGCTGGTTGCCGTCAGGAGACTTGGTTCTACCCTGTACAATAGGAGCAGACTCGCATGTCACCTTCAGGGCTTGCTAGCAAAGCCCACCTGCAGTGATTTTCTGCTGTCGTTACCCGTATGCTGGCTGAACGCAGAGGAAGCACTCACCTATAGAGTAAAAGAGCCACGGACTGAAAAAGGCTCGGGCAGGTCTGAGTTAGTGTGTGAAGCCAATCCTTATTTTGCTGATATCACATGGCATGGAAAACTATTTCTCCAGGGCGTCAGTCACGGAAACTGTGATGCTGCTTTTAACGGAAGCTCGTCAATGGTAGCCAACCGTATCTGTTCACTTTAGAATGTTACGTGAATGACACTCTCCGTACACCAAGGTCCTGAGCCATGAGGAGTGGATCTTATTTCCTGGACTTAAACCACTGGCCTGATTAGAAAGTGAGCAGTTAAAAAAAAAAAAAAAAGAAAGGAAAGAAAGAAAGAAAGCGAGCAGTTAAAGGAGAGCCAGAAGAGATACAGAGAGGAATACCTCTTATTAGAGGTATAAGGAAGGGGTGCCTCATAGGTTTATTGTATCATGTTCTCAGGTCAACTCCTGCCAACTCCCCTTTTCCTCCTAGCCCTCTTCCTGGATAAATTCTTTGCATTCTTTTCTGCTGCTGGATGTCACTAGGCTGATCTTCGTGGACCCCTTTTTGACCTACGGAGAATACAAACTTGGAATGCATGTCTACAATGTTTTCTCTTGTCAATTTGATTGTGTGTGTGTGTGTGTGTGTGTGTGTGAGAGAGAGAGAGAGAGAGAGAGAGGGATTTTAGTGTGTGTGCGGTGTTTTTCCATGTGAGAATTCTGAGGCAGAGGTGGTCATGCGTGAGTATGCAAAGGCCAGAGAAATTTGTTGAGTGTCTTCCTCTCTCATTGCCTGCCTTCCTGTCTTGAGAAGGGGTCTCTCTCTGAACTAGAGGCTCATTGTTTAGACTAGGCTGGCTTCCCAGCTCTCTGGATTGGCCCCTTCAGCACTGAGGTTAGAGGCACACACAGTCCTATCTGGTTTGGGTGCTGGGGATTTGAACTCAGGTCCTCACACTTGTAAGCAAGCCCTCTTACTCACTGAGCCATCACCCCAGCCCCATGACAAGATTTAGAGTTAGCCTACGAGACAAACTTCTGGGCGTGTCTGTGAAGGTGTTTTTACAGCACATTACTTGAGGTAGAAAGACTTTCCCTGAAAGTTAGCAGCTCCATCTGTGGTCTGGAATCCTGAAGTAGGTTTAAAATAATACTGCTCCTTATGGAGCACCTGTCGCCTCCAGATCTTTCTATCACCCTCTCCTTTCATAAGATTCCCTGCACTCTGCCCAAAGTTTGGCTATGAGTCTAAGCATCTGCTTTAATACCCTTCTGGGTAGAGTCTTTCAGAGGCCTTCTGTAGTAGACTCCAGTTCTGTTCCCTGTTTTTTCCCCTCTTCTGGTGTTTATATCATTTGTCTTTCTGAGTGTGGGTTGATCATCTTAACCAGGGTCTTCCTTCTTGCCCAGCTTCCTTAGGTGTACAGATTTTAGTATGTTTATCCTATATTATATGTCTAATATCCACTTATGAGTGAGCATATACCCTCTGTGTCTTCCTGCTCCTGGGATACCTCACTCAGGATGATATTTTCTAGTTCCCACCATTTGCCTGCAAATTTCATGATTTCCTTGTTTTTAATTGCTGAGTAGTATTCCATTGTGTAAGTGTACCACAATTTCTGTATCCATTCCTCAGTTGAGGGACATCTGGGTTGTTTCTAGATTTTGGCTAATATGAATAAAGCTGTTGTGAGCATGATTGAGCAAATGCCCTTGTTGTATAGTTGAGCATATTTTAAATATATGTCTAGGAGTGGTGTAGTTGGATCTTGAGGAAGTGCTGTTCCTAATTGTCTGAGAAAGCACCAGATTGATTTCCACAGTGTGGGGAACAGCCTTACCAGGCCACAGAGGAAGACAATGCAGCCAGCCCTGATGAGACCTGATAGGCTAGGGTCAGAGGGAAGGCGAGGAGGACCTCCCCTATCAGTGGACTTGGGGAGGAGCATGGGAGGAGATGAGGGAGAGTGGTGTTGGAAGGGAATGAGGAATGAAGGAGGGGGCTATAGCTGGGATACAAAGTGAATAAACTGTAATTAATAAAACATTTTTAAAAAATTAAAAATAAAATAAAAATTAAAAAAAAGTGAGATAAACACAGAACTCATCTCTTTCTGCTCCCTGACTGGTGGACAAGGTGAGCGGCTGCCTCACATTCCTGCTGCCACAGCTATGCTATGCTGTGCTATGTTGTACCGTTCTCTCAAACTGTGAGCCCCAAGAAACCCTTCATTCCCTATGTTGCTTCTCACAGGGGTTTGTTTTTCTTTCACAAGAAGAGTCGCTAATCTTGCCTGTCTCATAAGCAAAGCACACCCTTTTCTGAGGCGCTCCCGGACTTCTTGGCTGGATGTTTTGTTTTCAGTGGGAGAAACATAGCAAAAGGGAAGGTGGTGAGCAAAGGGAAACTTCACCTTCTCAAACTTCAGAGTAACAAAGGCCCTGGTGTTCCTAGTGCTTCCAGGTCCCAAGGCTGCCCACCTCCAGGGCTTTTTCTGAATGGCCTGCTGCTCTTAGTTCATCCTACTCTGAACTGTTTCTCTTCTAGAGATGATCTGAAGACCTGGCACCCAGAAGCTGATGCAGGGCTCGTGGACCAGGCAGGAGAGCACCAGTGTCCCTGGTTCTTTGCAATTTCACCATCAACACTAGAATGAAGTAGCTCCTCTCACTCCTTTGAGCCTCTCCTGCCTCTCATCCATGTCTGCCCCTTACATCATTCACTTATTCCTTCATTTGTTCAACAGGCACTTGCTGTGTGAAAGCGTATCAAATGCTCAGACCCACACTGTGTCCTGGGACCTTGGCATGAGCTAAGCCACCTTTTCCCCCGGAAGAGCTCCCATTCTAAACATGAGAACCGTCAGAGAACTGCCAGCGGCTCTCTTTGTAAGGTGTAAACGTGCGAAACAGGGGCACCCAACCTAGACTGAAAAAAGAAAGAAAGAAAGAAAGATGGTAAACTGAGAGGAGGAAGCGCTTTGTCAATTGAGAACACACGAATCAAAAGTTCTGGCGCATCTACATGAAGAACAATGAGTGAGACAGATGTTGGGAATAGTGACCTTTTCAGATGAGCAGTGTGGCTGTGTGTTCTCTAGCGACTGAATCCTTGGCCTTTGGACATGACCGTGTGTGACTGAGTAACAACTGTCGCCTTCCTGTGTAGTTCTCTGTACCACCACACCTGGCCCATGAAGTCATCTCACCTCTTATGCCTGAAAGCCGGCAATCCTCGGACTTCAAACACTGAAATCCCAAGTGAGGTATGATCTGGAGCCTTTTGGAGATGTATGCTAGTGAATGAAACCAATAGGATGTCTGTAAATGGAAGAGATTTATTGTGGTAATCGGCTTATTTCAGGCAATGGCGGAGGTGAGAAATCCCACAAGATCCTCTCCTACAAGCTGGAGAACCGAGAAAATTAATGGCTTAGTCCACAGCTGAAGGCATCAGAGAGAACCTAAAATACTGAGACCATGGAGGAGAAGATGGAAGTCCCCAAATGAAATGGAAGACATTTTGCCCTCCACCCTCCATCCACTTTTCTTTTTTTTAAGCTTTCTTTTTAAAGATGTGTGTGTGTGTGTGTGTGTGTCTGTGTGTGTATGTGTGCCTGTGTGTGTGCACGCGCGCGCGTGCGCACTTTATCTGCATGTACACCTGCATGCCTGAAGAGGGCATCAGAACACATTTATTAGTGGCTGTGAGCCACCACAGCGCTGCTGGGAATTGAACTCAGAGCCTCTGGAAGAGCAGTCAGTGCCCTCAACCTCTGAGCCATCTCTCCAGCCCCATCCATTTTTCTTGTCCATCTGGATTCTGGCAGACTGGATTCAACCTGGATTAGATGACCACCCCAGACATTAGCGAGAGAGTTTTCCTGGCTTAGTCTAAAGGGTTAGATGCTAATCTCTTCTGGAAACTACCTGCATATTCTTTAACATCAAATTATCACATCAACTACTGCAGAACAGGCCTGAATGTGGTACCTTCATGGCTTAGCAGCCTTTTAAGAAGTCACAGTAGAGGGTCACTTTTCCTCTTCCCTTTCAGTGAAAAACAAATCAGGAAGCAGGCCCGCATCAAGACTACAAAGCAACTCGTGCCTATCTTCCAGGACTGTGAGCAGGAAACGATCTAGGCTAACCTGCCTAAGACAATTTTTCATAGCAGCCCAAACTAACACATTGCCTATGCATGATACCTTAGAGTGTACAACGTGTGACCCATGTGGCTTATGGAGATTGGAATATTATGAAATCTTTAGGATGTAGAGTCTCAAATGAGAAAGTGGGTCTTAAATCTACACCCCGGCCCAGAACTGCTCCCTGACTTCTGACCTTAGATGTGAGAGAGTTGCAACGTCAGCCTAAGACCACATCTGCCACTACGCCTTCCCTAACACGATGACCTTTGTCTGCTTAAAGCCAGAACCATAATAAATCATTTCCTCCTGGAGTATCTGCTAACAGTAATAAGAAACGTAACTAAAACATCCAGAAAAGCCCAACATAGCTCTTCCATGGTCTAGGAGAGAAATGAAGTGTGTGGGGGCACCACTTTCAAAAGAGCATTCTTTACAGGAAGCTACTGAATGTGAGCTGGGCGGACGGGGGTGAAGCGCTGTGTCTGAGTCCATAACAGCATCCTGGGAGAGATGATGGTGATGGAGTGGACAGACGCATTCATTAGTCTGTCACCATTAAAGGTGCTACAGCCACAGTCATGGTTCAGAAGGAAGTGAGAAGCAAGCGGGGCAGGGCTTCCTGGAGAGCATAGAAGCCTTCAAATGGACATCTTTAAAATCCATTTCATTTAAGAAGGAAGAGAAAAGGACTCAGAAACATTTGCCTATTGATATCTGTTCCCTAAATTCCAAGAGCAGTGAACAGTAGAACCAAGCCTGAGATTCCTGCCGCTGCCTGAGTAGCTGACTGTGGGAATCTTCATGTGAATAAACATTAAAAGCCTGGGTCAAACTTTATATCTATAGTTATTTGAAATCAACTTAATGAGTTACTTAAATGAGTACCGTGAACGACCACTCCCCTTAGGTAACCAAAAGAACATAAACCTCTGCTTCTGATATACTTATGAAGCATGTCTTCTCCTGACTCACTGAGTGAATCGTTGTTGTTTTGTTGTTGTTGTTGTTGTTATTGTTTTTCTAGACAAACACTCACTAAAAAACTGAGGCTTGCCTCAAACTTTTGATCTTCCTGCCACAGTCTATCCACTGGACTGAGAAGACAGGTGTGAGTCACCAAGCCCAGGAATACGGACTTTAAAGAAGTAGCAATAGTAGTCAGTCAGGAGCTTACTTTCCTGTTATTCCAGTCAGATGTACCAAACAAGTATTTGGCTTCCATTTTTACCATTTTAACATAAAAAGAAAGCCTCCAGAGCCCATGCCATATAGTCTGAGCATTCCACCTCACCTCCGAGTCCACAATTACTGAAATCAGTATAGGTCTCATCTTATGTAAATATTAGCAACAAAATTTTAGACCAGATGTAGACTTTCGCAGGATAGCAGAATGTGGGTGCGCTCTCCGTGAGCGTTTTCCCGGCTAGGTCAGTTTTTTAGGACATGCTGTTACCCGCTTGCTCCACTGCATCTTCAGTCTCTGGTGATATGAGTTCTTGAAAATAGATGTTCTAATTGGGTTTCCCTGTAGGTGCAAAGGAGTGGGTCTCTGAAGCAGGTTGTGTCCTTGACAGACATTAGCCCAGGGCAATTTGACTATCCCAACACGTATTTGTAATGTCAAGCAAGTTTCTCTATGTGATGAAAATCTTTTTCCTCTAACCTATAAAGGGAGGCACTGTGTCCATTGATTAAAACCCAGCATACAAATATCCCATGGCCTCCACATTTAATCCAGATATAAGCATAAATCGTACTCTAAAAGATGAGTGCGAACACAAGCAATCATGACATCAAAAAGAAATGCAGAGCATGACCCCAACACCTACTTCCCTTTCACCATGCAGTAAACTGGAGTCCGCTAGGTCAGGTTATCTATTCGGGGATGCACATTATAAATTTCCTCCTTCTGAACCCTGTGTCCATGGCTTGTAGTAGGTGTCATTCTGATAAAGTGAACTTTGGGATTCTTCGACTGCTGTAAACATAAAGGCCCTGAAATTGCTCAGGTGTGCCCAGGTTGAGAAGAAAATTATGTAAGTCGCTAAGCCCCAGGTAGGGATGTTTTAAGAATTACACTTGACCTTAAGCAAAAGGTCAATAATCTATTATTTTGAACGTTAGAAATACAGAGTAGAAGGCTGGGGCTGTTGGATTTTTTTTTTTGATGTTTTTTTTGGAGTTTTATATTTTGGTTTTGGTTTTTCTTTCCCCTTCCACTAATTTATAGCATCTACAATGAAAAAGCTGTTTTGTTTTGTTTTTAAAGTAGGTGTCAACCTAACTTAGAACAAAGACAAAGGTTGAGTTTCAAAAGTTTGAACATTTAGTGTGAGATATTTGACATTAGTTCTTGGACAACCCACAGAAAACCTTTGCACCTTTCCACATGGTGCTCAGATAAATTGTTAGCGTTTTAAATATTTATGTAGGAAAATGAATTTCATAATCCGGGGCAGATACCGGAACAACTTCTCTAATATGCCGTCTTAAGGCAGAACTGAGCTAGAGGGGGATGTCACTGGGCAAAATGAATTAAGTAATATTCTCGTTTTTCAGATGTGCTCAGAAACAGGTCAATACGCCTTCAGCAAACACTACTGTGTAGTACTAAGAGCTGGTTCTGTCCACCACTCTAGAGATACAAAGATAGTTAAGATGCAATATTTGCCTTCAAGGACTTAGAGAAAGAGATACTCTCTTCTCGTTGAGAATTTTCCATTCTTACTTTCACTTTAACCTAAGAAAGTTAAAACTATCCTTGGGGAGGTTCTTTTGTATTGACTTGTCTTCTCTCATCAATATTTTCCTACTGGCAATTCTGGGCAAATGGCATGTGATGTGTGTTTCTTGACCAGTTGAGTAAATTACAGACAAATCAAAATTATTTGGCTATTGCTTGTTTAATTGGTAAAGTCCATCTGGCTTCTACCCTTAGGAGGTGAAAACAGCAGATTCTTCTTGGCTCGTCTAAGGGACATTTAAGACACAAGAACCTCTGCCTAGATTTCCCACTCTTTTCCCTTAATCTTCTTCCTCAAATTCAACCCAGCTTCGGGGTTTTCCTATTCTGGCACATAAGCCAACCCTTCTGTTTGAGATGGAACACTTTTCCCTCTTATTTTAAAAAAAGCATTCCCAGCAAATTACTCATTCCATTCCGTTAGCTAATTCAGCATAGCTGGTCACATGGAAATGGAGTGAACATGACAGGAAGGTAAGTGGACAGCAGCAGCTCCACTTCCTGGGGCCACAGCCCTGGCAGACACTGCTGGTCCGTCCAGCAAGCCAGGGAGAGTCCAGGACTGCGGTGAGGCTCGTGAATCCCAAGCATCTTTGGAGCAGTGGCAAGGCAAGCTGGGGGCTGTCAATATCAAGCTAGTAACAAGTGGGTGATGAAAGACTCTTCAACTCTCTGAGAAACCACCCTCCAGCAACAAAACACCCATCAGTAATTTTTTTTTAACATTCTCAGCTGCATCGCTCGATGGGGTTCTTGATAATGTTCACCAACGGTCCTAATGAAGATAACTTCTGTCTTGCCAAGGTTGAAATTGAACACAAAACTTCTTTCTCAACTCGTCAGCCATTATTAAGAGAGGAAAAGAAAGCTCGCTTCTTCAAAAACATGATGAGACATGGGTAAACGAGAAGCTTTGTTTTAAGTTCAAGATCTCTGAAATCTAATACCCTGGAGAGCTCTTTTTCCTTGTTCTGCCACCAGAGAAAACTCGAGGTTTTCTCCACAGGATGAAGTATTGAGCACACAACTATGCCTTTCCAGAATGGACCACTAACTGAATTAGTAACCACAGCTAAATCTCTTTGCCTAGTTGCAGTGTCTTCTTTCTAAGAAAAAAGTTTAAACTCCACCTGAGGTTTCCAAGGTTCCTGCCCATACTCTTGTTCAGCCATGCAGAGCCCACATTTCCTCACATAATCCAAAGCTGGACGAAATCCTGTTTTACTAGAGGCTTCAGAGCATTTGTTGAGTCCATGATCTTCAAGATTTGTTTTTTTAAAGATGTGCCTTACATTTTGTGTCTGTGTGAAGGCATGTGGAGCTACCCACAGAGACCAGAGGCATCGGATCCCACGGAACTGGAGTCACAGAGTGTTGAGAAGCATCTGACAGGGATGCTGGGAACTGAACTCAGTCTCTGTGAGCATTCTGAGCCAGATTGTGATCCTGGGAGCGTTCCTATGCTTTCCGAATAACTAAGAAGTTGTTCTATGTTATCAAATGTCAACCAGAAGCCCCTTCAAAAAACTTGCTACCTCCAAAACTTCAGTTCCTCTGATAAAACTGTAAGAATGTTTCAAATGATAGATGCTAACAGATATTGTTCTGAGTCATAGGAATGCCATGCCAGCTGAAGAACACAGCAGGTGATTTGCTTAGGTAACATAAAACAAGTGAGACCCGTGTATTTGGAGAAGAGCACTCTCCTTCTCCCTAAAAGAATCTTAAACCTTCCATTGGAAACACTGACCTTGCAAAAACAAAAGGAGCCATTTCGGAGCGATATTTCCTAGACATATTACAGCCTAGATGAAAAATCGGGGACTCATACAAATACTTTGCAGGCTATTTCCAGAATCCAACACTGTTGGCCCTGAATTCCTTCAGACCAACCCCTAAAAGGAGCAAAAGTGAGAATGAAGACTATAGGAAAGAACTCAAGAGACAAAGGGCATTGATATTTCATTACTCTGGAATCCATGGTAAAACCCATGGGAAATCCAGAATTCAATTTCCCAATGAGGAGGCGAACTGGTACTGTACTGGGCTGTACACTTGACAGTCACAAACGTCTTTACCTGGATCATCGACCTCAGCTCTCACCATAACCCTCCATAAGAAGTCACCCATGGCTCTCTCATTCTGCAGAGAACTAACCAGGCAACCTTAGCAGCAGGATGTGCTGCAACGGCACTGTCCACTCCCAGTCCTACTGTTCTTGTATTTAACCCAGACCCTTGACTTTTCATCCACTGTGTCCTCATGCCTAGACCAAATCTATCTGGCAGTACATTTTCTATACGTAGAGACAATTCAAATCGCCTGAGAAGAAGCGCTTCAACCCTCTAAGGAACAGACATGATTCACATTGTACACCGACATCTTGCAAACAGAGTGAGTAGCGGAACTATTCAGTGGGGTCCTACTCATGCGTTCACCCACTGCGGACAGCATTAGTAATCTCGCTGCAGACTAGGGAGTTCTTTGGCTTCAGGAGGCCTTCGTTACTAACGTATGTTACTGAGCTTGTAAAAGCGTTAAGCTACAACTTGCCCACACTCTCACTATATGTCATTGTCGCTGCCTCGGAACTTGGCTTAGCTGGAATAAATACAAATATTTTGTTTTAGAGAAGAAAAGGGAGGAAGAAAAGGAGGGAAGCGCACAGAAGGCTATGCAGTTTTCAGAGCCCTGTGTTTGATAGTACAACCTGCTCTGCTGCTGCTTCGTCCTGTGCTTTGCATTTACTGAGAGCACAAGGGCTGCTCCAGGGGGATTTCCTCACTCTTCGGTAATGAGAGGCTTCCCCCGAGCTGCCGCCTGCTCAAAGCTGCAGTTACATCTGTCCCACACTGATAACAAAAGAACAAAAGAACAAACCCTCAGATCCTTAAGGTTTTGTCGGGGAAAACACCGTCATCAAATGTAACTAGAATGAAAATAAAATGGGAATAGTGTGGGAGAGTGGAAGGTGAAATAATATCTTTATTTCTTTAATTGCATTTTGGTGACCAAGTAAACCTCCTTGTAAGTGGCTGCAATCCCTTAGGATGAGGTTTAAAGTCAAATTGTCACAGCTAACCAATAAGGACAAAATCAGCCCTTCTGCCCATTATTCTGCAACAGTCCCCAAGGACTCTCTCTCCCCTAACTAAATAACCCCCAGGCAAGATGAATGGATAGTTATAGAAAGACAACTATCTCCAGAAGAGAGGAACTACAGAGAAACTTTGAGCCAATTAATATACTGATTATAAAATTAATTCTTTCTACTGTGTCTCTTACAAAGGTCTCATAAATAATAATGTCATATAGTTCTTCTTTGCAATTACTGCAAATTAAATTTCAAAGCCTTTTTGGCTTGTTTTGAATTGTAGTCACAGAGCTGAGAGACGACCTGAGCCATCAACTAAGTGTCTTTTTTTTTTTAAGCAAATGGTTTTCTCAGGTCATAAGGAGAAACTAAGGGTATCTCAGTCAAGCTTGTGACTACTGTCTTCAGCTTTTCTAATATTTATTATCCTTAACATCCACTGAAAATGTCTTTGCTTTCACAGATCCACTTTCCCTGTCTCTATAGAAAACACCAAGAGCCATCTCATTAAGAAATCTCTATCTGCATTTACAAACATTTATAACTGCCACCTTTCAACTCATATTTTTTCACCTTGAACTACTCTCAATTCTCAAACCTGCATGCTTTCTTCTTTTTTTAACATGTGCATGCATGTGTTCACAGATGTGTGTGCATGCTTGTGTGCATGCTCTTCTGTGTGAGTATACACGCTGGGCACATGGAGGCCCTAGATTGATATTGACTGTCTTCCTCATTGCCTTCCACTTTCCTCACTGAGGCTGGCCTCTTGTTAAACCAGGGGCCTGCAGCTTGACTATCAGAGCTAAGCAGCTGGTCCTGTTTTTCTCCTCCTGCTCTCTGGGATTATGAATACCGGCTAACAATTGCTCTGCCTACTTTACTAACTTCTTATAACCTGATTGGCTTCTGGGATGTCCTCCTGCTTTCCCTTTTGCTCCTTCTGACTCATTTGTTCAGTGACTCTACAGGCCTCCTTCTAGTCTTAGCCTTCAGGACACTTCCCTCCAGAAGCCTCTGTTCCTTTAGGATGGTAATTTCCCTGCTATCAGTATTCAGTATCCCACTAGCACGACCTTTATCTCATCCTATTACAATTGCTGGATTGCCTTGTACCCTGCTTTTAAGCAAATTGTTGGCCATTAACAGGAAGGTAGAATATCCATAATAAGTGCTAAATAAATGCACGTTGAGAAGACCATCAGTCACTTATTTTAATAGCATTGCTAGTGTAAAAGAACAACTGATGCGAGCAAACGGACAAGTCAGGAAAAACACGCCATGCAACTTCATAGTTTTGTTATGTTTAGCATCAACAAGATTTGGATGCCACATGTGCTAATACGCTAATATGATAATATATGACAAATGAAGGTATCAATTATTTTATCCCTGTCGCCATTTTTAAGTAAGTCGTCTACTCTCCTTCCCCAAAGAGATGTCTGTTTCTATGGGGTTTTTTTGTCGTTGTTGCTTGTTTTTAAAAAATTTCAACAAAAAAGACGACTATTCATTTTCTATACGTATCTCACAGGTAATGTACTTTTCCAGAGACCACCAACTTAAGTAATTTTTTTAAGTTCTTAAAAGTTAGAAATGTTTCACACCACTCAGTAGAAATGAAAAAAAAAAAATAGCTGACAGTCCCCGGGGAAAGAGCTCTCCTTTAGCTCTGGGTAACCTGATATAATTTTGGAGCCCCAGGGGCAGGAGCCTTCTGTTAGGCTCTGGTAATGGCAGCAAGAAGGGGAGAGACACTGAGTTGAGTAGAAGAGCTGTGTGAAAGCAGACACAGATCAAGTTCTGCACGGTCAGCGAAAGCCACAGGCCATCCTGTGGGCTCAGACGGAACGAACCTGCAGTATCATTTGAAGAAGAAGCCACATTTAAGGAGGTTCCATGGACCTGGAGACACTGTCATGAACTAAAGTGACTTTCAAATACAGACATCCTGTTTTTCTGTAATCGTCAAGGTATAGTTTATGCCCTGAACTTCCAAGCACCCACAGATTAAAAAACTCAAAATTTTATTAATCACCTCACCCAGAAGCTCCCAAGAAATGCAGTGCTTCAGCCATTCCCACCACAGAAGGCTTTACAAGCCAGAAGGAAGGAATCACTTCCTCTCCAGGGAAGCAGTGACCATGAGGGTTCTATGTCACTACCCAACTTCAAGCGAGTACAGACGCTCCCCAGACCCAGCTACACATCCCTCGCCCTCTCTGAAGCAGGTAGCTTCCTCCGATCTCACCCTTGCCTTCTTAGCTTCCTGTGCAAGGCCTTGGGAAAGCGACATGCCTCTGAGATTTCCACTTTCTCACCTCTAATTCTTCTTCTCCGGTCTGGCTCCATCCCAACCATGGCAAAGAGCCACCCCGTGCAAGGTTTCCAATAACCAGCACTCACCTAAGTCAAACCGTGTCTCCCCTGAGCTAACAGTCATACCTCTTGCCTTCAAGAGACCCACTCAGCATGGCCCAGCTTAGGAGTAGCTCCTTCTCCCTGGCTCTTCATCATCCCACATTCCCAGACAGAAGCCTGCCCTCCATAGCTGTTTCCCGTTGTATGCATCTAAATCGCTCTTAGCCTGACTGGTTCTTTCTACCTCTTAGCCCTTCAGCCTCTCTTATAAATGGACATCCTCATATGTTTTTCTATCCACTGGAACCATGCTTGTAGCTCAAAATTTCCTGCAGTAAGACAATCCAATCAAAGCTTTGATGTGGTTAAAAAAAAAAAAAGTCTAATTATCAGTTGATAATCTACAGTCACAAAGGAGGGACATTTGGACGTGACTCCTGCTATCAGAGAACCCATAACCATAGCTCCCCAGTGCAGAAGGCTCTTGGACTGACCTGGTCATCAGGGTGTTCGTCATGGGTGTCCTTGGTTTGGATGCAGCTTGACTGTGTGGCTCCATTGCATGTAGTTTGGCTCTCACACTTGTTTTGTTTCTGTTAGAATTTACATTAAAAGATGAGGTTTTATTTCAAATGTTTCACTACTTACTTCTGAACACTCAGGCAAGGCAATAGGGCGCTACCGTGTAGAGCTGAGGCAGAGTGGCCTCTTTAGATAGGAACCCTAGCAAATACGCAAGTCCCAAACAACAAAGAACTCAAGTGATTCTTCTAACTCCAAGGGAGCTTCGTTCGTTTGCGTGAACCACGTATTTCCATTTTAAAGTTTACACACTGGAAAATTAGCACATGTGGGTGTGAACTGGCCGACCTCAGCTGACCTTCAAGTGACCTAGCTATCCGGAAGGCCCCTTGCACTCCCACGTCAGTGGTAGCATCCATAATCTCAAACGCTGCTGTTTTTCTTTCCTTCTTTTTATTAAATTTTTTTTGGGGGGAAGGGGGGAGTGTGTGCATTTTAGTTTTGGGTGGGGAGAGTCTTTCTATGTACTCCAGGTTGGCCTGAAATCCATTATGTAGCCAGGCTGGCCTCCAGCTCACAATTCCCCTGCCTCTTTCTCCAAGCTACTGCAATTACAGATAAGCCGTCGTGCCTGGCTAAAGGCTGCTTCTCCACCAAACAGGGCTTGTTTTCCGGAGAAAACTAAAGGTACTCATCAGCTATTCACAAGCAGCCAAGAAACACAACGTGCAAAGCTGATCGTCACAGCTTGGGACATGCTGCACTCACTTTGAAAGGCTGAAGTCATGATTGAACAGAAGCCTTGGAAGGCATCGAGGAGATTAATTTTCAGCAAGGTTTTGAATAGAGGAATGTTATGTGCGTAAGGCACAGAGAGAAAAATACATTTGCTTAGATAAAAGTGGAAACTGCCGTTGAGGTGAGGAGAGGAAAGTGTGTGAGGAGGGTGTAGGATTGAACAGGGAGACAAGAGTACTCAGCACTGGAATCCCCTCAGTCTGGAGGTGGAGGCGGGAGGATCAGAAGTTCAAGGTCATCCTCAGCCACACAGCAAGTGTTAGGCTAACCTGGGCTACATGAGGCTCTGTCCAAAAACAAACGAATAATCAAACAAGAAGGACAAAACAGATGAGTATCCAGGGGATACCCTAGGTCCACATATACAGTCCTTCCTCCCATGAAGGGTGGGACAGTGGGTGGAGGCAGCCATGTGGCTTACCTGCTGGGAAAAGAAAATAAATGGAAGAGGAAAGCAATGTGATTAGAGTAACAGCCTGAGACTGGCTCTTACTGTGATCAAGGTAAATCAAGGCAAGCTGTACAGGAAGTTCAATATGGCAAGAACTTTGCATAAGGATTATGAATTTAAGATTTATGGGGGAAATGATTATCTAAAAAATTTTTGAGTTTTATATGATGATAGCAGAAAATTCTAACAGTAAAAAAAAGAAGTCTATTGTATGTTCTAGAAATAGTATGTAAATCAAATGCAATATATTTTAAATTCTCTTTAAACAGATAACTTTAATGTTAGCCTATATTATACATGCTGGAAAAGATAAGTCTAGAACACTCTAAAGAAAGCACTCTCCATACGTTTTTAGTGCTATCACAAGGCTTGAGATTGTGACATGTAGAACAAATGGCAAATTACACTGTCTTCTAGCCGCTGGACACAGTTTGGAGTGCTGGGTGGCAAAGGTGTGTTTAAATGTGCATAACGTGATTAAAGTCTGCATTGGTTACTTTACTGCTCCTGTGAGAAAATTACCACGACCAAGGAGACTTAGAGGAGAAAGAGTTTATTTTGGCTTACAGTCCCTGAGGGTGAGTCCACAATGGTGAGGACTGGGAGAAGGAAGCATGGCTGCAGGTGCAGAGTTGGGGGGAGGGAAGCATGGCAGCAGGTGATGAGACTAGGAAGCTGAGAGTTCACATCCTCAACCACAAACACAAAGCAGAAGGAGAAAACTGGAAACAGTTCCCACCCTTAGTGACATAATCCTCCAATAGGCCAATGCTTCCCTACAACCTCCCAAGCATCAACACTACCTGGGCACGGAGCGTTCAAATGCAGGAGTCTATAGGACACATTGCTCATTCGAAACAACACAAGCTCTTTTAAGAAACAAGCTATGAGCTTCCTCAAAGACACGACAGAATACATTGTCTACACTGGGTTCAGGATTATACGGCTGACCACAAGCTCAGCAGTGGAAAGAGCAAAAATAGTTTGGTTATATGAACTAATTCCTGATTGCCTTGGGTTTTGCCTTCTTTTAGTGTAGCATTTGTTTGTTTTTGTAGATCATGGAAAATTTTAATATCCTTTTGAGTTTCTTTTCTATGAGGCAAGTTGAGCAGTTTTAATGAGGGGAAATCTAATATCCCCAAATTCAAAAAGGTGTCTCACTGTGTCTGTCTGAGAGTGTATCTATCATATTAGTCAATTTTAATAAGAGAAAACCTGATTAACAACAGTGTTCAGAACTAACTCCTGTCTCTGAGATGAAGAAGGATGCTATGCTATGTTGGTAAATGTACCTCTTGATACTCTGAGGAGCCGCTCTGAGGTAATGAACTACAACATGTGTGACATCACTTCAACAGGAAATTTAAACTGAGCTTTCTCCTTAACAAAACAAACAAACAAAAACCGATTTTAATCTCCTGGAAAAGGAGAGCTTCATCTGCTTCCTTCACTGCTCCCGCCCCAATTTCCTTCTCATGAAAGCCGTCCGTTGAATTTTTTTTTTCCTGATTGTTCCTGACAAGCAGCCAGAGTGCCAGAAACTGATCCAGGTCCTTGAGCTGTAGCAATGAACAAACAAAGACCCTCTCATTGTTGTGTTTGGCATTTTTAGGGACACGGAGAATGTGGCTGGTGGTGACACAACACAGGATGACGTGACAGAGAGATGTGCTGCCCATGTTACTTCAGATGCAATGCTCAGACACATCTCTGCGGAATTATATTTGTTCAGGGACTTAAAAGGAGTTGGGTCAACTAATGGCATATTCTTAGAGAGTGTTCTAAGCAAAGGAGAATGTTCTACACACGCAAAAGAGACTTGCATGCCAAGGCTCCGTGGTACTGTGCACATATGTAAGGCCCTGAGTGTCAACCAGGAGTGTGGGACACTGGCAGTGACCACGACCAATATAGTTGGAGGCTGCCTATTCAGGGCCAGCATCTTGCTGGATTAAATTATGTATAGAGAGGTCATGAATTGAGGCAGGGATTTCATGTTCAAGCATAAATAAAAGCTGTGTGAAATTTAAGATCTGGCCTGATTTCTCCATGATGGTGTATTAGTACTTTGTTTACATTTTTGAAAATGCTTGCTCCTCTCTTCCTTCCTAGTCATATTCTGAATATTTTTAATATTAGATACTGTGATGGTTTGGATAACCATGGCCCCCACGGGCTTCTGTATTTGCATGCTCAGTCTTCAGCTGATTAACTATTTGGAAAGATTAGGACGTGTGGCCTTGCTGAAGAAGGCCTGTCACTGGGAGTGGGCTTTGAGGTATCAAAGACCATACCAGGCCCAATGTCTGTCTGTCTGTCTGTTTCTCTCTCCCTCCCTCTGCTGCCTCTCTCTTTCTCTTCTTCTTCCCTCTCTCTTTTTCTTTCTCTCCCCCCTCCCTCCCCTGCCTCCTGGCTGTGGATTAGGAAGGAAAGCTCTCAGCAACTGTTCCAGCAACATGTCTGTCTTCTTTTTGCCATGATGATCATGAACTAGCCCGCCAAAACTATAAGCAAGTCCCCAATTAGATGTTTTGTTTTGTTTTTTTAAATAAGAGTTGCCTTGGCCATGGTGTCTCTTCACAGCAACAGAACAGTAACTTAGACAGTCATCCAGAAACACAGGTACCTACTTTAAAATTTTTAAGTCTAACCTTTGTCACTTGTATTAAAATTGAAGTAACAGAGAGAGAAGCCTTCCCTCTCACTGTAGCTTCACAGTATTGACTGGGCGAGATCCACAGCAACATGCTCCCTGCAGCATGGAAAAATACAACAATGGGATTGTGCCTAAACTCTCAGGAATCATCCTTGCATCAGTCAGCCAAAGGAAAATGATATGATGCCTCCCCAAAATAGGCACGATTTTTATTACACCGAAGTTACTCTCTAACACCCTCAAGGTTAAGTGAATTAGAGTGTCAGCCAGAAGGATAGGTGTGGTGTCAACTTTATCTTCAGTTTCAAATTTCTCTATCATAGTTCATTCCAACGAACAAAACATATACCATAAATTTCCAGATACACTCCATGCTCGCTGCAGGCAATGGCCAGCTACAGGGGATGACCCAGACTCCAGGCCCACCACCAGCAAGGCACAATGCTCTGAATGAGTGTGGACACACTGAGCAAGGTGAAGCATTTGAACCACAGCCCTAACAGGTGGTAGATACTAGTACTCTGGAGCTATCATTCACAGCAAGAAATACACAGACTAACAATGGGAAACAATAGACTTTAAGAGAAATTAGTCTTTTGCTTTTCGTTTGCAGTCTGGTGAAAGATATGTTACAAAAATGGCAAGAACTATATTGCTGAATTTGCCAAAACTACAAATTTATAAACATGTTTTCACTGAAAATATATGCATGACAATAACACTGTGATAATAAGCCAATACATTTATCAGCTTAAATATTTGCATATATATACAAATCTGTATGTTACACATACATATTTGCAGAAACAGCCTTGACCACCAAACAATTCATTAATACATAATAAAAGATCTCACTAGGTAAATTATAAATATTTATATATGTTTCATGAAGTCCTGCTCTTATTCAGCTTTGGAGCTTAGGCCATGATGCCCCAGAGCACGGTTGATGTCTTGAGCTGAGAACTTTGCACAGAAGGAGTCTGGAAGGCATGAAGAATGGTCTTCCTCAGAGCATCCTGTCTCTTGCCCCGATAAAACCCACAACAAAACTAGAATTTCTCTTCTCTAAAAGCTAGAACTAACTAAAGCAAGTCACAGGTCCTAGGGCAGTCTCTCTGCATTCCTGGAGACCCATTCTTGAGAGATTCTTCAGGGAGGAGGGAAGGCTGTATAAGGGAGGTCCCAGAGAATGCGACACGTAGACCCTGTGAGCTTCCATTACCTGTCATACGGTCCATCCATCTCATTTTCACACAGCTGACCACCGACTTTGGAACCTAATCACAAAGGCCCCACAGCATATAAAACATGGATTAAGTAAGCTCATTGCACTGGTCCCTTGTTATACCATTGTTACAGAAGTGTCAGCTGTGATGATGAAAAAGGATGTCATCATCCCCATAACAGCAAAGCAATTTCCCGAGATGATTTTCTTAATACATGTAAAAATTACACAAAATAAGAGCACAAAAATGCTCAAAGGCATTTTCCCACCTGGTGTGTGTGTGTGTGTGTGTGTGTGTGTGTGTGTGTGTGTGTATCTAGCTAACTTTCAAAGAGCCACATGATTTGATGTCAGTATTAGCAAAGAAGTTTCAGAAAAACCAAATGGACTTCAGTTGAGAAATCAAGAGAGGTTTTATAAAGTACATGTCATCTCCATCTTAGCCAGAGAACTGATCAGCAACTGTCCTGGGAAATCCTGAATCCCAAGATGAATCTATACCAGGTGGAAGTGAAGAGCGAGACGTCTTTTCTATTGGGATTTACCTTGAGGGAATGACTTCAGCTATTTTGTATTCGAATCTTTTTTTTCTTTAATGGTAGATTTAAAGAACAAAAGAATCCAAAAGAAATAGGAGAAGATGCCTATTATTCATGTTTTATTAAAACCATTTCATTAGCTTCTCTCAAGAGTCCCCATGAGACAAGTGATGGCAGCAACAGAGTTGGACTAAAACCCACAAACACCTAGTTCTATTCCTGGGACACTGATGCCCTTTATAGTTACTTCCAAAATTGTCGCCTGGTGACTACGTAGAAAATTATACATTATGCCATGCTCTCCACTGCTTTTTTTTCTTTTCTTTCTTAGGGTTTTCGTTACACTACATAATGCATTTATTTTTAATAATTCTTGTTCCTTCCTGTTCCCTGTCTTAACAGAAAGCCATAAGGGCAGGAATTCTGCCAGTGTGGTTCCACCTCCAGTGTCAGGGTAAAGCTATGTTCGAGGCACTCAGTGAGATCCTTTCAGATGAGCAGGGTCACAGTCTTCTCTGCACTTGTTGCTACTGTACAAACTGTGGTAGCTCCTCTCACTTAAGGCTCGAGAATTTGAGCAACTGAGGCACAAGGAGCACTGAGCACGATGGCCAGCCTGTAGCTCCAGGCATGTAGCTATTAGGGCATCCATGCTACCACTGCCCCATTCATCACATGAAAACAAGGGAAATTAACTAACCCAAGTCACACACCAAGTATGTAGTAAGACCTGGCCAGCATCAGGTTAGAAGTGAGTTCTGGTAGTAATTAATTATACACAGGGTGTCGTGTAACCCGGGTTTGCCTCAAGGTGGTTATGTAGCTGAGGACGACTTTGAACTCTTGACCTTCCTGCCTCCACTTCCCAAGTGCTGGGATTACAATATGGGCTACCATGCCTGGTTTGTTCAGTGCTAGGGATCGAACTTCATGTTCGTTAGGCAAGCCCCTCTGCACTAACCCCGTCCTAGTACATTTTCAGACAAAGAACATTTAATAGTATGTCTCATTCTGCACACCAACATTTCAACAGAGTGTTTTAGAACAAAACATACAAAAAATAAAAAATAAAAATAAATAGCTACCGCTTACTCAGGACTGACCAAAAAAAAAACACTTTTCTCTGTACAAATCTTGAAGTCACTTCTATGGTTCATATGCCTTTGATAAAATCTGAGTTAGAGAGATGCTATGTAGCATGGTCAAGGTCAGAGCTGAGAGCTGAGAGTTTCAGGAAGACTCGCAGAACCCCAGAGGCTGGAAAAGGCCTGCCCACTCTCCACTAGCTACCCCCAAATTTTCTCCGCTTGGCATTGCTATCTTCCTCCCTGAAGAGACGCTGAAGACAGGGCCTTTACCCTCTATGACTCTGGAGGGCTCTGATTCTGAGTGATTTGTGGATAATAGATTAAATAGTCACGTGCTATCAGAAAGCTATGAAACTAGGCACACTAAGGACCCAGCTGAAGGATGGGAAGGCCCCCAGGGGAAGAAATGCTGTGCCACTCTCAATTGCTCCTGTGCACAAAAGACCCTTTTCATCGGGGCTTAGCGAGAAGAAACAATGCCCTCTGCTCTCTGCTTTGGGAGGCCTTACATCACTGCCTCTCACATTCCAGGAATTCAACAGAAACAGCTGTTCTGTCCCAGACACCAGGCCCCACTGCATTCCAGAGAAAATGCTGCTTGCCACTGTGAACTAACAGCCTGTGCTGCAGCTAACAGTGTACTTAACAGACCCACCTTAGAATAAAAACCTGAAGAGGAGGAGGAGGAAGAAGAAGAAGAAGAAGAAGAAGAAGAAGAAGAAGAAGAAGAAGAAGAAGAAGAAGAAGAAGGAAGAGGAGAAGGAGAAAGGAGGAGGAAGAAGAGGAGGAGGAGGAGGAGGAAGAGGAGGAGGAGGAGAAAGAGGAGGAGGAGGAGGAGGAGGAGGGAATAACAGGAGTAAAAAGGGAAAAGAAATCTCTGAATTCTTAATATAGCATCCTGGGTTTGTATTCAAGTCGATGTTTTATCACTGCGTTCATTCTTCAAACGACTTCATTACCATCCTTGCCTGTTCTGACAGAATAGTCCATACAAATTTGGCCATTAAAACTACTTTCAGGGCTAAGCAGATGGCTCAGCAGGTAAGGGATGCCTCACTAGTCTAGAACCATCTCAGAGGCAGGCCCATCAACACATAGACATTCAGGCACACTTACAAATTTTCTCTAGAAATATATAGCCATAAAGTTATAGGCTAAAGATTTTAAGTATGGTTTGGTTTTAATTTTTGTTCTAAGCATGCTTGCATGGCGTGCGTGCGTGCGTGTGTGCTCATGCAGGTCATGGCAATGAATGCTTGTGGAGGTCTGAAGACAGCTAGCAGGAGTTGATTCTCTCCTTCCACGGTGTGGGTTCTAAGGATCAAATTCAGGTTGTCCAGCTGGAGGAAAGTCCCTTTACTGCTGAACCATACTGAGGGCCCTAGAATGTTTCAGCTCTCGCAGCAAACAAAAGACCAGGCAGGAGCTTGCTCTCTCTCTGAAACAGAGGGAAGAGCCAGTGTCAGATTCTGGCAGGCACCATCATTCTGTTGCATGCCATTATAACCTTTCTGTGCACAGATGGCCTTTTTATGCTCAAAATAATCGTTAATCTGTGTTCATAAATAACTTACCGCCTAGTTCATTTTTGAGAATGAAGTTATTCTTTCAAACAAATTTTAAAAACTAATTTGACCACCAAAAACAAACAAAAAAAAAACTGGCTATATTTACTCAATCATCAAAAATAAGTATAATTTTCCCCTTGGGATATTTTATGTGTTGCCTGAATTATTTTATTTATTTATCAGAGGTAAATGCCTCTTAATGGAAAATATAAATGATACTTTTTAACTGAAAATATTGGTTTTTGGAAAAACTTTTATATGCCTGTGCTAATTTTAAATGAAAAAGCTATATTCCCAACTTTATTTACATATGTATTTTAAAAAATGTTTTCTGTGTATATATTTCACATTGCAGTATAGTGATGGAGAATTGGTACCTTGTTTTTGAGAAATACAATGTTCATGTAATGTGTTAAGATAAGAAAAGGTTTGCAGTAGATTGCTAGCCAGCTCCTCCAAATACAGAACTTGTATATGCCTGTATCTTTAAATGTAAGAATATGCAAAGGCCTTAAACGTATTCAATGTAAAGGCTCTGAAGCCTTATCTTAAATGCTGAAGGGAAAAGTAATGCATAGTTGTTCTCCTTCTTGACCTAATTTGAGCAGGGATCTCCCAATGTAAAAGATCCAGCTTCACTTCACATATGCATCAAAAAGATAACCTCAGATGCAAAATTTAGAATTATAAGAGAGGGTTGTAGAGGACTGTAGAAATAGCAAACTTTTTTTTGTAAAACAAACAAACAGAAAAACCACAGCAGTCTTTCAAAATCAGTTATTCTATTCCACTTATTTCTACGCAATGAACCAGAGGACATGAGAGAAGTCTGCCCCTCGTGAATCAGTGATTAGGAGGAAGGGACAAGGGTGCAGGTGCTTTCCTTAGCTGAAACACTGAAGGGCATGACTGGAGAAACATCGCTGCTTCCTCTCAAGGTCCTCTGCCTCTCAGGATGTGAGGAGCAGAAACCACACAGGTGCCGGGGGCCGTGTAGTTCTTAGAGCTTTGGTTTGGGTTAGTCCTGGCTATGACCCAGAAGATCATCTCATGTACTGAGTCTTGGAAAAGGGAAAACAGCTCAGGTCTGAACTGGAGATTTCTGGACTGACAAGCTGTCAAACAGTAAAGAATGATTCAATTTATCTTAAGACAGTGTGCCCAACTCCTGTGACATTGATTCTTAACAAAATGGCCCCTAAGAGAGTTTTCTCCCAAATAAAATTAGGCATTTTAATTGTAAGCTGATATATGATTGGTGCCCTGCAACTAATACCTCCCCACGTATGGTCCTCACTCCAAAACGTACTTCCTTTCACATTTCCTCCTAGTCACAACCACTAGGTCCGGGAAATGGCTCCCTGTCATTTGGCCTGTGTTTTATATCATTAATTTCGGCCACTTGCCTTAGGCTATGCTGTACTGGTTCCATCAGTCTGCACACGGAAACATCGAATCTGACGGGCACCCACAGCTCTTTAAAAACTGAATGCATTGAACATTTCTCCTTGTTATTTTTCAAGAGAAATATAACTGAGAATTTTGATGAACTCCTATTGTCCTCACACTGAGCCTGGGACTTCTCTCTCTTTTTTTTTTTCTATCCCCTTAAGCCTACATAAGAAAGAATGTCTCGGCAGCCCCTTTGCTCTTCCACCCACCACATCCAATTATTCAGAAAATGAGTGTTCTCAATACCACAGGATCAGGTCTGATGGGTCACTTGACACTAAAATAACGGTAGAAGAATAAGCTTCTCAGAGCGATTGGGGTGGATCCCTCAGCGCCATCGACCGTCGCTTCAAAGTTTCCAGTTAATAGGAAATGCCGTGAAAATGGAAAGCTGCGGCTACCGCTGCGCTTTCACCCAAGTTCCTCCAGTGCATCTTCGGAATGCACTTGAGACAATTGGTGCATTAAAAACCATATGAAGACCTGCATGTTAATGAGGGATGCAAACCCAACATTTGGATGGAATCCAAATGGCTCCGGCTTCTAAAGATTCATGCATTCTGCATGTATCAGGAGAGCCAGTTAACTCAATTACAGACTGCAGAAAATGATTTACAACCCTAATTTTTCAGTGTTGGTTTAGTCTTTCCTTTTTATGACGGGCCAAATTAGAGGCTTCAGCTTACAGAGGTTGTCCGTCAAAGACCATGATCAAATTCAGCATTACAAGTCATCGTCTTCTTTTGCTTAAAAGGTTAGTAGGTAAAAGCATGAGGAAAAAATGGAGATTTTTAAGGATCATCAAACATTTCAATTTATACAATCCTTAAACTAAAGGTCTGTGATGCACACACTCTTGAAGTTGAGGCGGGAGGCTTGGAAGTTCAAGGTTATCCTTTGCTAAACAGTGAGAGGAGTTTGAAGCCAGCCTGGTATACATGAAATCCTGGGGTCTGCGATTTAAATAGCTATTGGACTATTACAAAAAAAAAGTGGACCTGGCCTTCCAGGTACTCCCAGAATCCCTTGGTCCCTACCTGATGCAGGGGATGGCTGGCATGCCTTACCCTCTTCCTTAAACTTTCCATCCCCGGAGCAGGGGCTTCCCTTCCCCCTTCACTATATAATCCAGACATTATAATCCAGACATTGGTTTACCTTTCTCCCTCTCCTCTCCCTCTCCTCTCTCTCTTTCTGTCTCTCCTCTTCTTCTTCCTCTCTCTCTGTTTCTCTCACACACACAGGGGCTGAGAGCTGCTTCCAATAAACCTGCATTTATATACTTTAACTTGTCTTGCATGAGCTCATATCGCTGTTTCAGAATGTTTGTCATCTGGTGTGCCCTGTAAACATTGTGACTTTTCAAGTTCAGTAGACTACTGTCTGTCCGTATTTTGAGTGGAGGTTTAAGTAGGGAAAGTATCCAGAGCCAGAATGAGCATACCTGAGATCCATCTTGGAGATGAGGTGTAGCTATGGTAGAGTGCCCGCCTAGCACCTGCAAGCCTCGGCTTCAAATGCCTGTATCTCTCCCCATGATGGCACAGCTTTCAGTTCTGCTGGCTGGGTGATGGCACATATGCATAATACTATAATTTTAAGACTTAGAAGGTGGAAACAGGAAGTTTAACTTTCCAGACTACCTGATAAGCTAGGGTCAGATGGAAGGGGAGGAGGACCTCCCATATCAGTGGACTTGGAGAGGGGCATAAGAGGAGATGAGGGAGGGAAGGTGGGATTGGGAGGGAACGAGGGAGGGAGCTACAGCTGGGATACAAAGTGAATAAACTGTAATTAATATAAAAAAATAAAAATTTAATTTACAAAAATTCCAGACTAGACTCTACTATAGAGACTTTAAGTCCAGCCTGGGCTACATGAAAACAAAGCAGGACAAAATGATGGCTATAAAACATTTGAAAAATATAATTTTGCCTTTTCTAAAACCGCCAAGACCATATGTGTGTGTTTCTATTTAGAAACTATAGAAATACATAATTTTACAAAATGTTAAAAGCAGTTAACTCTCAAGAGATTTTTTTTTTCCATGCTTTCTAAATTGCTGAGTTTTGAGTGAGGATAAAATATTACTATTGAATGGAAAAAGTGAGGACATGACTGTTCCTAGGTATGATGCAGGAGAAGATGTTATTATAGATATAAGGGAGAGCATAGCTAGAGGCACCTGGAAGGTTCCAGACTGAGAGTACCTAGGAACCCAGGAGACCAAGAGACCAAGAGACCAAGGGAAGCCCAGGGGCTGGAGGTTTAGGGTATGGGTGGGGTGAGCAGTGGGAGGAGCCAGGCCTCTGTAACAGATATTGGCCATCAGCATCCGCTTTGATATGTTAAATAGGCACCTCAGTTAGTCATTTGTCCTGAGTGTGAGACCTAACCACTATAAGTAGAAAACTGAAGCAATTTTTATTTCAAAAAAGGAGTACATACCAACACTGATAAAGAGTTTTGGTGACTCAAATATTCTGTGACATACATATGAAATTATACTCTACCTTTTAACTAACTGATAACTGATGACCGAGCATCTCAAAACTTAATGAGCCCTTGGAACAATCTAATGAAATGACCTTGAACTAAGTAGGGCCTAGGAAAACAATACACTGGTACTATAGATTGTATGTACTTAAGAAATAGTAAACTGAGGCATACTTAATTAGTGGGTACCAGTTCCTTTTCAAGGTATAGGATAGATACATCTAGCATACCATCGTGTGCTAGATAGGATCACATTAAAAATACCATCCAGATAAGCAGTGTCTCTCACTTACGAATTCTAACTGGTTGCAGGGAAGCTTTAAAGTCCTAGCAACACTGTTGCTATAGCAATGCAACCAGATTAGATATTCTTAGCAACCAGCCACAACTCACGCCCACAGAGTCCCTTCATTTATTCCAAGAAGAATAATGTTGACATTCCAATTTCTAAAATACACAGACCTTAGTGATAGACAGCCACAGAGAAGAGGCCTGGGAGAGCTACTGGAATGGTGTGGCAATAACCATTGCCTCCTGGCCCCAATTATGTCATGTGTGCATTCAACAAACACGTATGAGGGTTGTGATTTGTACAGCTAAGAAATAAATGATGAGGTGAGGATTAAAAGAACATACCTACTTCTCAAAGCGCAAACATTTTAAAATATGCAATTTGTAAAGTTGATTTCTCACACCACCAAGTTAGTGTGGATCACTTTACAAAACACACAGTCAAAAACAAAACAAAGCAAACAAACAAACATTTCCCAGGCCACCTCTTCGGAGCACTTAGCTCACAGGGGCTAAAGAAGCCTTCCTTCAGACCAGCTACAGTGCCTGAAGCCTCAGCATTAAAAAAAAAAAAAAAATGTAAAAGGCAAAAATATCTACAACATAAAATGAAGTCTTTGGATGTTTAAGGCACTCTGAACTTTAAACCAAAGAATAGCATAGATGTGTTGTTATTTAGAGGGACCACACCTATCCTGCAGAGTCCATTCTGTAACTCCAGAAGCATCTAGAAAATAATCAGGAAGAAAAACAACTAAACATTGTTCTCTTTCATCTGTTTGCTCGAATTTTAAACTCACCAGGCGTAGTTGCCTATACCTTTAATTGGAACACTCTGGAGGCTAGCCTAATCTACATAGAATATTGAAGACCAGTCAGGGCTACACAGCGAGATCCTGTCTCAAAAACCGAAACAAAGCAAAAACCCCTTGGTTCTGTGAGCAGCTCACAGATGCTGGGTAGGGGAAGCACGCTGTCTCTTTGTGAACCATTGGTGAGCCCACCAGGCTCCGATGGTAGTTCCAAACTCAGGATCACACACACGGTCCTGATTAAATTCTGAGGGACACTAAACAAAATAAAAAATAGGGCAAAGAGATTCTTTTTTTTTTGTTTTATCTTTTTTTTTTTTATTTTATTTTTTTTATCAGTTACATTTTATTAACTCTGTATCCCAGCCGTGTCCCGATCCCTCATTCCCTCCCAGTCCCTCCCTCCCTCCCTCATCTCCACCATGCCCCTTTCCAAGTCCACTGATGGGGGGGACCTCCTCCCCATTCATCTGATCCTGTTTTATCAGGTATCTTCAGGACTGGCTGCAAAGCCCTCCTCTGTGGCCTAACAGGACTGCTCCTCCCTTCGGGGGTGGGGAGACCAAAGAGCCAGTCATCGAGTTCCTGTTAGAAATAGTCCCTGTTCCCCTCACTTTGGGAAACCAATTGGTTACTGAGCTACCACAGGCTACATCTGAGTGGAGGTTCTAGGTTATGTCCATACATGGTCCTTGGTTGAATGTCAGTCTCAGAAAAGACCCTGTGCCCAGATATATTTGGTCCTTGTGGAGCTCCTATCCTTTCCCCATCAGACTAACTCCCCTTCTTTCTTATGATTCCCTGTACTCTGCCAAAGGTTTGGTCATGAGTGGGCAAAGAGATTCTTAAGGATGAAGTGGGCCTGGTAATGATGGGAGGGAAATGCGATATGGTGGGGAAAAGAGACAAAATGCATTATGAAATTGTAAAAGAACAAAATTTACTTTAAGTTAAAAAAAAAAAACTAACAAACAAACAAAAACTCTCTGTTGAGGAATGGTGGGAGAGCCACTTGCATAAACCCCTCGCTCCGTTTTCACTCCACGGGCAGGTGTGTGGCTTTCTCATTCAAACCGGACAGCCCTAGCCCCTAAGTGAGGCAGCTGCCGATTGATCGGCAGACTCTCCCCAGCTTGCCTTTTGTTAGCTCTGGTCACTGAGTCCTTCCCCTGAGATGCAGCCCGCATCTGTGGGGCAGCTGCACAGGATCGGTCCCACCACCACCTAGACAGGCAGCAGAACCACAGAGCCGCTGAGGGCCCTCAGTCAGGAAGGCCTGCGCTTCCCTCGAGACGCAGCGGCTGCCATGTTAAGTGACGACGAAGCCCACTGCCAGGATCAAAGACAAATGCACATCTCCCTGTGGCCTTCACCATGTCCCATCTGGATGCATTCAGCCTCTGCCTTTCCGCAAAGAAAACACCTCGTTTCTCTTCGTTCACATTGAAATATGGTAAACTGAGTTGAAACTCTCATTCCGCTTAGCCTTACTTAATTTGAAATTAGTAAATTTCGGAACTTAGTCTAATGAGTAGCTTACAATCTAGAGGTTACAAACACTCTTTGATATGCAATTGAATTCCCTGACCGTGAGCGCTAGTCTAAAAGTAGAATCATTTTCACCTTTTAAAGTTTATTAATTACTGTGTGTATATGCGCCCATGATGTTGGTACGCCGCAGCCTGTGTGTGGAGGTCAGAGGACAACCGTGCGGAAACAGTTCTCTTTTCTGAGGCTTCTGGAGACTGAACTTAGGTCTCTCAGCTCGACGTGAGTTGCCTTTCTTGCAAGTGACCTGCACACTTGTGCTGTGGTACTTGTGAGCATGTATACACATGCACACACACACACACACACACTCACACACACACACACACACACACACACACAATTTTTTAAATTAAACTCAGACTCTCTAGCTCCTAAAATCACATTGGTATATCTGTATGCAAGAGCTAGATCCTAAAGCAGTACTTGCAAAAGTAGGTGGATTGCAGTCACGTGAGGTTTCTTTCCTAACTATAAATGCAAAACTTGGAATAAACGCCACACAGCGCCCTTAAAAGCCAGTGACGTGTAGTACGCAAGGCTTTCTGCAGGGCTCGCAGTGCTGGGCAATCAGGAAATCACAACCTGAGTTGATTTCCATCAAGAATTTAGTTCATAGGGAAAAACGAGGTGATTCTGACAGGGGGGTGGAGACAGGAAGACTTAGACAGTGAACGGTGTAGGCGCCATATGGTCAGATTCAAACTACCCCAAAACACAGGAATTAAACCTCTGCTGTATGACGGGAGCAGCCCTGGCCATTTCAGAAGACAGCCTGGAGCTTGTCTGCGCCTGTGCGTCTACCTGGGCTCTGCTGACAGACACTGCTCCGTGGCTGCCCGCAGTTCAAGAACCCACCGAATGGTGAGACTAAATGGAAGGAATTGGAAGGTGTTTCAGCACAGACAGATCAGCTGACAGGAAGAACATCGATGCCACAATCGGAGAGGGAAGGAGGATTGCCCTACGATCTAGAGACTGCACGTGCGTGAGGCAGTTCTTCAAGTCTGAAGTCTGAAAGCCATCTAGAAACGAAGGGAATATGGGTGCGTGAGAACATGTTTAGCTTGGGAGGCCTGAAGAGTCTAAAATCAGTGTGCTGGCTGGACAAGGCCACGTGCACTTCCAACAGTTTTCGTCTAAAGAGCTATCTGTTCCTCTCTGTGCAGTACTGGGGACCGACTCCAGAACCTCAAAGATGCTAAGCAGGCCCTCTACCACGGAGCTACATCTCTAGCCCGCAGCAAATTTTAAAATGAAGTCAAATGCTTGTTTGCAAGCTGCCTCTTCTGGGAGCTGGCCGGGCTACCTCAGGCCTACAACATGATTCCCATTTCCTACACAAACATCTGTGAGTAGCGGCCTCTGAGTGCAGTTGGTTAACATTAGTGAACAGTCCTTCCGTGGCCATCAGCTGAGGTACAAGTAGAGCGGGGTTCGGGTACAAATAAGGATATAGAGGATCTGACTTGCCTCAGAAGAACAAAAAAGGGTTAAGGTGAGGTAAAAACCAAAATTACAATTAAAGGTAATTCTGCTAAAAAAGAAAATAAAATTATAACCTTTATCACCTGTTATTGTTACAGCAACATGAAAGACAATTCAAACAATATTTGGCTTGCTGATAAGATTTCCGAGAGTTCACTATTTATAAACACAGAAATATGCTACTGTACTTTTATAGCAAAAGCTTCTGGAAGAATGAAGACTTCTTCAAAGCCCCCATAAACACAACCCTTTCCATCCCAGCTGCTTCTCTGCTTCGAATACCAGGAATCTCAAGAGCTGCCATGGTTCCGCTGCCTTCACCCCGGCTTCCTTCCAGTCTGTCCCAAGGAGTTGAAATGTGGTAGATCTGCCTTAGCTTTGATGCTTTTTCAGTAATTCACTTCCAGTTGTAGACTGTACCAGCTCCTCCACTTCAGTCCCAGCAGTCATTTCCATCACCTTGTCCAGAAGGTCTTGATCATGACTGCAACCCAGAAATAGGTGGTTGGCCCAGACCAAGGGTAGAGACAGCAGCTGCTCCAGGCTGTGGTGGGGTGAGTCTCGGCAGTCAGGCAGATGGTGCAGAATGTACTCCATGACTGCGTCCTATTGCTTCAGGTTCAGTGAGCAGGAGTAGAGCTGCTAAGGGAAGTCAGCTGCCTGCTACAGCCTGGAAGCCAGCTCCTCCAGCTGCCCACCACAGCTTCCGCTGCCACTGGCACCAAGGATCATCTGTAAATCTTAATTCTGTACTTCAAACTACAAACTTCCTCACCGTCAGTAATTCCATTGACCAGATGGTATAAATCCAAGTTAGATTTCCATATCTCAAACTCTTTCAGAGCTCTTTTTCTTTTTTTAGTCACACCCTCTCCCAGGGCTGGGAAAATAAGCCAATATTAGGGAAACAGAGGAGGAGAAATATGAACTATTGCGTCCTGGAAATGTGCTGCCTTTGGCTATCCTGTGACGTACTACTGATTGTATACAGTTTCTCAGGGCAGTTGCCAGGTAAGGACAAATCTTCAGTCACCAGTGGCCAGGATCTGACCACTCATCTGCTTCTCCAGAATAGCTTGTATAGCCACATGTGAGAAAACTCCCTCCTGAAAAGCTCAGGGCATACACTGCTCCAGAAGACAAGGGGAAGAAGAAGGTGCTCCCACTAACTAATCCACAACTGCTATTTTCTCAAACATGCAAGCATGATTGATGGATAGATACATGGATACATAGATGATAGATACACAGATAAGTACGTAAATAGATAGATAGAGCAGCCTCACAAATATAACGCAAATATTCCTGATTTGTGATTATTTCTTGAACTTATTTATGTTGATCTTTATATGTAAAAATATTTATATGTTCTTAAATTTGCAAATCGCCTTTCCCATAGATGTCTTTTTGTCATCGCTGGCAAGATTCTAATACTAAGCTGTGAAAAGTTGTCTCCATGGCTTAGTATTTTCCCTTACTATTTCACTTTTCACATTTGCTTCTTTAATTGATAGTCATGAAGCATGGTGTAACATAGCACTGATTTTTCAAAATGGACCAGTTGGCCCTTCACCAATTATGGAACCCTACAGGTCTGATGCTGTCTTGGTCTTATAGTCAATCATCATTGTATGCCCCACTCTATTCATATTCTCCTCTCCTCTCTCTGTCTTTCTCTCATTCTCATTGTCATTTAAGACAAAATCTTAAGTAACCCAAGCTGGCTTCACTCTTGCTATATAGGTGAGCATAACCTTTGACTCCTAACGGCCAGCTTCCACTCCTGAGTGCAAGAATTACAGGTGCACACTACCTCTCCCGGATGGTTCAGGTGAACACACTACCAAAAATATCTAGGGTATTCTTTTTCACTGTGTATTATTCTTCCTTTCCTAATCTTTAATTCATTTCCCTGTGAGAATATTGGACTCAGTTTATCTAACCCAACATTCTATAGATTTTTTTAATGTAGTGTTATTGTAGAGATCATGCTACATGTATAAATTTCCTTTAAAAAAAAAACCTTCTGTACAGCTGAATTTTTCTCTATGAAAATACAATGTCTTTCCATTTGTTTGTATCTTCACTGGGATTTTAAACACACACACACACACACACACACACACATTTTTCCATGAAAGTTTACACTTTGTTCTGTTTTGCTATACTTGAGTGTTTCATGTGTTCTGTTCTTAAAATTGGGGGTACAAAGAATTACAAGCTAAGATTTCCATACTCACAGAGTTCAAACATTCTTAATAAAACCATTAATGTGACCTGTGCAATGTCCAAAGAATGGTGTCAACAATAGGATCTTGGAGGATGATCACGCAAAAGTGAGTCTCCAGAAGCATGGCCTATAGTCTCCCAGCACGTCCAACCAAAAAGCATCTCTAGGGCAGAGGAGCAAACATTTCCAGAGAGGCTTGACAGAGAGGAGTGGTTTGCTGGACTACATTTCCCTGGGAAAATCTCCAGGAGTGGAGAGAGACTGAAGAGATGAGGTGACGAGGAGTATGCTAGTCTCTTTTCTTGTTGGGGTGACAAAGGCAACTTAAGGAAGGGTTTGTTCGGGCTCATGGTTGGAGGGTTGGAAGGTGCACTGTCCATCATGGTAGAGAAGGTAGGAGGCAGGAACAACAGTAAGAAAAAAGAGAGAGATGAATCTTGTTGCTAAGTTCACTTTCTTCTTTTTATTGAGTCTGGAATCCCAGCACAAGATACTGCCACCCACAATGAATTAAGTCTTCCACAATAAAGGGAAGCCTTCCTGATTCAATTAAACCTCCCTACAAATGCCTCATAGACACTCCCAGAGGTGATTTTCGATGTTGATTCTAAATCTGGTCACGATGACAATAAAGATTAACCATGACAAGAATCCAATCACAGGCTCTATGGAGAGATTGAAAGATTATAAACAGAGGAAGCCCAAAATGTCTCCCACATATGACAGAAAAGGTCTGTGCATATTACACATTACAGAAAGTAAGAAGATAGGAGATTAGATTCACTTTCACGGTAGGAAACTGCTTCAATCTGCAGTGTGGATGCCAAGGACAGGGGTGCTTAGAAGTTTGAAACTTTAGGATTTCCCAGCCAAGAGGGAGGAGTTCAGCTTTCTGCCTTGAGCATATGATTGGCTGTGACTGGAGAGTTCACAACAAGGAGATATATACTGGGCACCTGAGACACACAAGAACAGCCAAGTCTGATGCTCAGGTGGCAGCAGTTTCTCTCATCACCATTCATTCCAGTACAGGAGTGACAGGAAAGAGGCCCAGGAACACAAACCTACGAGTCCTCAGACTCTCAGTGTCAGATAGAAGTGAACCTAAGAAAGACTGACTGAGGAGTCAAGAGAGCCATGAGGAAAAAAAAAAATTAATGTCACAAAAATGAGGTCACAAAATGATTTAGAGACACGAAGCATGAGAAAGCCAGCACCTAAGGCCTATCTACCTGTCAGGACAGGCTTCTGCAGACTCCCTAAAGCCACAAGGATAATAAATAATCCCAGTAAAAGCCTTTTCTTCTTGTCATCCTTTTTAGCTGAATGTGTAAGCCACCGACCACCAATTAAGGTCTCCTGCTCTCTCTGTCAGCCAATGCAATAGCAGCACCTGGCTTGTCTACCCTCTCTCTTCC
The DNA here is from genome assembly GCF_030254825.1 of Meriones unguiculatus. NCBI lineage: Eukaryota > Metazoa > Chordata > Mammalia > Rodentia > Muridae > Meriones > Meriones unguiculatus. The sequence continues at coordinate 78,708,050 of NC_083358.1, read as the reverse complement.
TCAGTTTTAATCTACAAAATACCCAGGCTTCTTAGGTGTTATTTAGGGAGGCACACATGCATGCCTTCCCCAAGATGGGAGCCATCCTCATTCTGCATCAATGAACTATGCTCATCCTTGCCTCCACCTGCTGGTTAGGTTGACAACTGTAAGTAGAATTTACTCTGTATCCCGGGATCCAATGGAGGGCAAACTTCATAAAGAATGAATGATGGCAAGGAGCAAAGTTAAAATAATATTTGAGTAATTTTCACCTAATCTGAAACATGAGGACACTGAAGTAGTCTCCATTTGGAAGTACGGGACAGTACGTCCTAGCTGTAAATATTTGTCAGCCTGAAAACATTTTCAGGATATTGAGAAATCTATAACCTTTCAGTTGCATTTATTCGTTGGATAGTTCTCCTTCATCGTGCTTGATTTTCTTCTTAATGAAGTGTTCTTGTTAATGTAAAAGCTCAGTGCTTTTAAGCAAAAAGAAAAGGGAGGCGATAAACTGTAATTGAAAGACAATGTACAGTGACACATCTGGTAGCTTCACTATTTCAGACACTAGTTCAGAATTTCAGATAAACCATTGCCGTGTCTTCCGTTAACAAGTGTATAACATGTTATCTTCCTGTCTTCAGGAACAATGACGTGAGTAGGAGGAAGACATCAGCAACCTCAAGGTCATTGTCAGTGATGAGAACTTTGACAAGGAACCACATTAAGGCATGTGGAGTTTTTAGGGATCTTCTAGTAAACATTCTGGTCCCCTTCTCCCTCTCCTCGGAAGCTGCTATAGTCTTCAAATCCAGTTTTCCTAGTGTTCTCAGAACTATTCTAGTCATGGTAGTCAGCTGTTCCCAATTCCTATTTTCATTAGGTTTTTTTTTTTTTTTTTTAATAATATTCTATGTTCCTGGAAACCTCACAGCTCACTTACTAGATTACCTTTCTTCATAAACCGTGGCCAGTATACCATGAATGAGAAAAATATTGGCCAGTGAATTGAGACACACAGAGCTCCCCACTAGGAATCACGACACGGCCCATATTTGCTATCATGTGAACTGTGTTGAGCCGGAGGCCACTGGAAAGCAGTGGATGCAGGAAGAATCCTTGGTCCTTTCATTCTGCTAGAGACAGGACATAAGTTCCCCATTGTGCAGTATCTCTCAAGCTCCCCAGAAGAGGATGAAGACTCTTACCTCAAGAAAGAGAGCCATCACCCTGGGGAGTCTGCCTAGGCAACCTTGGCTAAAATCTTCCACTTCCCTTCCAGACTTCATTGCCTCTCTCCCACAGCAACAACCCTCAAACTCATCCAGTTAGTTTGCTAAATGCCATCATCAACTCCTAAGTTTAACCTCTTCGGCTTGTTCTGTTTTAAGCTCATAAAAAGAATGTGTGTGCCTTTTCCTCTGCTGTTTCCTATCAGTTAGGTTTGCAGGCTCCTAACCAATGAAGCAAAGGGGATAGAGGGAACACATTCTCCCTGACACTCACAATCCCCACAATGTCATTCTGTTATCTTTCATCTCTCTAGGCCTTGAACCTGCACTCACTCCCAAGATGATGCCAACAAAACTCAAAAAGAATTTCCGAGGGGTTCCAGGCTGTCATTATGAATACAGAGTGAACTTTCTGTCGTCGTATTTTGGGCTTTGTTGTTGTTGTTGTTGTTCATTTTTGTTGGTTTTGAAACAGGGTAGACCAGGCTGGTTTCCAACTCGCTCTGTCACCAAGGGATACTTTGGAATTCATGATCTCCCTGCCTTAGCCTCCCACATCCTACCCTATAAAGACTTTAAACATACATTTTGTCCCTTCCCTGATGTAAGATGGTAGAAGAGCAGGCCTGGCTAGACAGCGACCCTAATGTGTGTGATCTTCCCTAAGTCCTTTAGTCACTCTGGTCCCCATTCTTCAATGAGAAGGGAGGACATGTGGGGCCGTCTGCTCTTCAAATGACTGTCACACTAATGAGCTCCCAGCAGCTAGCTGCATCACCGAGGAAGACAGGAGAGAAATGAAGCATGGATCCGACACTGAGTTTTTAATATTTAAAAGGGCATGCATTGTGCACAGATAGTATTCTATGTAATACATGCATTGTCATATTTTATACATATGCATTCTTCACACATATATGTGAATATAGGATACTCTGGATAACTTTACGATTACTTTTTTGAGATCTCCCATTTCAATTTGTAATTAAATATATATGCAAAAACAGCACACAAGCAAAAACTCTCCAAGTTTATTTAGGATGATTTTCCACTTCTAAAAAATGAAAATGGACATTTTCCAAATTAAAAAAAAAAAACAAAGCGTTATGATGAAATAGCTTTAGCTAATGCCATGTAGTATAGATATCTTGGAGATTCAAAACTAATCACAATATTTGAAAATCTGAGAAACCCAGAAGAAAAGTAGCCTAGTCCACTTTATTTATTTAAGCATGGCAATCTACTGTTTTGGCCACTCGCCTTTGAACATCTCATAAACCTCTGGTGTCTGTATAACATAGTTTTGGGGAAGTCTGACTGATGGGTATGTTTAAAAATACAGCAGTTCTTACAAAGGGAGCTGTAAGGGCTAATTGTGCCCTACCTTCCTGTCCGTGTTTTTCCGCGCTTCCATTCCTACCTGAAGGTTCTCCTGTAAAACACTGGCAAATCCAGCAGAATCAACACTGCCATGTGCCTGAAGTTGAGAGAGAGGGCAGGGGACACATCTGGTAAATGACAGAGAGTATTACAGTCATAAAAGGCCATCACTCATTTTAGGCACAAAATCTCTTCTGAATTGCACCCTAGGGGCCCAATAGGTGCAGGGAAAAACCACATTGACAAGAGGCAGACACAATTGACATCAGTATGAGAGTCGACTTGCTTTTGGCAAAACAGCCAAATGTACCTTGAAAATAGCAATTACTTATTTCCATTGGATTATCTACAATTCATTAAAAACTCAGTGTGTCACATTCTGCACAGAAAAAAAAAATAGACTCAATGGATGTTTTATCATTTCAGTGACTTTTGAGAACAAAGTGTGAGGAATTAAGCCCATCTTATTAAAGAAGGCATACCCAAATGATGGCATTTGCATATGTTACAATGTCCCGTGTTCCTGTGTCATTATAAAAATAGCCAATGACATGAAAGTTTTGTGAAAGCTGATGCATCGATTTGCGAATAAGAGCCAAAATGCTGTAATATGCCCATATACTCATGCATCTTATGGCCACTATACAATTTCACTTGTCCATTTAAGCTTAATAAAAAATGGCCAAAACTTTCATGTGCACAGATTCTGTGAGAAAAGAACAAATGCTCATTTCTCCAAAGCCAAAGGAGTTCTGTCCAGCCTTTTTAAGTATTTGACCTGAAACAAGATTCCAATGGTGAAAAGCCCAGAGATGGGATGCTGCAGAACAAAATGACTGGCACCAAAGAAGAGGCTCTTGGAACATTTGTTAGATACACCGAGTGCTAGCAGCTCCAAGTGGAAAGAGAAGAAAGACTGGAAGAAGGAAGGATCCAAGGAAGGAACATGAAGCACACAGGTTTGTCAGTTGAAAGGTCCACAGGGACAAGGTAAAATTAATGCACATGTCTCTCTCTCTCTCCTTACTGTAGTTTTACTGAAATATAATTGATATGCAATGATTTGCATAAATTACGTGTACAATTTGATGAATCTTAATATATGTGTATGCCCAGAAGCCATTACAGTGGCGGAGATAATGATGACATCCATCAGACCCCCAAATACCCCCCCATTTTGTGACCTGAACTTGCCTAATCCTATCCCTGTCCCCCCCAGATAGTCAGTGATCTGTTTCCAGTCACCGTGAAGAAGTGTGAACTTTCTAGAATTTTAGGTTCACTCTCTATTCCTTTTCATTTAGCCATAAGTATTTGGGGAGTCATATGTATATGTATACATATATATATGTAAATAATTTACCCCTTCCTGTCTATCTGTTTACTCTCTGGTAGACATTTGCACAGCAGTCTCTGTCTGGAGTCACACTTTTCATTTGTTTATAAAGGGATGACTGGGTAGGATAATGTATGTCCAATTTGATTTAAAAAAAAAAAAGAAAAGAAAGAAAAGAAAAAGAACAAACAGGCAAATAGTGACACTTAATCCTAATTCCAAACAATGGGAGGTGATATATTATGTACCTGGAGACAGGCTGGAGCCATTCATGCCTGTCCCCAAATACCCAGAAGTAGAACTCTTGGCAAGCTAGGTATGTTATAGCCTAAACTTCTAAGTCTAGCACACGGTAAGCTGAGGCAGGAGGACTGCAACAACAGTGAACAGAGGCTATACGGTGAGACCCTGTCTCAAAACAAGAACAGAAACAGACAAGGTTATTCTGTCTCCTTCTACAGAGCTGGTGCAAAAACTGGTTAAAGCCTGGCTGGAACACAGAAACATCTAGTTCAAGTGCTCAGAGGGTTTCTCCTAATCTGTCAGCATGTTATTTCCCAGGCAACCAAGCGTGCAAGAAAAGAAATAACAAGAGACAGCAGACTTTGATTCACACGGCCTTTATTTATTGCTGGGAATCAATTAAAAAGCATGAAGAAGATAAAGAAATATTCATGTACGATGGTACACCCCTGCAATCCTAGAAGAGCTGAGGCAAGAAGACTGCTTTAAGTTCGAAGCCAGGCTAGGCTTCTGTCTCATAAAAGCAAACGAACAAACGTAAGGAGAAAAAAGGGGGTGGGGTGGCTGGTGATGGCTCAGCTGGTAAGGGCTTTTACTGACAAGCCTGATGACCTGTGAATTCAATCTCTAGAACAGACATGGTAGATTCAGGGAGCAGGCTCTCACAGGATGTTCTTTGACCTCCACATCTGTGCTGTGGCATGTGTACATATACATACATACAATGTGACCACATTCACACACATGCCTATTCCTCTCTCAACATTTTCTGATTTCACTCACCACCCTCTTACACCTCCCACTAACCAACACTACCACCACCACCACCACCATCCCTCCTCCTCCTCCTCTTCCTCCTCTTTCTCCTCCTCCTCCTCCTTCTCTTTCTCCTCCTTTCTACTGAGCACCAAGTCTGATTTGTGTTGCTCACATACTCGTGGGTATAGGACCAACAAAACAGGAGTCACACTTTTTAAAGAAAACTGATTCTCCTTCCTAAGTACCCATGAGCTGTTAATAACTTCTCAACTAGGGATGGGGCTAGTGAGCTCCTCCCCAGCTGCACTGGAAAGTTGACTGTCTTGTTCTTATACTGGTCTTACACAGCTGCTGTGAGATCATGAGCTCGGTGGTCCTGTCATGTTCAGAAGACGCTGTTTCACGTCAGCCTTCCTCAGTCTCTGGCACTTACAATCTTTGCAACCCCTCCTCCTCAACTGGCTGCCTACAGGTAGAAGAAAGAAACCTGATCCTTATATCTCACCCTACACAAAGCTCCATTTGGGTTGGATCGAAGAGCACACTGTTAAAATTGAAACTCTGAAACTTCTAGAGAAGAGAGTAGGGAGTCCTCTTCAGGGTGTAGGCAAAGATAAGGAACTTCTGAATAGGATCCCGCTTGCAAAGAAAATAGCTTTTGTACATCAAAAGAAACTGTTAGTTAACCCAAGAGGCAGCCTACATAACTCTTTGCTAGCTATACATCTGACAGATGATAACTGTCTAGAATATATAAAGAACTAAAAAACCTAAACAACAGGAAAACAGGCAACAACACAATTTTAAAATGGGCTACAGAACTGAACAGGGTTCTCAGAAGAGGAAACTCAAAAGACTGATGAACATTCTTAAAAGCGTTCAACATCCTTAGCCCTCAAGGAAGCGCAAAAACTACCTTGAGATTTCACCTCTCTCAAGTCAGAATGGCTAAGACTAAGAAACAACTAGTCCTGGTGAGGGTCTAGGGAAATGGGGCTGTTGAAAAGGAAACTCATACAGCTGTCATGGAAATCAGTGTGGAGGTTCCTTAAAAAGCTAGAAATATACCTACCGTATAACCTAGGAGTCTGTTTCCTACTACAGACGTTGTTCATTGTTGCTCTATTCCAAACAGGCAGGAAATGGAATCAGTCTAGATATCCACCAACTGATAAGTAGGTAAGGAAAATCCAGTACATACACACAAGGGGCAGTTTTCAGAAAAATTAAATTATGAAATTTGCAGGTAAAGGGACAGAGAAAACTGGAACAAGTTATGTTGATGGGTGAGGTGACCCAGACCCAAAAAGACAGAGGTTGCAAGTTCTCATGCATGTATGAATTGATTCCAGCATCAAATCTTTAGGTCTGTGTGTTTAACTTGGAATACCTGTAGAATCCAGGAAACTAGAAAGGGGACCACAGGGTGGGGAAGAAAGATCTTTTAGGGTTTGTTTGTTTGTTTGTTTGGGGGTATTTGTTTGTTTGTTTGTTTTTCAAGAGAGTTTCTCTGTGTAACAGTCTTAGCTGTCCTAGAACTCACTTTGTAGACCAGGCTGGCCTCAAACTCACAAAGATCTACCTGCCTCTGTCTCCCGAGTGCTGGGATTAAAACTGTGTGCCACCCACACCTGGCAGGATGAAAGATCTTAAGGGAGGGAAGAATATTAGAACATAGGTGATATGAAGGGGTAAAGGGAATAAAGGTATGAGGGTTTAAGTGGGCATAGGACAATTGGAAACAACTGGAGGAGGAGGAGAAATAACTAACACTAAGGGTGCTCGATAAGGCCATATGAAAATTATTTCATAATATTTATATATAAACATATGCACATATATATAGTTTAAATTGAAGTATCCTAGACAAAGGATGACTTTTACAGAAGTCGTAGGTTGCCAACTAAAAAAGCCCAGTGCCAGGTATGGGATACTTTCCTCCAGGTTGTTGGGCAAGGGTGATCTGGAGGCTCTGATCACAGGGCACTGCCATTCCTTCTGGATGTTCAGTAGAACTTGCCACTAAGATGCTAAAACCCTGTTACCAAACTGGTAATTCTTTGGGTTGACATCATCATAAACGATCCAAAATCAAAGTACACGTGGCTCTTTATGATCTGTCAGTTTAAAAGCACTTATTTCTCGAGAGCAAAACTAAGCTAAATGTCAACATGTCATTTATCTATCCACTTATCATAATCTTGGGATTATTCTTTATTTTTTATATTAATTTCTGTTTATTCACTTTGTATCTCACCCTTGCCCACTCCCTCATTGCCTCCCAATCCCACTCTCCATCCCTCATCTCCTTCCTCCCATGCCCCTCTCCAAGTCCACTGATAGGGGAGGTCCTCCACCCCTTCCATCTGACCCTAGCCTATCAGGTCTCTTCAGGAGTGGTTGCATTGTCTTCCTCTGTGGTCTGGTAAGGCTGCCCCCCACAACATGTCTAGATTATCATTGCTGGCTATTTGTTTGAAAATAACATCTACTCTGTAACCCAGTCTGGCCTTGAATTCACTCTACAGCTCAGGCTGGCCTCAAACTTGCTGTGCTCTTCCTACATCAGTCTCTAGAGTACTGAGATTAGAGGAACCATCACTTCTTTTTAAATTATATTTCAGGCAAGAGAGGTGGCTCAGTGATTAAAAGAGCACACTGCACCTGCAAAAGACTTAAGTTTGGTTCTCATGACCTATATTAAGTGGTTCAGTATCTCAAAACCTCCTGAAACTCTGGCTCCAGGAAATCTACTGCCCTCTTCTGGCCTCCAGAGGAAAGTGCACTCACATGCACATAAGCCACATACACACATAATTTTGAAAAATAATGAAAAATAATAAATCTTTAAACTGTATTGTTTGTAAGACAACTCATGCGTGTCTATCACCATGGGCAGAAGACTGCTCTAAAGACTTTAGGGTGTTTTCTGAAATTACTGTCATTTAAAATCTGTCCCATTTTGCTTAGCTTCTTTAGGAATATAGATTTTAGTATGTTTATCCCATATTATATGTCTAATAACTACTTATGAGTAAGTATATACCATGTGTGTCTTTCTATTTCTGGGTTACCTCACCCTAGGGAAGATGCTCAATCCTCATTCAGAAGGGCAAATGGACTAGACATCAGAAGCAGGATAAGTCAAGGAACAGGACAGGAGCCTACCACAGAGGGACTCTGAAAGACTCTACTGATCAGGTATCAAGGCAGAGACTTGGACTCATAGCCAAACTTTAGGCACAGTACAAGGGAATCCTATGAAAGAAGAGGGAGATAAAAAGACCTGGAGATGGCAGGAGCTCCACAAGGAGACCAACAGAGTCCCCCCCCCCCCAAAAAAAAGAAAACCTAGGCCCAGGGGCCATGCAGAGACTGATAGTCTGAACAAAGACCATGCATGGAAAGGACCTAAAACCCCTGCTCAGATGTAGCCTTTAGACTCAGTCTCCAAGTGGATTCCCTAGTAAGGGGAACAGAGGCTGTCTCTAGCATGAACTCAGTAGCCTGCTCTCTGATCACTTCCCCCTGGGGGGTGCACCCTTGCCAGGCCAAAGAGGCAGACAGTCCTGATGAGACCTGATAGGCTAGGGTCAGAGGGAAGGGGAGGATGACCTTCTTTATCAATGGACTAGGGGAGGGGCATGGGAGGAAATGAGGGAAGAAAGGTAGGGTTGGGAGGTGACAAAGGAGGGGGCCACAGGATACAAACTGAAAAAAATTGTAATAAATAGTAAATAAACAAAAAATAAAATAAAATCTGTCCCATAGTGTTTTCACTGATAATGTGGACACAAGGTCCTTCTGCAACTCTAAAGTGAACATACTGCACAGGGGTGGTGAGAGCCTGCTTTTATCCCCAGCATCAATTGATCATAATAAATATGAAACGTTGCTATAAATAAAAGGAAATTTGGTAGATAAATATTATGGCTCAGAGGAGTCAATGAATCAGTTAGACCACATGTTGTATAATATGCTCATTTCTACAGGCCTCATTTTCATCAATTCTGTAACCTAAACTGTCACATTAAAGTTTTTTGGCATTTCTGCTAAAACAATCAGGAATTCTTAACTTAGGTACCTATTGACACGCCGGAAGTACGATTACTTATACAGGTAAGACTAGTTTTCATCTTCCTTCAGCAAAGTGCAAGCTAGAGCTGGGGATGTAGCTCAGTTGGTAGAATGTTTGCCTTGGGTTCACACCAAGTCTTGGCTTCTCTTTCCAGCTCTGCATAAACCAGATATAATGGCACCATGCTGGAATCCCAGCCCTTAGGAGGTGGAGACAGGAAGATCAGAAGTCCATGATCATCTGTGGAAACTAGTAAGTTTAGAACCATTCTGAGTTTGTCTCAAAGAAAAGCAGAAATTAGAAATCCATGTACCCATAAAGTGCCATTTGTCTCCTTAGAGAGAGTACAATAATGCTTGTTAGTTTAAGGAGCTTAGAAAATCTGCCCTTCTCTTCCAGCTATGGGAAAACCAAGCCTTTCCCCCCACCCCTAGGGGGAATTATTGTTACCTTTTCATTTTGGTTACTCACCAAAATTTTATGCTAGTCTCCGATGAAAAGCCACCAATTGTACAAAAACTCTAACCTACCCACACACACACACACACAATTGGGTGAATATTACCTTTCCTGCTTACCAAAGTAAGTGTGCTGTGGATTGAATATATCCTTCAAAACTCATGCTGAAATTCAATTGACCTCCAGCTTCCTGCCCTCTATAGATCTAAGCCAATAAATTCTTGTTCACTATAAATCACTGGGTCTCTGAGGTTCTTATCAGAACACAAAACAAACTAAGGCAGATTCTAACGAGGTTCCAATAAATTGAGATAAGTGAAGACTGAGTTGTGGGGCAGTGGGCATGGGTCAGCTGCTGCTGGGCGACTCAAGGTCAGAGCCTCAGTCAGTCAAGTACATTCTCTTCAGCTACTTTCGACCCATTTCCGTTCTTGAATCTGGGAACTGGAGATGGCTACAATATGGATGATATGAAAGTTTTATAAACTCACGTAGGCTAGACCTCTCAGTCCAGCCTTTCTTCTTCCCACTGACTTCTCCGGCCCTTGCTTCTCTCTCAGAATCCACACAAGTGGAAGCTGAGCAGAACATGGGATGACACTCCTGTGTAGGAAGTGAGTCATTTGCTCATGACACTTCAAGCCATCATCCCCTAAGAGATGGACACGGTCACCAGAAGAAGCACAAAAGTCTGAGGAGGCCCACCCGATCCCACAGTCTTGGGTGTGGAAAAGTGAAGTGTTTCCCTGTCTTGTTTAAGACCCAGCTGTTGAGACTGTGCCCAGTATATACGTGGTAGTTCATGAGAGGATTCATGAACTACACTGTTGTAGGATATTTCCTCAATCTAAGGATTTTTATTCATATAGCACCCTCATTCTTGCATCTGTTATTGGCCAGTAGTTCACTGAAAATGCAGAGTGAATATGTTTCATGAAGACCCTGGGAAAGTGCAGGGCCATGACCCAACCCTTAACCTGAAACGGAGCCTCTTCCTCCTTTGTCATTCTAGCTCTGGTCTGGAATCTGAGTCACCTTCAGCTTCATATACGGACACAGTCACTTCCTGGTGTTGGAGCAGATTATAGGAAATAACCTACTTTGAACATAATACATTTCTGGAAAAAAATGACACAATGTTTCATGATTAAAACTGGGCAATAGACAAGAATATTATAATTGCCTAAAACAAATGAAAATCATTTTCACCTGGGCATGGAGAGACGGCTCTGGGGTTAAAAGCACTGGCTGCTCTTGCAAAGGACCTGGCTTCACCCACATGGGAGCTCACTCAACCTGTAACTTCAGGGACCCGTAGGGGCTAGGCATGATATGGAGCTCATACATATGCACACAGACAAAACACGCAGACATATATAAGAGTACAGGGAGTGTACAGTTCCCAAGGGAGGAAGTGGACTCAAGCCCCCAAGCCTAACCCGGAAGCAATCTTCAATTGGTAGCAGCTCAGAAAGGAAAAATTTGCCTTCTCCACTCCTTGGAGTGGAGTATTCAGACCACTCTCTCCCTTTTTTTCTTTTTTTAATTTAATCACTTTATAGCTTTATCCCAGCCTCTTCCCTCCTCTCCTTTCAGTCCTGCCCTCACATCCCCTACTCTCCCCCCCCCAACACTCACAGAAGGGGAGGCCCCTGAGAGGTACCGAGCCACCCTGGCACCTCAAGGACTAAGAGCATCCTCTCCCACTGAGGCCAAACAAGGCAGCCCAGCTAGGGCAAAGACGTCCAAAGGCAGGCAACAGAGTCACAGAGAGGCCATTAAGCACAGGCCTCATGCCCAGCAGCACAGAGCCAACACAAAACTCACTCAATGGCATTTTGGGAGGGCCCTTGTCTCATATGTGACTTTATTTTTATTTTTTACTCACAGGTCTCTTGCATCTATCTTATGGTTCTGGAGCTGTGTTTTGATGGGCTTTTTATGTGTGCAAACATGTGTCTCTGTGTTTATATGTGTTTCTTGTGGTTTCCCCCCGCTTCTGGCTCTCTTCTTCTGTAAGTTTGTATGTTTTATCCTCATATTCTGTTTTGTTTGGTTTTACTTCCTCTCATTTTATTTTATTTTGTTATTAATTCTTAGATGTCTGTGTGTATTCTAATGAGAGAAAGGGTGTGAATTTGGTTGCGGTGTGTTGGGGAGGATCGGAAAGGAGTTGGGGGAGGGTAAACTGTAGTCAGAATATAATGCCTTTTTAAAATCTATTTTCAATTAAAAAGGACGAAGAAAATAAATCTCCTGAATTAATGTTCTTTCTGGACTGTCCTCCACGGGGGCAGGCAAGCCTGCTGATGGGTGACAGCCCTCACTGGCATCTCGAGATTGCACTCTGGGATTCATTTGGTCATTTCCTTGTGCTGTCACAATGAAATCAAGCACTCCCTTTTCCCAAAGCCCTGCCACCCTCAAGCACCCGCCATAGAGAAGTCAGCTTCTAGCCTGGGCCTCGTTGTACCCAAAGCTAAGCACAAGGGCTACTAACCTTCGCCTCACCAGGCAGAGCCCACCATCAGTGTCCAGCGCAAAGCTACCCCACCCTCCCCGGCACCCACCGAACAAGGACCGAGATAGAGAAAATCTCTGCCAGAAAAGCAGAAACCTGCTCCAAATGGCAGCCGAGTGTTATCAAGACAAGAATACAGCCACGGACTGCAGCACCTCGAAACCCGAGGTTGCTGGTCGGGGCGGAAGTGATGAGAGTGGGTACCAGAATCCTGTCGTAGGACAAGTCAGGAGCGGTTGCTGGTGGGGGAGGGAGTAACGAGACTGCGTGTGCATTGCCACGGCACGCATCAAGTGAAAGGCAAGCTTAGAAGGCTGACCACAGCACAGTCTTCTCTGTGAGCAACGTTCGCTCACAACTGCGGTACCCACCCCACCACCCATAGCACCGTTATTCTTCTGGCGATTTTTTTTTTCCATCTCATATCTCAAAAATCGGAAACACAGGTAATGTGCAGCAGTGAAATTCCTCCAGAGCAATCACTCTGCTGCTGCCCTCTGTAAAGAGCGCCCCAGCAAGGTATCTGTTCCCGTCACGTGGCAATGAAGGGCACCTGAGGTGTGCTGATGGCTGTCTGAATGGAATCAACAACAGAAGGCTTCACCGGAGTCACTCGTGCGCATGCGCTTCTTGCCCCTCAACCAAGCACCCCGGACTTGGGAAACTTGAGGAAAAAGCCTCTGTTTGCTGCCGTTCAGTGGATTACACAATTGGCCAGTTTCATAAGCAATGCGTGTTACCAAAAAAAAAAAAAAAAAAGGCTTTGTAGAAATTACTATTTCAAGCACTTCGGGTTCTGTATGTTTCTGTTTTTACAGATGAATGCTGCATGTTTTAAATCCTCAAGTACGCTTAAACTATATATACAGACATTACATATCCCATTATAAAAACTTGACTATATGTAGAACCTGTACATTTTCGTAAATGCAGAATTCAGCTCAACTATTCAGAGAAGCTAGGAAGTACAGTGGACCTTTCCTGAATTTTTACCCCTCTGATCCTATCATCCTGGACCAGAGAACATGTCTCTAGTCAGAGCCTCTTGCCTTTGGGCTTCTGTCTGATTTCCAACGGGAGAGCTGTAGTGGTTGACCTGAAGATCTATCGGATGCTGAGACTAAGGTATGCCTCCAGACTGCTAAATTAAAATATGGATATTGTCTTTTTAAACTACTATCACCAAGGAAATGCTTCGAAAGCAGCCAGGGCCCTGTGGTATAACTATCCCCTCATACATCTTTTGTTTGTTTTGGTTTGGTTTTGGAGACAGGGTTTCTCTGTGTATCCCTAGCTGTCCTGGAACTCACTTTGTAGACCAGGCTGGCCTCAAACTCAGAGATCTGCCTGCCTCTGCCTCCCAAGTGCTGGGTATAAAGCCACCACTGTCCAGATGTTCAGTCTCATCTGAACATCTTCAGATGAGACTCACTTTATGAATATAGCTAGTAAAAACTCTGTCCAATCAAAACTTAGGACTCTTTCCAAGAGAGACTTGCCTAGGAGTCTCCCTGCTCTCCAGGCAAGAGTGACTTGCCTGGGTGTCTGGTTTTCACCCATCAGAAATTGACTTGAAACGGGGAGGAGAAAACACTCTGAGCTAACACATATTTAATATGTTGGCTTGGGTGGAGGGGTAGCTCGATTGTAACACAAATCTCCTATCTGTCAGAATCGAAGGCAAGTTTGCTGACATAGTCAGCTGATTAACACCTAGAACTGTATCTCAGCCGGAGTGGCTTAAGGGTGGAGTAATACTTTTAAAGTACATTTGAAGGGAGGCCCTTAAATACAGTAGGCATGCTAGGACACAAGTGCCTCTGTCTTCCTATCAGCAGCCACCACCACACCATCTGGTTTGGGTGGTAACATCATTATTAGTTTTAAAAGCAAGCCATATGACAACACGCTTATAGGGGCTGGAGAAATGGCTCAGCAGTTATGAGCACTGGCTGCTCTTACAGAAGACCTGGGATCGGTTCCCAGCCCCCACACGGTGACACCCTATCATCTGTAACTCCGTAATTCCAGGAGAGCTGACACTCTCTTCTGGTTGCTACAAGCACCATGGATGCTTGTACATATGCACATGCATGTACATTCATGGTACACATGCTACATACAAGCAAAACACTATATCCATAAAATAAAAATAAATGTTTTTAAGAGTTCAATCATAAAGCCCAGGTGGTGGGCATTTGAATACTCACTACGAAGCTGTTTTAGCTTCTCCATATTTTTATTCGTAACGTAATTGTTGAGGGGTTGAAGGGAAACTCAAGCTGTACAACGTGGTTAGTCATTGAGCTCAGTTTATCACATCTTCCACATGACCAGGCTACACACTAGTGACATGGCTAGGTCCAGATTCAGAGGGTCCAAATGTTCTGCTCAGGCTGGGAGCAACAGCTCACTCCTGACCACTTCATCAGCAAGCATCACGTGGCCTAAACACAGGTGACAGAAGCAGGAAGCCGTAGTGGTCTACAAAATGTGGGAGGGACGGAGAGGATCTGCAGTTCATAACAACAAATTCACAGACATAACGAATAGCTAAAAACGAGGTGGGGAGGCTCTAAAGCTCTGAACACAAACCAATGACAAGAAGGTGGAAGTGTGAATTATCCAGATGTGATCAGTACAGAGAGAACACACACGCCAAAATATCACACTGTATCTTACAAACGCATGTAAATGCCACGGTCTAATTATGTAAATGACCTCGATTTGCTGTATGCACATATTAAATCATCACAAGCTACCCTGTAAATTTTGGACAAATAAAATAAAAATAACAAGACTGAAAGTAATCTAGTGGTAGAACAGAAAGTGTACTTTGCATGTGTGGGGCCCTGGAATTATTTGCCAGCACTAAAAACAAGCAAGCAAACCCACAACAACAAAAACCACCACAACAAAAAACAATGGACAAAAACTAACAAGTAACTTCCTATGACTGAGTGGGTTTCTATGATGCTACACACCCAGTCATCTTTATTCTTTACAAAAAAAGTCAGGTGCCGAGTAAAGAGTTGGCTCGGGGTATGAATCCTGATTTTGACTGTACTTAGCTCATACACTCATCAACCTCCTCACCATTCCCCAAAGTACAGAAAACCAAGATAGCCATTTTGATTTTATACAAATTAATATAAATGTTAAAAAATATAATAAGCAGATGTTTTTTATAATCCTTAGAACAGTTTGATGTGTGTGTGTGTGTGTGTGTGTGTGTGCATGCGTGTGCTCAGAGGACAGCTTGGGGGAGCTGCATCTCACCTTCTACCTGCTTTAGAATCTTATGAATAAAATCAGTGCACCTGTGTTCATTAAGCATTTGCAGAGGAACAGAATGTAAACAGGCTGTAAATAATCACACTGTACTCCACGAGTCAAAGTTACCCTTTTTTTTCAGGGCCAAGAACAGAATCCAGGTTCTCTTCCTCTCTCTCTCTCTCAACCTCTCTCTCTCTCTCTTTCACACACACCAGACAAGCACTCACTCCACCACTAAGCTCCCCTACTGGCCTTCAAATTCACATTTCAAGTTCTTTTTTCAAAATTACCATTAACTATTTCTTCAGCTGAATTTCCCAATGTATTTTCCAACGAGTTTGTACCTTGCACTTTGCTATTGTTGATTTCAACACCACCCTTTAAGAAAATAGGAAAGTTATTCCTAATAAATAATGGGAAAATATTCTCTGCGTTAACAAGTGTAAAATATCTTAACATTGGCTAGTTGATACTTTAAGGATTATAGTAAAGATGAAAGAAAGGTATAATGTTTTTATTTCATTCCTATTACTTATTTCTTTCTTAAAAAATCAGAAACTACTTTGCCATGAATGAACTATTCTTTAAGAAGAGCAACCCTACTCTCTGTTTAAGAAAGAAAAACCAACTGCATGGGAAAGACATGAAATCCCTGCTTCTTAGTCTTCCGAATTAAACACAATTCAAAAAGAACTTGCATAAGCATGTGTGTGACCATGCCTAGCACAAGTTCTAAGGTAGATGTCCTCAACCTGGGGGTTCAACCACTTTGGGGGTCAAATGACACTCTCACAGGGGTCAAATTTTATGGTTGGGGGTCACCACAACATGAGGAACTGTATTAAAGTGTCACAGCATTAGGAAGGTTGAGAACCACTGCTCTAATGATAGAAAATGACTAAGACTCTCTCTCTCCCTTCCTTCCTCCCTCCCTCCCTTCCCCTACCCCCTTCTCTCTCCCTCTCGCTTTCCCTCCTCCTTCCCTCCTTCCTCTCCTCTTTCAAGGAACTGAGTCCAGGGGAAAGGAGAGCAGTGTTTGGATTTGTCTCTGTACTGTGGACAGACTCCAAGGGGTAGGTGTAATAATAAAAGTAGCCTGAAAGAACAGGAACATCACAACGAAGCTGTTGACCCCAAACACAGCTCTCCAAAGGGAACAAGAGGTGGTTTATTGTGAGACAAATTTGAGTCACCATGGCCCAGAAATGCTAATTCGGGTTGCCCTACATGACATGTTTCACTATGGAAGTGCTTGTGTGAATTTTTATAATCACAGAACAAAAGAGCAGTCATAAATAATGCATTTACCAAATACCTTGGTGGTAACAGTAGATAATTGAGCTACAGGAAAACAGAGATGGGGTGTGATTCCACTTTAGGTTTCAGAGGCCATCTGATGGCTTTCTTTACTTTTGAATGTGTGGAAGGTAGTGCTCTGTTAAGAATATAGCTCAAAGGTTTAGTCAAAAGGGATGCTTGGTTACATGCAGAGGTGTAGGATAAATGGTTGCTATGGGGACTGAGAGGATGGGAGATATCTCAGTGGCTAGAGTACTAGCTATGAAAGATGAAATACTTACATCCAGATCCTTAACACCCATGTAAAAGGCCCGGTGAGATGGTACAGCCTTTAACCTCAGAGCTACAGACAGAAACAGCACAAAGATCCCAGGGGCTCACTATTCAGCCAAACTGTCAGGCTCAGCTCGAAAGTGAGAGGCACACACTCTCAAGAAGCAAGATGGAGAGAGCAGGAGACATCCACACTGCTGACTACTTTCCTAGGGTATTGTGGTTTGAAGGCAAAATTTCCCACATGGCCTCATGAGTTGGAACACGTGGTCCCCAGATGGCAGTGCTGTTGGGGAAGGTTCTGGAACCTTTAGGAAGTGAAGAAGTGTGTCACCAGGGAGTGGGCTTTGGGATTTTATAGCCTGGTCCCACTTCCTGGTCTTTCTCTCTGTTTCCTGTGTGTGATGGAATCACTCTGTTTTCTGACTGCCAGGCAGTCAGAAAATGCCATGTCGGACTGTATCCCATCTAGAACTGTGAGACAAAAGTAATTCAGCAGGCATGTACACAGATGAGCACATACACAGACATACACGAGCAGCACTGAAGATAAACCACAATAATCTTGACTTTTGATCTGCACCATTCCAACCCTTCACAATCAGAAGTTCCCATCAGTCAATCCATCTTTAGGATCTTGAACACTGATGTGGCTTTTAGC
The DNA here is from genome assembly GCF_030254825.1 of Meriones unguiculatus. Taxonomy (NCBI): domain Eukaryota; kingdom Metazoa; phylum Chordata; class Mammalia; order Rodentia; family Muridae; genus Meriones; species Meriones unguiculatus. Next base: position 78,690,548 of record NC_083358.1, on the reverse strand, counting down.
AAACTTCAGTCCACTACCCAGTACTACTAAGTCACGTGGTTCCTGGAGATGCAAACAAGTACAAGTCTCTCTGGTTTCGAACGGATGCCTAAATCAAAGCCACGGCTGGTATCAATACCACTTCCATTTCCAGTGAGAGCTTACATTTTATTTCATAATGATGTCATTTCTTGTACGCTTCTTGACCAGCAACAGCAACCCTCTGGTGACACCTAGACTGAAGATGAGGAAGACAGCTCTCAGATGTCCCTCTGAGAAGCTGTGTCTCACAACTGTGCACGAACTCCCAAGGCAAGTTACAATACAGTTACCTAATTCTTCAGCCTGTTTCTAAGCTTAATTTTGAAACTCCCTTGCATCAGCCTCACAGACAGGAGGCAGAGGGCCAGGCACGGTGGCACTACTCTACATAACAAGCCATGCATAGTGAGACCCTATCTAAAAATATATACATGGATAAAAATAAAAAGGGAGAAGGAGCAGGAGAAAAAGCGAGCTGCAGTGGGGAGAGGAAGCCAGGGTGGGTCAGGAAAACAGCTCAGTGGGTAAAGGCCCTTGCTGCCAAGCCTAACTTTTCCCAAGGCTAGAACAGGAGCTAAAGTGAAACGTAAGAGAACAGAAAGAAATAACTTATCTCAACAGAGAATGAGTTCTTCGTAGACCGTTAGTAGATAATCAGTTTGTTAATCGTTCTACACCGCCCTCACCTCAGAAGTGAAAATAAGACACTGCTAAGGTCCAGGAGGAGAATCTGCATGCAGTCCCCTGTACCTCTGAGAAGCTCCACTCAGCTCTGTTGTTGAGTATCGCGGGCAGAGGTAAGAGAGGGGCAGTGCCCAGAGCCCTCTGCGTCCTCCCTTCCTTGCCTTTATTTTCCCCCCTTCTCTTCAGAGACATTTTTCGATTCCACTGAGCACTGGAGTACCAAGTAGCATGCCAACTCTAGATTAGCATTTGCTGCTGTTGTTTCTCCCATCCCTTCAGGTCTTTACATTGGACACTGGAAAGCAGCAGGCCACCTTTTAATGGAAAACGTTTTTCTTGCTAAATTTGTATTGCTTTCCAATTTAAGCCCTTGCCATTGTGTTCCCACAAATGACACAATTTAACAGTGCATGGGCGGATTCTCTAGAGACGGAGATGGTTCATGAAAATATTCATAAGAGAGGTGTGTCATTTTTCCTTCCTCACTACCCACTGCACCCAATTTAGAAAGACAAACTCTCAGCAGATGGGTCTCCTGGCCTCTTTCCAATACGTGATTTGAATTGTTTTTCAGACATCACAAATCAGAGGCTGACTGAAGCTGCAAATAATTTTTTCTGTTCCAGAGACTCAAGTGACATGTTGGGGTGAGGCGGGGTGTATGTTATTCTGCCTCCCAACGACCTGTCAGAATAAGGTAGCTGGTGGTGTGAGCTGTTTGGGAGGTTCTTAGGGTTGCGGGGAGTTTCTTCTCATTTTCAGTTCTCTCTCCAGTGAGATGGACAGTGGCTGGCCCCTAACAATAGTGCAGTGGCCCGGAAGAAATAAGGTTCTACTTTCAATCCAGTTCCTTAATGGTGAGCCACCAACATTACACAACTCATCACCCAAGCCATGACTATTTGGACTGAAGGAACAATGGCCAGCTGTGGCCCCGAGTCTGCACTCTTGAGCATTTTAATCAGTGACCTCGGGGATGGCACAAGGAACACGCTCATTAAGTTTACATGAGAAGCTGGCTTGGAGGAGGGAAGCACAGCCTCCAAGGAAACAGGAATCAGCTTGCTGTGGGTCACATCCAGCTGGGTCCTTTGTCAAAAGCAGCAAGTATCATAGGAAAAAGAAGATGCGATGGAAAATCACTGAAATAGTCAGGAGCTTCAAGGCCAAGGTTCAACTGTATTCACTGCACTTAGAACATCATGTTGCCTTTAGGTCTCAGGATGTCTTAGCTATCCAGCTATGAAAACACTGTCTACCCCTAGCCCCAGCCACTGACTGGAGCTGTGTAAAAATCAAACTGCATTCCTCTTTTTCACTGTGTGTGTGTCTACACGTGCACATGGAATCAACATTAGATGTTGCTCTTCACCTTTTTTTTTTAATCACAATAAACCAAATTCATGATTGCATAGAGAAATGGTTTGGGTGAGTTAAAGCAACCTCTTCAGTAGTTCCTCTCCATAATAGCTCTTCAAGGCAGGGTCCCTTGCTGACTGGAGCTCATCTATTGTCTAGACGTGGCCGGCCAATGAGTTCCAGGGATGCTCCTTTCTCTGTGCCCCCCCCCCCAGGATTGGTGATAAAGGTGTGCATACCTTACCTTTTACATGGTGTTGGGATCTGAATTCAGGTCCTTGTGTTTGCACAGCAAGCACTTCACTGACTGAGCATCTCCCCACACCCTCTGCCTTCATCTTCTAAAATAAAATTACCAACCGCATGAATTCCAGAGAAAGCTGTCAGCAGTTGAAGTTATTTTGTGAAAAGTCTTATTGAGGGAATTACTCTTGTAGAATGCTGTTTCGTGAACACAGACACACTGCACACACATACACACACACACTCAACACACACTCACCCTTCTTGTAGTGTCCTACAGCAATGGCCACACATTAACCCTTCTCTTTAGAGCCCTGACCTTGATCTTGGTTTCTTAAGCCACTTTTGAATTACTTCTTAAATAAGAGAATGAGCAGAAGCTTGGGGAAAGACAGACACGGTGGGGAGGCGTGCTTTCAGTGAGGAGCAGGGCTGGACCCAGCTCTCTGTCTCTGCTGATAACTCACACCGGAAGGGAATGACTCTGAGATCTGGCTGGCAGTACCACAGAAGCATACCTAGGAACACAAAGCTTCTGGTTTATGACATCAATAATGTCAGTTTTGTTCTAAAAGAGCAATATTGTTGCAGCAAAAACAATAAGAATCAAGTGTTCTTTGTCCAAAAAAGAAAAAAGAAGGAAGGAAGGGGGAGGGAGGAAAAGGAGGAGGGGAAGAGAGAGAACTTTGTCATTTCTGGAGGGTGACAAGTCTTGGGAATTAGAATGCTTCCAGGAAGGCCCTACGGGAGATATGAAGATGGACCACGCCATAAGGGCCCCGCTGAAACAGGTACTCAGAGAAAAGGTTCCTTTTGCTAAAACGCATGGACTCCAGTGAATGGAATGCTGATGTTTCTATCTTCATTCTGTCTGTCTTCTTTTCTTAGGCTTAAGGCACAGAGACAAGTCCTCATCCTTAACCTTTTCTCTCTAGTCACCTTAGATTCCCAGAACAGTAGGACGATATCTTATCCCACAATCCTCCCACACTTACAAAGATGAATACAATTATCCACACTGGCTGGGCTCCCCCCTAACACAGAGGTGATCATCGTGAAAGAGTCAGATTAACGGGACTTTTGGGTGGTCTTCCAGAATGAGAATTGAGACAACACACATTTGGACTGAGTCTGTTTAATTATGGATTAGACCCCATGCCTCCTGCATCAGTTCTTCCTCTGTTTAAACTTTATTGGTTTCCTCATCGGTTAATGAAATAGAAGAAATTCCTCATCTTTGTTCATTTTAAATCTTCGTGAGTTGAAAATTTTCACTTTACTATTACACTTTAAAATATTTATATAATTGTGTGCTTTTTTAATTTTATAATATTATTCTTTGTTATATAATACTTTATATTTTAAATCAACAAAAGCTATATATATATATATGTTATTGTATATAATGTTTTGACATATTATCCACTGAGAAATGGCCAAATTGAACTAATTAACAAATATATTATCTCATGTTCTTTTTTTTGTTTCTTTTGAGTGGTGAAACTCAAGGCACACTTCTTCAGTTATCCTCACACACAAGATGCATTGTTTGAACTACAGTCACCAAGTCACATCTAATGTCTTCTTTTTGTTTGTTTGTTTTTGTGCTGAGACAGGGTCTCTCTTCATAGTCCTGGCTGTCCAGGAACTGTCTAGGTAGACAAGTCAGGCCTTGAACCCATAGAGACCCACCTGCCTCTGCCTCCCAAGTGCTGAAATTAAGGGTGTGTAGCACCACACCTGACTTTCAATGCCTTCCTTGTGCATTTTTCTTAAAAGTTTGCCTGAGTCATTTGAAAAAAGATGTCACATGATAAAAGTAAATGTAAACAAATGGAGTAAAATGAGATGAGATCCATAGGTGGGCAGGGGAATGTATATGCCTTTAAGTGCTATGTCTGAAGCACTACAAAGAGGTCAGCTACGAGACATATAATATCTATCAAATATAAAAGGAAGCTGCAGGGCTGAGGATGTAGTTCAGTGAGGAAATGCTTGCTGGTCATGAACAGTTTCCTGGGTGTAAGCCCAGCACTGTGAAATGAAGGAGGGGAGAGTCTAAATGACAGTAACAGCTGTGCCACAGCTGTCCTTCTGTACAAAACAAGAATGTATAGGCACACACACACACACACACACACACACACTCACACACACACACACTCCTCCTTTTAATGGCAAAAGCTGGGTAACATGTAGGAACCATACTCTGTGTCAAGGTACCACAATTTCTGTACCCATTTCTCAATTGAGGGGCATCTGGGTTGTTTCTAGGTTCTGGCTATTACAAATAAAGCTGCTACAAACATGGTTGAGCAAATGTCCTTGTTGTGTACTGGAGAATATTTTGGATATATGCGTAGAAGTGGTTTCGCTGGATCTTGAGGAAGCACTATTCCGAATTTTCTGAGAAAGTGCCAGACTGATTTCCAAAGAAGTTGTACAAGTTTACATTCCCACCAGCAGTGGAGGAGGGTTCACCTTTCTCCACATCTTCTCCAGCATGCGTTGTCACTTGAGTTTTTTATCTTAGCCATTCTGATGGGTGTAAGGTGAAATCTCAGGGTTTAAAAACAAGGAAATCAAGACATTTGCAGGCAAATAGTGGGAACTAGAAAAGATTATCCCGATTGAGGTATCTCAGAAGCAGAAAGACACACATGGTATGTACTCACTTATAAGTAGATATTACACATATAATATAGGGTAATCATACTAAAACCTGTACACCTAAAGAAGCTAAGCAAGAAGGACCCTGAGTAAGATCCCCAATCCTCATTCAGAAATGCAAATGGGATGGACACTGGAAGAGGGAGAAAACAGGCAACAGGACAGGAGCCTACCAAAGAGGGCCACTGAAACACTTTACCTAGCAGGGTATTAAAGCAGATGCTGAGACTCATAGCCAGACTTTGGGCAGAGTACAGGGAATCTTATGAAAAAGGGGGCAGATCAGGAGGAGACTGGAGCTCCACAAACAGAGCAACACAACCAAAAAGTCTGGGCCCAGGAGTCTTTTCTGAGACTGACACTCCATCCAAGAACCATTCATGGAGATAACCTAAAACCCCTGCACAGATGAAGCCCATGGTAGCTCAGTCTCCAAGTGGGTTCCCTAGTAAGGGGAACAGGGGCTACATGTCTCTGACATGAACTCAGTGGCTGTGTCTTTGATCACCTCCTCCTCATGGAGGAGCAGCCTTATCAGGCTACAGAGCAAGACAATGCAGCTAGTCCTGATGAGGCCTGATAGGCTAGGGTCAGATGGAAGAGGAGGAGGACCTCCCCTATCAGTGGACTGGGGAAGAGGCATGGGAGAAGAAAGAGGGAAGAAGGGTGGGATTGAGAGGGGATGAGGGAAGGGGATACAGCTGGGATACAAAGTTAATAAACTGTAACTAATATTAAAAAAATTTTAAAAGACTCTGAGGCAGTCAATAAACAATTTTTTTTTTTAAAGAGAGATTTTGAAGTCAGAAAATTTGGGAGATAGACCACCTAGACAAATGTCTACATAGGGCTACTCAGGAAGGAACAGCCTCTTTCTCAGGAGAAACACGATGTAACACAACCTAACAAAGGCTATTCAAACACTCAATGGGCTGTAAAGCTACATAGGGCCACAGGTAGTTCTCACGAAGGGTGGACTCAGGAACAGAGATCATTGTCTGGAGTGTGAATGATTTAGATATTCCATTTATTTCCCATCAGCCTTGAACAAACACCTCCCATAATCTGTTTTCTCGTCTGCAGGATACAGGTCTTCACACCCACCTTACAAAAGTCTGGCATGGATTAGACAGTCTCTGTCAAACCTTTGGCATTTCTCCTAGACCATGCAGGGTTCTAGCCCAGTGATCCTGCACTGTAGTTATTATTAACTGAGATGGTAGTATTAAGATTAAAGATGGTACAGATGTAGCCCATGGCAGCTCAGTCTCCAAGCGGGTTCCCTCGTAAGGGGAACAGGGACTGGCTCTTACTTGATCTGTGGCCTGCTCTCTGATCACCTCCTTCTGAGGGGGAAACAGCCTTACCAGGCCACAGAGGAAGACAATGCAGCCAGTCCTGATGAGACCTGATAGGCTAGGATCAGATGGAAGGGGAGGAGTACCTCCCTTATCAGTGGACTGGGGGAGGTGCAAGAGAGGAGAAGAGGGAGGGAGGGTGGGATTGAGAGGGCATGAGGGCTAGAGCTGGGATACAAAGTGAATAAATTGTTATTAATTTTAAAAAAGGATTAAAGACTGCTTTTCCCAGGGACTCATTGAAAAGGGGATGAATCGAGAACTTTTTTCAGTCTTTAATATACCAAACACATTTGTATTCCATATTGTAAAAAAAAAAAAAAAAAAAAAAAAATTTCCTATGCATGTTGTTAATAGCTTAACCTGTGCACACTGTCAATGGTTGGTCTGTTCTGCGTTAACCCCACATACCCTAAATGTCCCTGGTGAGTGGAAGGCTGATACCATCAGACACAAACTACACTGGGCATTTCAAGAAGTGCCAGCAAAGTGGGAGACGAAGACTGAGATGGAAGAGGAAAGACTGAGGTGGGAGAGGAAAGACTGAGGGGGGGAAGGTGGGTAGAGAGCATCAAAATTAACATATAAGAGAAACCAGGTGCCAGAGAAAAGGCCTGTGTTGTGCGATCGTGGGAGAGATGAGTGCCCAATCCCATTCTTGGGAGTGCTTTCTCTTCTTTAATGAACTGTTTATACTTCTAACCATATGCTTCTGGCCTAACTCTTTGCTGTGGGACACAAGAAACCAGGACACCTTAACAGGCATCTGGAGGATGGCCTTGCAGGTGCTTGAGACTCATATCTGCCTGTTACCCCTAAGCCCAGACATCCACAGAATAGGACAAGAGTGACAAGAACAGTAATGGCAGAAGCCCAGAAATATGGCCGGCCACCTGACCAGAGAGGCAAAGCTGAGCTCTGGAGTGATCCTTCATCCCCTCCTCCCAGCCTTTCCCCTGTGAAGTGGGCTGGTTGGAGAGGAGAAGGCAGGGAGTTTTGTTGCTTTTCTCAGATCACAGGCTGCCTAAACATGGTACAACTTTAAGATTCACTTCCTGTCTTTACTCTGACCTTTTCGGTGACAGGCGCCGTGAGCGCTGCCATTCCAGTTACACTGTGAGCAGGTTAGATGGCAGAAGCAATCAGAGAAGACAGATGGTCGTAGGGAAATTTTAACAGGCACTTATAAACTGCCTTTATAGAAAACCGCTCACTCCTCGCTCAGGACCATGGGTTACCTAAGATCAGGATGAAAGCCTAGCATCTCCATCTGTCTGATTTACTTGACTGAAGGCAGAGCCACAGTCCTGATTTCATTTCCTGAGTCACCTTACCCCTTCACAGGTGCTCAGATGAGGCAGTTGTCTGTGGTGGTGAGGCTGCACCCTAAGGAAAACAACTTCCCCCTGAGAAACACCTTTTCCCTCAAGCAGAAGGGATGTCTTTCAACTACCTGGCAGAACCTCCGCTGAGACAATGATGGACGGGACAGCACCTGGACTTGACTGTACATACTGCTTGCTCCTTCCCCCCACCCCGTTCTCATCACTGAACCCAAAGTTCAAGTCCTGGTCATTGGGCCCTTTTATCTGTTCCTCTTCGTAATGCAGCCACGTGGACCAACTCTCACTCTCGCTCTTTCTCATACCTCTTTAACTCATGTATTAGGATGGGTGGCTAAGTCTGGCTCATCATGGCTGCTGAGCCCAAGCTTTTGCCCTAACGTTTCAGTTATACACCGAGCTGTTTAAAGGGCTTGCGAAGTGGCTCAGTCAGTAAAGCTGCCCCAGCATGAGGACCTGGTTTTGATGCCCAGAACCCATGTTTGCTTTTCTGTTGCAGTGAAAAACCACTCCGATCAAAACCAATGTGGGCAGGAAAAGGGTTCTTTCATCCTCCACTTACAGGTCCCAATTCATCACTAAGGTTGGTCATGGCTGGAGCTCCAGCAGGAACAGAAACTGACTTTTGCTCAGCTCACTTTCTTCCCCTGCCTTGATCCACCTGCCTACGGAGGCACAACCCACAGTGGGCTCAATTAGCAGTCAAGAAAATTTCCCCCGGACAAGCTCACAGACCCAACAAGCTCACAGATCCATCTGATCAAGGCAGTTCCTCAACTGACATTCCTTCCTCCCAGGCAACTCTAGTTTATGGCAAATTGCTATCCCATAACTGGAGAGGTGGAGACAAGCAGATCCCCAGACTCACTGTTTAGCTAGCCTGGCCTACTCTGTAGCACCAGGTCCCCGAGAGACCCTGTCTCAAAAAACGAAGGTGGAAAAACCTGATAGAGCTACACTTGAGGTGACCTCTGGCCTTGACATGAACTTGCACATAGGTTACATACACCAGCTTACAAAAGTGTTGTTGGGATTGGTAAATAGGCATCTCTATGGCCAGCCCCTAGGGGACCTGAGAAGAAGGACATCAGGAATCCACCTCCAAAAACTCAGTGGGGACAGGACCCTTCACCACCGTCGAGACACAAGAATCTATTCATCCTGTGCATGCACGGATCACCTTTAATAGGCTTCGCCCCTCTTCTCTCTTTCCCTCCCTCTCTCTTCTGCCTCTCCCTCTTTCTCCCTCTCTCTCTCCTTTCCGCCTCACCCAGAGACAGTCTCTGTGACACCCCCCCCAATAAAACCTCCCACCTGAAACCTGTCGGGTAGCCTGATTTATGAACCAGCCGTATAACCCAGCCGCATAAACCCTAACTTGTACTCACATGAACTCGTGCACACAGACACACGCCAATTATACAATCTATAAGAGTATTAAATGTTTTAATCCTATGCTAAGCTACTTTAATAATGAAAGATTGTGTTACCACATAGAAAAGACACATAATTTCTAATTTTAGGTCCCTTTACGCTGTAGTAAAAAAAAAAAAAAAAAAAAAAAAAACTGCTGTGAATATTATAACTGTGGTTGCTATAACAACCACAGTCACATGTAATGACTCTTCTGGGGATCTTGTCATCCAAGGGTGTGGCAGAGCGACCTCTCAAAAGAAACCACTGTGCTTCCTCATCAGCCACTCTGAGGAGCCTTGTCCATGATGGGCGGACAGAACTTGAAGCCAGATCACTCTGAAGGGAGGGCCTGCCACACAGAGCCTCGGTGGTGCTCCGATGCGCAGCTGCCTTACTCTGTCCTTGAGCCTGTGCAGTGAGACGCATCTCAGTTCAAGAACGAATGGTTGGGAGGAAAGTTCTTCCAATGGATCACCACTGATGGAGTAATTGATGCTTTTGACTTTGCATATTCTATGGGCAAATCTCCCTGAAATTAAAACAGATGGAAAGGTCTGGAAATATTATTTAAAAAATCATCTAGGTTGTCTATTTACCTCCAGGGAAAGATTTGTGTATTGTATATGAAATGGTACGTTAGGTTTCTCTCTGTGAGAGACGATGGATCCCACCATGTTCGTGCTGTCCCCACAAGCCCTGTGTGTACTCACCTCAGGCTGAGAAGGGAAATGATTAAATATTAAAACAAGCAAGCTGCTCCCTGTTTCTGTCACTTGCACCAAGATATTGTGTGTAAGATCTGTTAGAGGATGATTAAAGAGCTAAAGATGAAGGTTCTAACTAAAATAACATTGATATCAACGTTAAAATTTTTAGCATCCAAAGACATGTAGATTTGACAGATTCCTTTGAGAGAAAGGGAGAGGTTAAATCATGCAACATTTTTTTTTTTTTTTTTTTTTTTTTTTACTTACTACATACTGCCATACACCTGGTAATGTCACTGTCCCACACCTTTGGGAGCATAGGCTTTTCCACAGGTAACACAAGATGTGATGGAAACATGGTAGAATCTTTGTTCATCTCAGGTCCTACTTGAGTGTCAAAGAAGGGGACCTCAGAGTCTCTGTTACTGAGTGTCAGATGGAGAGGATGTTTATCATGGTGGGCCCTGCAGGTGCACGGTTCCAAAATAGCACAGAGTTGAGGAGCTTACCTCAAGTCTTTAGCTTCTCTCTACTCATAAGAGGAAAGGCTTGGGTTAGAAATCAGCCAGTCCTGAGTCCATCTTTCACACAGGGAGAACCAGGGCCGTAGCTCAGATCTGCAGATTTCCTCAGAAAGCAACCCCCCACACTCACGTTCTCACTCAGGACAGTGCCGGCCCTCGCCGCCATTGAACTTTAATAGGCACTTACTTCATGCGGGACCGATTGAGAAGCTTCGGAATTCTCTTCAGAGAGTCTATCTCCTCACACCTCGTGGAATTATTTAATACATGGTAATGATATCCCAAATGGTTCTTATGCCAGAAAACCAGCAGTTCACCCTGGCCCCCTGCCCCAAGCTTCCCATGGAGGGTCCTTTCAAGTATCAGCTGTGCTCGCTCAGGCTGCAAATGAAATGTGGCAATCCGAGAGCCCAGGGTCAGGAGGGACACTCCGTCCAATAAATGTTTGCCAGGATTTATGCCTCAAACACCACAGACTGTGAGGTGTTAAATATTTATAAAACTTCACAGTGGTGTGAAAAGGCTGGCATGCAACATCTGGCCGAACATCTATAGTCCTACATGGCTGGGGTCATGACGGATGCTCAGTACGAATGTCACAAGCTCCCTAAAACAAAGCAAAACAAAACAAAACAAAATTCTAGTTTTTATGACAGCGGTATATATCAATATATATATATATATATATATATATATATATATATATATACACTTTAAAATTTTAAATTTTGTTCATGGGGGGTGTGGGTTCGTGTGCCAGGGTGTGTATGTGGAAGCCAAAAGAGAACTTTGTGGAGCTGGTTCTCCCTATCGCCATTATGTGAGTCCTAAGGATTAAATTTAGGTTATCAGGTTTGTGTTGCAAGCTCCCCATATAGGTAACCGTAACACGGCAGTCATTCAGCATGTGATCTGAAATATCAAAGGCGTTCTTCATGCAGAATCCTTTGTCGCTACAGGAGGCAAATACTTCTCCCAGGCTTTCTGCCAAAAGTAAAAGGAAATAGCTTCCATACAGAACTTTCCTTTATGGACATATGCTTGCAATGGAATCTTAGCTGCAGCCCATTTGTCTTCATTGGGTTCTCTATTTAAATTAATAGTAGTTACCCGCATAATTGTAACAGGCCTTAAAAGATAACAAGGAGATACAAGATTGATAGAGAACTGGAGTAATATACATCCCTTTCAAATAGTGTTCTGTGCACAAGCATTGTATGGGGCAGGGAGCAAACAGGAGAATCTAGAAGTCCTTTCCTGAAGGAGTGTGATGATGAACTATACCCTCTCGGGTCATTGCGAAGGTTGGAAGGGGCCAGGCATGTGAGGAAACTCGGTGAATCAGTATATTCAAATTGATTCTTTTCTTACTATGAAAATGGAGCTAGAATAAACAATGGCAAATGAGATTTTTGATATTAAAATTCTCTCTATTTTATTACTTAAAGACTAAAACTTAAGGGAGTATGGACTGGAGGATACAGTTTAGTTGGTGACGTGCTTATTTAGCATGTGCAAGGCCCTGTGTCTCGTCTGTAAACCCCTCACTCGGAAGTGAAGACAGGCGGATCCGAAGTTCAAAGTCATCCTCTGACATAGCAAGTTTGAGGCCAGCCTAAGGCCGCGTGAGACATTGTCTTTAAAAAATGTTTTTAAATGTAGGGGAATAGTATTCATTTATTATTGAATTTATTTTAATTCTAGATTTCAACTGAATCCAACCTAATTTGGGCAATCACGGCATTCTCAATGGTTGGAACTGATTGAGTTCTTTTTTTCTTCGTTCATTTATTGATTTGTGGTGCTGGGGTAAACCCAGGGCCTTGTGTATGATGGCTAAGTTCTGCGTTGCTGGGCCCCATCCAGGTCCAGGAGATGACTCCGCTCTGAGGAATAGATAGTGATAATTTTACCCAATACCTTAGAACTTTACATGCACCTTTTACACTTCCTCCTTTCTTAAAAAATATAAATAAATAAAACAGGATATTGAAACACTTAGCACATCCTTAACCTGCACTGTTGGTAGACAGCAACAAAATATATGCTGCTTGGATACAAGTTAGAAACTCGGGTCTGGAGAGATGGCTCAGTGGTTAAGAGCACTGGCTGCTCTTCCGGAGGTCCTGAGTTCAATACCCAGCAACCATAGGATGGTTCACAACTCATGCAGGAGCTGATCTCCCATGGGATCTGATGCCCTCTTCTGTTGGGCAGATTAAAATGCAGACTCAATATCCATATGTACATAAACAAATAAATTAAAATTTAAAAAAAGAAACTCAAAGACTAGCTAGAGCTGTCATAGAAGAATGGAGACAGTCCCGAAGGCAAAGGCAGCGAGTGTATACAGTGCTATGGGCGCTGCACATGAGAGCTTGGAAAAGCCATGTGTTAAATTTTCAAGGATACTTCGGTCGTTACGTTGTGTGAAATTATAATTAAATAAAGTTAACTAGATCTTTCAGATACGTCACTCTTTTGGGTTTGCTATACTTGTTATCTGTCATTTGACACAGACCAAAAATACTACACAGAGAAGTGCTGGGTACCTGTGTGCCCAAATCCATCATGCTGCTTTTACATTAAGCCCAGAAGCAACCGTAGCGGACTATCTGCATAACAGAAACTTACCGGTCTGGGTGTGTAGCTCCCAGCAAGTCCTAGCCAGCAAGCCCGAGGCACCCAGGATGGCGAGACTTATGATGTCTACACATAGGGGCTTTTTGTGGGTGACATAAGCTTCTGCAATCCCAGCACTCAGTGAGGCAGAGTCTGTGAGTTCCCGGCCAGCCTAATCTACAGAGCCAGTGCCAGGACAGCAGAGGCTACACAAAGAAACCCTGCTGCCCCCTCCCCCCCGCCAAAACCAAACGAACAAAACATCCTGTGAAAAATTAACCACACGCAATTGTAAGGCCCCGTATTATTTTATCACTTATAAAATGAGTATGTTTTTAAAGAAAACTTTGACAAATTTTGCAAATAAATACTTATGGAAATGTTACTTTTAAAGAATGGATGTTAGGTATTTACTAATGCGCCACTGGGTTTGTTTGGTTGCTTGATTGGTTGGTTTGGTTTGGTTGGTTGACTCTGAAAGAGCCATCTACAGAAAAACAAAACTAAACAAAACAAAAAACAGAAACCTAAAAACCAAACAAGCTACAATCTCAGATAGTAAAACAGTAAATGAATCTTCACCCACTAGGTGGCAGTAGCAACAAGTAAGAAAATAATCAGGAAAACAAACTAGATGGGAAAAACTCACAAAGCAATTACTTCATCTGTTTTCTTTTAAAAAAGAAATCATGAAACAATTCCTTTAAAAGAGATTATGGTGTAACCTTTAGAAAGTTCTGTTTGGGGGCCAGCGAGACAGCTCAGTGAGTAAAAGCGCTTGCTTCACAAGCCTGGTGATCTGCGCTTGATCCCTACGGTAAGTATGTGGAGCAGAAGAGAACTGACGTCAAAAGTTGTCCTGTGGACTCCCCATCATACACACACACACACACACACACACACACAGAGAGAGAGAGAGAGAGAGAGAGAGAGAGAGAGAGAGAGAGAGAGAGAGCCATACACACGCATGCATGCAAATAAGTTAAATAGCCTGTAAAAAACCTATTTGTACTAGCTGCTTACACAGATTTCTGTTTCCTGTATAATGTTCATACTGTGAAGAATGGGCATATAAATCAAAGCAACCACTAATACGACTCGTTAACTGTGATCAGTATTTCAGCAACCAGCCCTGCAAACTCCTGGCAAAAACAGAATTCAAGTATATACTGCATTTTGAGACTGGGTCCCATGTAGCCTACATGAGTGAGAATATATACCTCATCCGTGACAGTATTCTCAGTTTTAAATCCTCTTCTACGTAGGAGTTAAATTGTCCTATAAGTATACCAATTTACTTTCTGTGAATTCTTTCATTTATTTATACATTCATCCCACAAATGCATGAACATGCACTATGGACAGGCACTGGATATACATCGGGGGGGAAAAAAAATAAAGATTAGATTCAAATGGAGGAAGGCCAAAAATACCCAGAGAGTGATACAGAGCATTAGAATGAAGACAGAGAGAAGGGGGAAAGCAGGTTATTTGTGTGGTAGAACACTCAGTCACAATTGCTTATATTTGTGGGTCAATTGATGTTCTCCTTGTTTATTTCCATCCCTTGTTCATTTCTATCATATCCATATTCTTCTTAATGAACTAATTACATATTGAATGCTATTAAGTGTTTTTATACATTCCTTTCAAAGGGCATGTCATGTGGGAGCATTTAATTTTCACAAACCCTAGCTGAGCCTTTTTTCCCTCCATGGTTTCTTGGCATCAGTGTCATATTTAGAAAGCCTTGCTTGGAAAAAAGAGCATTGTTGTTTTCTAGCATCTCTGTCAATTTTATTTTGCATTTTAATCGCTAAACTAGCTCAGGCTTATTTTTGCATATGGTACCATAATAGAGATAAATTCTATGTTTTCGCATGTCTAGCCTAATATCAAAATACAATTTTGAAATAACTTTTTTCAATCAGTTTGGTTATTACATTTGAATAAGAATGTAGACTAAAACTCTGTTGGTTCAGGATTTAAGCCAAAGCCTCAGCCAGTGAACATGGCAGAAACCCATCCTGTGAGGGGTTAGAAGAACTACCTTCCCTGGTCTTTAAGGAGACTGCTCCTTCCGAACAGAGTTTTAGGTAGGGAATGCTGTGTGGTACTGGTCACAAAGCAAGCCATGTGGGGCAAAGAGGGACCAAGACAATGTCTTTGGAGATGTGTGTAGGTCTCCCACCTAGGAATAATCCAACTTCTTTTAAGGTGAAACCAACAAAACTAGCTTCAAGAAGTTCCCTGGGCATTGAGGCTTGGAGCTCAGAATCGGCTGTCTGCTGAAGGGCAAGCAGAGCACCATGGCGGGACATGGCTATCAGGACTCACAACTCTGAAAAGTCCCAGAAACACCTTCACTCAAATCCAGCAGCCTTAGCAAATGGGCAGGAAAAGCCGCGTTACCTACCCTCCATTGCTCTATTCATTATCTTTCTGTGCCCCCCCCAAAAAAAACCCTAAAAGTAAGAGGATGGGCAAAGGAGTATGAAAGAAAGCATAAGGACAGCACTGCTCAGCACGGATGATGTCATGGTCACCCACAGGCCAGTTCTGAAGCAGGAGGAGACAGAGCTTTTAAGTCAGATATTAGTATGAAGGCTTTCTATATTTGGCCAAGACTTCTAACAATTATAAATGAGACCATTTTATCCCATTAAAGTAACCTAAAAGGTAGATTACTTGAGAAAATATCCAAGGCAAGGAAAGAGAGATGACAGAACTTACTTAAATTAAATATTGAGAGATAATAGAAGCTGTTTCCTGTGTGCCACCCCATCACTGAATCCAAACAGTTGCTCATTTATCAGATAATTTGATTGCTTTCTGGACTCTGTTTTGGCTTATTAATCTGTCTCTTCCTTCACCAGGCCACACAGCTTTAATTAAAAATCAGTGCTAGTTTTCACTGTTTAAAGACACAAAACAAAAAACTAGTAAACTTTAATCCAATCTAAACTTCTATGTGGGGTCATTAATTTTAAAAAGTAGGGAGGTAGAATATAGACAATGTTCAAAATTTCAAGATCTATGTAATACATACATAGTATACATATATAATGTATGTATATATCTGTATGATGTATGTATGGTTTCTCCAAGATGCTAGTTTTTAACATAAGCAAAGTCAGCTGCCAGTCCCTAAACAGCCTGCTAGACCCCCAGTGTCTGCATATTGCATGCTCTGTGTGATCCTTCATGACTAGTTACACAATACCTTCAACCTACAAGTATTTTGTCTCCATCTTTCCTTTCCCATCTCTCCTTAATCTTATCTCTGATTTAGGCAGAAGATATGAAGATTAAAGTATATATGCACCGGGCTGGAAATGGGTCTTAGAAGTAGGACAGTTGACTCACATACATGCAACCCCAGGTTCAGAAGCCATGTTCTGTGACTTTTCCTATGAAGAGGTGAACAAACTTTTACTCACCCTAGACAAGGCACCAACAGTGGACCCAAGTCTAGTGAACCACTGGGGTTATTTACAGGAACACGGATGACTCTGAGACAATTACATCACCGAAGAGCTCACCTCAGCCTGGGTAACAACTCTTGAAAGCTGCTTCCCTGGAACTTCACGCACAGCTTAGGGACGGCTCCATGAGGAGCCTCCTCTCCCCACAAAGTGTTACTGTTTTTATATAGTTGGGGGAGCCATGGAAGTCTTGTACATTTCAGGAACTTCCTAAGACTTGTACATCTTACTTCCAGAGGCTTAGTGAGAACACTAAGGCACTTGGAGGAACAATGACACCACAGACCTGCACTACAAAAGAAAAACAGGGGTGGGAAGGTCAAGGAGAGAGGAGTGGCTCATAAAGTCAGTGAATGAAAGACTTGAAAATTTCACTCAAGGTTAGTGGCTACCGTCACGTTCTTGTACTTGCCATGGTATGTTTTGTGGAGATAATGAAATATGACATCTGCGTTAGGTTTGGCTTTTTGCAGTCCTGAAGAATGAACCAGAATATCACGTGCCGGGCAAGCACTTCATATCCAGCCATGCCTCCATTCACTGACTTAGAAAGACTTTAGTCCTAGTTCAGGGGCCCTGGCCATGATGAGAATAACAATTCCTGCTCACAGCAGGTCTAACTATTAATATACATCTCATCCTCAGAAGAGCCCTTCACATTAGAATGGCAAACTCCATACAGTAACTATTTGGAAGTAGGTTTCTCCATGATGTTTTAATGTGATGAGTGTAACATGTGAGACACCCCAGACAGGAATCAAATCCACCTGCGGGCTTCTCCTCCCCATATTTTAAGGGTATGAAAATATAGTTAAACCACTCTAGCCATTTTGTGGCAAAGCTCAGAGCAAACCGTAAGCACTTCATGTGATAACGTGCTTGTGAAACAAAGATTTCCGTTAAAAATTTAAGGCATACGTCCTCTCTTAATGAGCAAAATAAATTAGCTAACCATAAAATAGGTGCACTTCATAAAACCAGCCCTTGAATCAAAGGTGCCACATGAGGAATAATAATAGGTGATAGGCAAATGTTTAGTATGGTCTCTGCCCTCACCGGGCATAAAATAATATGTGAAAACAGTATGTGCTTGACAAGCCTGTGGCCATTCATAAAAAGAGTAATGATAGTCAGGCATGGTGGCTCATGCCTTTACTCAAAGAATTCAGGAGGCAGAGGCAGGCAGATCTCTGAGTTAGAGTACCAGCCTGGACTACAGAGTGAGGTTCAGGACAGCCAGGGCTACACAGGGAAACCTTGTCTTGAAAAAAAAAAAAAATAAGTAATAACAATGTGTTTGGATTCTTTCTGCACCAAACCAGTACTAGCTGGGAAGGTGGTCTGAGAAGGGGGCACCGAGGGGAGACTTGAAGTTGTTGCTTTTCAACTTGTAAAGAGCCGCTCAGCTGAGCACAGTCACAGGTAAAGGGTATTTCAGAAGGAAGCAGACCCTGAACACCACTGTCTCCCAGCTTCCCCATTTAGGGAAAACAGGTAATCTCACTGGAGTTCAGTCAGCCCACCTCTAATTGGAATAATGACACCCAGCTCCCAGGGCAGCAGTGAGGATTCAATTACACAATCCGGGCAAGTGCATGGCGCAGCATGGTATAGTAGTCATTTAAAAAACAAAAAACAACAACAACAACAACCTTAGAGTTCTACAGTCATGAGTCCCAAAATCAGGTGACCCCATACTCTTCCTAGTGTGCTAGGTAGACGTCACTTATTTGTCACTTAAAAACGGTGAGTAAGAGCAGCTTCATCTTTGAACAAAAGTCTGTCTTCTGTTTGTCTCAAGTGCCACCCCCTGACTGTCGTTGATGTAAGCACTTCTTTCGGGCCCATTAGCACTGAGGGCACCACAGCCTCACGCCACGGGCCTGGGAGCTTCCCCAGGGCTTAGACTCCAACGCTGATGCCCTCCCTACATCCAGGCACAGAGGCAGCTCTGCTGGGAACCTACCCGTGTCTTCTGGATTACGCTCAGCTCCCACTTCTGACAAAGCCAGGAAAAACAAGGATCACCGGGCTTCTAAAGCTGAAGCCCAGAAAATCATTATCAAAGTATTTGCTTGCCCAAGATTACAGCAGAATGCCAAGGTTAGAGACGACTCCTCCCGCGCAGCTGGCTAACCTGCTTCACTCTCTCCCAGTCACTGTCTGCTGAACCAGCTCTCCACTTGTCCAGTATTGTTGTTATCAGGGAGCAGAGAACAGGGACAACAGCACATCCTTAGGGGTTCTGGCCAAAACTCTGTTGCGTCTTACTGGTGCACCATGAGAATAGGGACCTACCAAACTTAGCTCCCTGTCTGTAAAACAGCTTCGTAATATGGCCTATGGCTGTCAAGCATTGTGAGGACTGGACTTCTCAAACTGGGGTCAAGCTGAACTCTTAGAGAGGTAAATACTCACCTTGAATATATCTCCCCGTTTGCAAAGGAAATGCATTCTCCCCTTGTGGTGATAACATACAATTAATAGATACTTCCAGGAAATAAAATGTCCATTTCTGGTTTCAGGACCTCAGATGCTATGGACACATCCTTAAATAGACTCCCTCAAAACGGAAGCCCGCACCAGTTTGCATAACAACTACTTTTTGTGGTAAATAAGTATTGATCCTCTCATGTAATCCCTCGATTCTAAAACCCTGACATTAACAGGTAGTGGGAAATATAATTTACTTTTTGGTTATGACTGATGGAATTCACCTCATTCTCTGTCTCAGTTTAAGTTAGGACAGCCCTTTCTTACACTTGCCTAGGCCAGTGAGATGTGAGGATGGAAACATTGGTCACTCTCTGAGAGAAGACTTTCATATTCGACATTTGTCCCCTGTTCTCTTCCAGTGCTGTGAGGGGTTTCAATGCCTCAGATGGTGGGGGCACATGCCCCAGATGATAATATAAAGCAGAGCCCCACAGCCCAAGCTGCACCCAGGGAAGAATCTGAAGCTGGTGAGTCTGCCGTCGGCATAGCAGGAGTAACTGATCCATTCTCCCTGGGACACAGCTGCCTGCACGCTGTGGAATAGCCTGTGCACATTTTTAATGAGCACACTCCTAACTCATAAAACACATCTTTTTGATAGGGTACTTTTCCCTAAGTAGTAACCATCCCTGGATTTTAGATAACTCTTTTTCCATACAAGCAAGAGTCATCCTCTCCAGGCCAAGGACAGCTGCGTCACCCCACCTGTTGTGTCTTATGTCTTCTATTCTACGATAACTCCCGAAGCTCTCTACAATACAAACAAGCTAACTACCCTGCTCACGGATTTACCTTTTCAGAGGTGTCTAGAGTCGGGGAGGAGACAGACATAGTAAACTGGCCTTGTAAGCTCAGAGATTCCTAAATATACACACCTTTTACAAATCACTGACTAGCACTGTTATCAGTAGTCACTTCCTGTTATCCTTACCTTATCACAGAGAAGTAATACTTACAAGACAAAGTCAAGTGTGGTCCTAACTGGCCTCAAATATGACATCTACCCAAAAATGACCTTGAACTCCAGATCCTCCTGGGATTAAAAACATGTATCATGAGGCCCAGTTGATGTTTTGTTTTTGTTTTTGTTTTTTTAATTCTTGAAATGTGGATAGTTGAATTAAACCAAGTTAAAGATAAATATTATCTGACAGGCTTATCAACTCCCCAAAACCATTTCCTGGGACTTATTAACTGCAAATAAAATAATTGAGCTGTAGTCTGGGGTTGAGATCATGGTGAATAAAAAGATGAGAATAGAGCAAACCAGCTAATTCAATATATCATTTCTTATTAATTAGGAAAATAGAGAGATGGCGTGTTAGGCCTTTCCAGAACAATGGATGGAAAGACTGATCTGGCCAGCAGAGACAGATGATTTTTGCAAAGATAACCCTTACACGTGTGTTTCTTGGCTCCTGTTAGATACAAGTATTAGCGCAATGGACCGGAAAATAGACAGCAGGCTTCTCTAATCAAGGCCACTAAAATCTCTCCTTGTTTCCCATACACAGTCTGAAGTCATCTAAATTACATCTGACATACAAATTAGCTTTGATCCATAAGCCTTGTAACTAAATACCAACCTGAGCTCTTAGTTAAAGTTACCCAAGAGTGCCAGAAGAGAAATTGAATTATATTCTTTCACAGCCATCTCCTCTTTCCCCACCCCTATTCCATCTTCTAGATGTTTATAATAAAATGACACAGAGGAGAAAGGAGGGGGAAAGAAAGGGTTCCCTTTCATCGTACTTTTTTTTGTGTGGAATTTCATTAATCATAACATTATCACCTTGTCTACACACAGCACACACACACACACACACACACACAAATTCCAAGATACAGAAGACATTTAGAAGAATTTAGAGCCAAGAGCACCCTGGGGTACCGACATTTCTGGCTTTAAATATGAGAAGCCAGAATTCCACAGAAGTGGAATCCAGGAGTGGATAAAACTGGATGTGGTGGTACACCTCTGTCCCCAGCATGGGTGGGGGAAAGGGGAGGGTGGCAGAAAGATCAGGACTTTGCAATCACCTTTAGCTATTAGGTAGTTTGAGCTCAGCCTGAACTACATGAAATTCAGTTTCAAAGAATAAAGTTAAAAAAGCAAATTATCTTTAAAATATTATGCTTGTCATAAAAATAGCGTTTGTTTATGACAGCCACCCATCTAAGCATCATTTTGATATTTTTTGTTGTTGTTGTTGTTTTTAGTCACAGGGTCTTGCTATATAGACCAGACTGGCCTCAAACTTGTAGAAATCCTTCTGCTTCTCAAGTGCTGAGGTTACAGGTATAAACCACCATGCCTGGATTTTTATTTACTCTCGGGACTGAGACAGGATCTCACCAAGTAGTTCTGGCAGTCCTGGAAATGCCTAGGTAGACCAGCCTGGCCTTGAATTTACAGAGCTCCAACTGCCTCTGCTCTCAAGTGCTCAAATTAGGGGTATGGGCTACCACATCTGGCTTTGTTTACTGTTTTTTTTTTTTCATTTAAATCAATTTTATTATTAATGCATATTAGTTATATTGTTTACTGTTTTAAAGTAACCCGAAGAAATACGTTCTGTCATCCCTCTCATTTTTTAGATTGCTGGAGCTGATACATAGAAAAACCTAAAAACTGTTTACCTGTCTATGCCTGGCAGTGGTGGTGCACACCTTTAATCCCAATCCTCAGAAGGCAAAGGCAGAGGCAGATGAATCCCTGCAAGTTTGACACCAGCCTGGTCTACAGAGCTAGTTCCAGGACAACCAGAGCTACACAAAGAAACCCTGTCTCGAGTAAAAAGGAAAACAGTTTTACATATCTAGCTTTTCAATTTTTTTCCTATGTAATTACATAATCTACTTTCCCTTTTCAACCAATTGGGTTCATAAAAAACATGGAAAAAACATTTCTCCATATTACAAATTCTTCCTTTGCCATATGACTTTTAAATTAATTTTAATTATAGTATCATTACATCACTTTCCCTTATATATGCATATATAAATACAACCTGATCAGTCTGTTTAGTGCTGCCTGTGTGTGTATTATTTCAGAACTGAACACATTTGGTGTTGCATAACCATTTAGGGGGGCCCATCCCTCAAGAAGACTGATTCTCCCACCTTCAGCATTCCTGGTTGCCTTTGTTCATTGTCTAGGGGTGGGACCCCGTGAGCTAACTCTCTTCCAAATCTATTGGTGCCATTGGTTAGGTCCTGCTTACTGTCATGTGATTTTAGAATAGGATAGGGAACTCCCTTTGTAGACCAGGCTGGCCTCAAACTCACAGACCTCCGCCTGCCTCTGCCTTCCCAAGTGTTGGGATTAAAGATGTGAACTACCAGTAGTGAAAACTAAACTATCTTAAAGATACATTTAACAACTTTCATGGCAAAACCCTTCTACCAATCTCAGCATGCTTCTCTAACCTTTAAAATAATGCCAAAATCATATTGCCAACAAGGGGGGCTTGAAAGTCTTTAGTCCTCCCTCCCATGGCTCTTAGATTCTTAATGTAATAGCATCCACGATTACTCCACACATGAGTAAGCCACACTGTGAGAGAGGTGGTCCCTGCCTGACTAAGCCTCAAGACTGAAGCTACGTCTCAGGCACAAAGTCTCTGCTTTATGATGTCCAACCACAAAGTACTGTTTTTTTTCTGTGAAGAGAACATATTCCAAGATTGCAATAGGACCATTCATTTGGAGCTCTTGCTCAGGGTAAATCCTGAGCAAGTGTCTTAGTTATGGTCTAGAGGGCATTACATCAAATGGCATCCCACCTGTCAGTCCACCTGGAAACCCTGGTTCATAGCATGAAGCTTTGGGCATCTGGAAATTCCCTGAAATCTTATCACATCACTTTGCATTATCAACAATATTGAAAGTGATCTGTGGTGGTAATATTTGGAAAGTAATTATATCTTCTTCATGTATGTTCTGATACAATCAATTTTCAAATGTCACTAATTCCTCAGTAAACTTGGCCGTGCTAATGTTCCAGGCAATTGGCTGTTTCTCCAATCCCCACCATACTTTCTGTTTAAAGAACTCTTGTTAAATGACCTACTAAGTATATATAAGATATATACTAAGTATATTGCTCCTCTTTATCATTTTCTGAAAAGAAAAATAAGGAAATTGATTTAAAAAATTTGATCTGAGTAATGGGCAAATAAACATTTGATTTTAATGTAAAACAATACATAAAATGTCTCATATGTCTAAAGGTGTTTTCTTCCCAAATACACATTTGATATACAGGTCTGACACCTGTAGTTGTCTCCCGTGTTTGCTGCTATGATGGTGGCAGTTACTAAGGCACTTGAAATGGCGACAGGGAAAGTTACAGCCTCATAAAACCATCAGACCACAAAATCGGGACCTGTGGCAATGATTTCCTGTGCACACATAAATGCATTGTTTAATTTGGAAGCCGACAGCCCCAGGCCAACAGGGTGACTCAGCTAGTAAGGGCGCTTACTCCAAACTTGAGCTCCTGAGTTCAATCATCAGAAACCACATGGTTCAAGATGAGAACCTGCTTCAACCACTAGGCCTCTGACTTCCACAAGTGCACTGCAGCACACATGCACACAACACATGTACACACACATACACAAAAACACACATGTACACACACATACAGAAAAACACACATGTACACACACACTAAATAAATAGAAGAACACAAGTTTAGGTTACTTTTTTGAAAAAATAGAGGAAGCTGACAGCCAAGCATGTGACTGTAATCCAAGCAAAGGAAAGGCCGAGGCAGGGTGATTATAAGGGCTAGCCTGTGCTACTTATAAAGGCAAAGTCCTGAATCACAAAATAAGTAAATGAATCGATCAACCAATTAGAAATGACAGAGAGCAAATAAAAACTACCATTTCAATATACCAAAGGGATCCCTCTCCCCTTTGGAAAGTGTTGGCATTTCTGTTACGAATGAAAAGCATCTTTCAATAGCTATATTTTCCATCAAAATCTGTTCTTAAATCAACAGGTAAGATTTGCAAAATCCCTTCTATTCATAGCGCTGCGTACAATCTTGTAGAAAAGAGAACACCTAACAAGTGTCCAGAAGGGTACGTGGGGACACAATATTGGCTCAGGGGAACATAGAGGGCAGAAAACAGGGAGGGAGACTTCTCAGGGAGGACCTTTTTCTACTTTTAGAATTTTAATGAATTATTTAAGGTAGAATATTCTGTCGAGTGGATTCTTTCTTGGTGATTAAAACAAAACAAAACACAGCTGTCATTTCTTCCGAATTTTTTAGTTTTTATTTTATTTCTCTTTCTTTGAAGCGGGGGTTCATGTAGCCCAGGCTAGCCAAGAACTCACTATGTACCCAAGGCTGGGATTGCAGACCTGCATCACCACATGGGTGATTTTCTCGCTTCAAAGAAGTAAGTTTAACAAAAGGGCCATGAAAAAAGATTCCACAAGCCATCAGAGTGGGTATTTTTTAATAAAATATTTTAATTTCCGAGAAGGGTTAGCTCACTCACTCGCTCACTCAGAGCTTTTGAAAACGTTGAAAACATTGTAAGTGAACTGTAGAATATTCTCCAGAAAGAAGGAACTGGAAACCAATTTAACGGCTAATGCTTTCATTAATTAATGAGTTCCTAGGGAATCAGCAGCAAACAGACAGACCCAGACCCCTCCTTCGGGGATGGTCCCCTTCAGGGTGACAGTTCACAGGGGTTGGGGGCACTCGCTCTTTCCGGTCTTCACCCTCGATCCTTACGCCACCTGATTTTTACTGTCACTGATATCGGGAGGAAATCCACTAGGTGGCGCTGGTTCACCATTTAGAATAAAAGTAACTTCCTTGTTTCCATGGGAACCATCCTTTAGATTTACTTGATTTTTTTTTTCTTTTTCTTTTCTTTTTTGGGGGTGGCGGGGATGGGGGGGTGTTTCAAGACAGGGTTTCTTTGTGTTGTTTTGGTTGTCCCAGAATTCGCCTTGTAGACCAGGCTGACCTCGAACTCACAGAGACCCTCCGGCCTCCACCTCCCCAACGCTGGGATTAAAGGCAGGCGTGAGTGATTTATTTGATCTTTAAGTCACTTCGAAAGGAAGAGAGGCTCTGCTACACAGCCCAGGCTTCCTGGTAACCCTCACCTTGGAAGCCTTGAGACAGCTGTGTCCTGCTCCATCTGAGCTCCACAAAAACCTAGCAGCTTATTTTGCCTTCTCCCTGAGGTATTTTACATTGGTAGATGTCTGGGAATCCTGTTTGTTACTCTTACCTGTTGTCCTTATATATATTCTTACACACACACACACACACACACACACACACACACAAACAATTGTAGTTCAAACAAATTATCCCTCCCTGACCCTTTCTTCTTTTATTATTATTGTCATTATTATTATTATTACTATTAATACATCTCAACTGCAGTTCCCCCCTCCCTCCTCTCCTCCTAGTCCCTCACCACCCCCACCTCTGCTTACCCTACCCTCATCCTCCATCCACTCCTCTTCCTTTTCTCTTCCAAAAAGGGCAGGCCTCCCATGGATATCAACCGAACAGGCCATATCATGTTGCAGTGAGACTAGGCATCTCCTCTTGTATTAAGGCTGCACACATGGCAACCCAGTATGAGAGAAAGGGTCCCAAAAGCCCAGCAAAAGAGCCGGAGGCAGCCCCTGCTCCCACTGTTAGGAGTTCCTCAGGAAGGCCATGCTACACAACTGCAATGTGAGTGCAGGGGGACTAGGTCAGCCCCAGGCAGGCTCCCGGGCTATCCGTTCCGTCTCTGTGAGCCACAGTGAGTCCTGCTTAGCTGATTCTGCAGGTTTTCTTGCGGTGATCTTGACCCCTCTGCTTCCTACAACCTGCTTCCACAGGATTCCCTGAGCTCCGCCCAACGTTTGGCTGTGGCTCCCTGCATCTGTTTCCATCAGTTGATGGAGAAAGCCCTTCTGATGACGATTGAGCTAGGCACCAACCTATGAGTATAGCAGAATAGCATTACGATTTTTATTTATTTATTATTTATTTATTTGTTGCCTGTCCTGTTTGATTCTATCCCAGGTCTCTGAGCTATCCAGCCTCTGGGTCCTGGCCCTCCAGGCAGTGCCTTATTCTTCCCTAAATGACACTGACTCACCTATCTGCAATTACTCCCAGACACTATGTAAAGTTTTCAGCAAGCAGGAAGGCGTCTGTAAAGAGGGATCTCTCGTTTCTAATAGGATCTTATGCCCCTCTAAAGCCTCTGCTCTTCTAGAATATCCTACTCACTAATTCTTTTTATATGAGACTAAAACAATGTTCATTTGTCTAGCAAAAAAAAAAAAAGAGACAACAAGATTGTCATTCAAAGACACTGTAGTCTACAAGTCAGAGACCCCACATCCGTCTCTTCACTGGGCATCTGCTGCTGGCTGTAAACTTGGTATAGAAAAGTCTTTCCTGACGTTTGAAAAGCTCACCCCTTGCATGGGAGAAAAGACTATCATGGCTGCCCACCCCAACAGAGAAGTATGGTTCAGCCCATGCTCCTCAAAAAGACAGAAGTCTAAGTCTCAGGAAAGACTGTCAGGTCTAGCACAACCATGGAAAAGTCTAACTTGGAAAGCAAGAACAGTTGCTCACCATAATCCAGACCTCCTTTGTCTCTGCATTCACCTGATGACCAGTCACTTGAGGTCAAGAAATAGAAGATTTCGTAGGAAACAATTAGCATGGGCAGCTGGCTAGAGCCCACACTGGCCATGGCAGAAGCAAGAGGAAGACTAATATGCTGAGCACAAATACAATAGTAAAATGAATCCCCGCAACAGGATGAGCATTTGTCACAGCAAGCCAACTAGCTCTGGAGCATTCTGCCACAGGCATTTTCCATTTCTTCCTTTTTTTTTTTTTTCATAATCCTGAAGGCAATTTATTCTCTTCTTTGCAAGCCTGAGTAGTAAATACTTTGTGCCTAAGTAGTAAATACGATGTGAGTCATTTTTAAGCTGGCCATGATAGCTTACAGCAGAAATTACAGACTTCCTGGAACTAGGACTTTGGAGGAGGGAGCCAAGTAAGTTTTGACCAGGAAGTATAAATTAACTTCTTTATAGACTTCAGCCTATGCGGTGGTCTTATCATTCAAATTTTTAAAAAGAAAGAAAGAAAAAACTAAAGCTAGATGCTTTAAACAACAGACATTTGTTTTCTCGACATTCTGGAGGCTCAAAGTTGAGGACCATGAAGCTGGTAAAGTTGGCTTCTCCCAAGGGTCGGGTTTGGATTTCTCTCTTGGGCTTACTCATGTGGGCTTCTCCTCACTTCGCTTGTACGCATGCCTCTGTCCTCCACTGTCTGAGTCTCAACTCTACTTTGATGGGATCAGGACCAGTCCTGATGACCTCATTTATTTAAAGAGCTCTAAAAGAGCCATCTCCAACTATGCTTACCTTCTGATGTTCCAACAAGTAAGACTTAAACATACCAATTCCAGGGAGAATGTGATAGAACCCCTAACAATCACTACCTCCAAAAAGTCCATCTTTTAAGAAAAAGTTGCATTCTATGGATTAAAAAATAGAAATTATAGCAATCTCTCTCTCTTTCTTTCTAGGTCTATCACAAGTTCTGATGAAATAAGAACATATTGCTTTTCTATTTGCAACATTTCCTAATTGCATCAAGTTAGGAAAATAGAAGAGGCTTGTTTGTACCATTACTACTTCAGCTGGGAATGGAGACAATGGGAGGAGTTCTCAAGGCCAGCCTTGGCATCATAGTAAGTTCAAAGCCAGCCTAGGCTATGTGATACCTTGAAAAAAAAGCAAAAAGAAAGAACCAGAACAAGAAGAAAGTACAAAACTCATGATTCCCTCAAACCCTAGTTTAAAAAGAAGAAACTGGTGAGGCCTATTCCCAATCCTCACTACCACAAAATAAAATTTAAGTACATAAATAAGAAGAAGCAACTGTTACATGGTTGAGTACAGAGTAATACTCTTTCATCTATGTTTGCACTGTTTTTAAAATGTGATTGTAATTATTATTTAGGGGAGGTCTTTTAATATTTTTAATGAACATTATTGCTGTGTGTGTCTATGGTGAGCGTGTGTTTTGTGTATGCGTAACCGTGGGTGTACCTGTGTGGATGTCAGAGAACACGGGCAAGAAAGGAATCCCCATTCTCTCCTTCCTCTGTGGGTTCTGAGATCAAATCCAGGGTGCTGTGCTTGCTTTGGCAAGTGCTTTCATTGGCTGAGCCATCTTACCATCCCATAGTCAATATTTTAAAGCATAATAAATAAGTGAAAACAAGTGATTCCATTCATTGAAAACAGTTTTTTTTTTCCTGATGACTTCCAAAAAGATAAGTGTCAGTTTCTTCTTTTTTACATTTTTTTAAAACAAGGTGAGCATAATGGGCTATTAGAAATCAGAAATCAGAAAATGCCAATAAACTTTATAGGGTAACAGCTCAGCAGGGACCTTCTTCATTAAGTGTAGAGTGTCTAGAGACAATCTTGTCTTGCTCTGGTTATTTGTTATGAGAAAGTTTATTGACCTGGAAAACAAGTGAGGATGTGTTTGAATGATCTCAAGAACAAAGTCACACGCATACATGGCCAGCCAAAGAAATACTCACAAGTCACATACAGGTGTGACAGATTCTGCCACTCTGGCAAGGGATGTTTCTAGAGAAAATGCAGTGGGGCTTATGACTAAGGCTAATCAAACGGTGGCCATGTAACTATGATGCCATCAATAGGTGCCAGCACAGCTATGATAAAATCAATAGATAGCAGTGTGTCTATGATGCAGTCAAAATCAGTGTGACCCTGTTGCAATCAATATCTGAAATACACTTCACTTTTGTCAACAAAGCTACAATAGAAGTGACATATAGTTTACAATTTGTTCTGGTTTTTCATGGTGTGATAACAGAGCCACTTAGAGACAAATGCCTCGGCTTCTGAAAGCAAGCTGGGCAAGGAGGCTCTGTCCAAAGTCCCCAGTTCAGGAAAAGGTCATATAAATGGCTTTTCAGCTTTTCTACAGTGTGAAAGTGTAATCATTTAGCCAATGTGTTTCCATTTTCTGTATACTGTTTGGAAGAACCCTTTATTAAAATTAGATAATTTTGCTCAACTCTATGCTAATGTGAGTGTTCTGTTGAAGGTAGGTTTGCTAGCAGATGATGTTTGAAAATGTAATTAAATGTTTCGAAATGTATAAAATGTGTTTCCAACAGTTACAGCTTGAGTCTAAACTGCTTCTCGCAGGCTCATATTTTTTGAACCCTCCAATCCCTAGTTCATGGCATGAGTTCGAAGGTAGTTGAGCCTCAAGGAGGTAGGGGCTGGTAAGCAGAAGTAGCTCACTAGGGTTGAGCTGTTGGATGTTATAGTCACAGCTGGTTCTGCCTCTGCTCTCTTTGCTTCCTGGTCGGTCTAGATTAGAGGACCTCTGGACACATGTTCCCATAACCATGACCTCTGCCATGCTTTCCCCATCAGGGACTGAATTCCTCTGAAACTGTGACAGTAAAGTGTAGAGCAGCTGACAAACGACCTTAAAAAATTTTTTTCCCATGTGATGGGTTTATGGCAGTGGTTCTCAGCCTATGGGGTTGCAATCTCTTTGGCAGTGGAAAGGCCCTTCTACAGGGGTCACCTAAGACCACACGAAAACACAGATATTTATATTACAGTTTGTAACAGTAGCACAATTACAGTTATGAAGTAGCAACAAAAATAACTTTATGGATGGAGGTCACCACCACCCACATTTATATATTATTTATATATTAAAGGACTGAAGTATTAGGAAGGTAGAGAACCACTGACTGATTGGGAGGCAACCTTGCTGTAAGCTGGAGGTATCATACCTCCAGGTCCAGCATGTAGTGATGAGCGAAAAAGTGATCTCCATTTTAAAGAACAGCAGGCACAGAAATAGTCCTCATGTGAAAACCCATTCTAAAAGCAAACCAAAGCCATGGCTGTATAAATTAAAGTATCATTCTCCAAATAGAAAAACCATAATTATTGCTCCAACAGAAGACACATATGTCAAAGATTTCACGTAGCTAACTGATTAATGAGAAGATCAGTAAAATGTGAAAACTCATTTTCAAAAGGAGGCTAGGAATGTAGCTCAGTGGTAGAACATTTCCTCATACTGTGTGCTGTCCTGGGCTTCATGTCCTGCTTGAGGTTTACAAGAGACTGGTTCAGAGAATTCTGTGGAAAGTAGACTTAAATATAGATGACCATTGGTGCCAAGTGCCAGACTGATTTGCTAATATCAGCAAAATAGTTGATACTGAATTTGGCAAGCCAATAAAATGTTTAGGTTTTTCCTTCCTACAAGACAGAAGTTAACTGTGCATACACTGGAAAAAATTTTGTTAGCATTTCTAAGAAAAGGTGCTTCTTTATTATCACCACTTCTCTCTCCAGAAGCATCTCCATCTGGGTGGTTAAAATTCACTCCAGAAAGAGAATCTAATAACTGCTAGAGGCCTACTGGGCACTGCCCAGCACTCTAGTGCACAGGTAGCTAGAAATAGCTCCTGCCATGTCAGTCTGTCCTGAATCAACCTGTTCTTTCTCCATATGGTCTTTGCATAGCTCAACTTCACCCATCAGACATAAAATTGTCAACTTATAGAAGGAGAAATCAAGATGAAAAAAGATGATCTACATTCTAAGAAATGAGTATCTTACCAACTTTAAAGAGAATGCACTCATTCATTTTTTTTCCAAGTGATTACTTTAAGGACTGATCTATTACACTAATTCTTTGTATCCTTGGTGGCCAGAAGACCTCTCGGTCATCTTCAACTTGGGCTGCCCATCAATGTCACCAGGAAGTTATCTGCTTTGCTTTGCCTTGTGTTTAACTATTGTCACTAGCATTACTTTCTCTGGGAGCAGAATCCACAGCTCTGAGCCTTTAAAACAATGCTGATCCATACTGTGGACTGAAGAGAGAAGAGCCAAGATAGTTATTTCCAAATGGAGTGTTTCAAAATATACACTAATGACTGACTTTGTAAAACATTTTTTAAAGCGAAATATTATCTTTTCATGGTAAGTACACCCTTTCTCCCTTAGTTCACCATAGCTCCTTCTGAGCAGGAAAGAGTGGGTCTACCATGAGAGAAGTCCATTGAGGAGACTCATCTCATGCTCTGTCATTTTAATTAAGCCCTTCCTTTCCTCTGTACCGGCTAAATCTTCCAGGCAAATATCTCCAAGTTCTTCAAGTTTACTTCACTCACTAGGGATACAGCATTCCTAGTGCCTCTTGATTTTTTTCTGACTATAAATTCCACTGAAGTGCTTTCTTCTGTCTTCCACTGTACCATTACAGATGTTTTAGTCTCATTCTGTTGCTGTTACAAGCACCACACAAGCTGCTTAGTGGAGGTAACAGTTTGTTTCAGCTTGCAGTCTGCAGCCCATTACTGATGGAAATCAGGACTGGAGCTTGAAGCAGAAACCATGGAGAAAAGCAAAGGTCCGTTTTTTTTTTTTGGGTTATCTGCCCAGGGCATGATGCTGCCCACATCAGTGAACAATGAAGACAATCCCCCACAGACAAGCCCACAGGTCGATTTGATCCGGACAACCTCTCAATTAAGACTCTCTTAATTGGCTTTTGGCTGCGTCAAGTTGACAGTCAGCCAGCTAGGGCACTGAATTTCATAGTATCAGGCACCTGCCAAGTTAGTTCATTATTTTCTTTAAACTAAGGGAAGTTTTTCTTCTAGGACATAAATCAATAGTTAATGGGATCTGCAGCAGGCAGGTGTACCTTCTGTCTTAATAATAAAGCAAAGCTATATATCCCTAAAGATGTGATATCGCTTTTCATGGCTCAATGGAAGATGGATGGCTGCTATGCTCCTAAGATAATGATTGCTGTGTTTGAGTGATGAGCGGAATCCTTTCCAGAGCAGTTTCTAGGTACCTGGTGCTTTTGCATCCTCTCATCGAAGCACTAACAAGACCTGGCCCCCGCTTTGGAGAGCTGACAAGATCAGATGCATTGTGGATTCTTCATTCTTTTCCACATATTTTGGAATTTTTTTTTTTGCCATATGCTATTGAAAATAATTTACAGTAACCTTGAAAATGAGAAAATTTTTTAAAATGTAGTTTTGCTAGGAATTCAAGAGGTTTGAATGAGAAGAAGACAGACATGCATTTACTGTTGTTTTCTGATTCTTGTTTATCTGTTTGTCGAAGCAGGGTCTCTTACAGCCCAGAGTGGCCTTGAACTCCCTATCTGCTGAGGATGACTGGAAGTTTTGGATGGTACTGGGGATAGAAACAGGGCTTTATGCACGCTACGCAGCCACTCTACAAACTCAGCTACCTAGAATGTTCTAGTTAGTAAGTAGTGAGGACTTCTCATACTATTAAATTTCTCTTTAAACTACTTGTGTGTGTGTGTGTGTGTGTGTGTGTGTGTGTGTGTGTGTGTTTAATATCATAGATCTCTCATAGCTTACCTAATGACATCCTTATTATTTTGGTTGTTTTGCCATTTAAATCACCTTAATGATGAGACAGCTTTGTATTCTTATCTGCTTACTTTAATAATTTATTATCGTGTGGGTGCATGATGTAGAAGGCTCGGTGCGCCTATGGAGGGCAGCTCTGTAGAGTCCATTCACGCCATCCACCAGGAATTCCCAGGTCTGTGCTCAGGCTGCCAGGCTTTCCTTACAGGCACTCTCGCCTGCCGAGCCGTCCCGCCGTCCATCAGTCAGCTTTTGCAAACCTCTTGTCTCACCAAGGCATACCCATAGTGTGCATGGTTATCTAACTGGAAATGCTAGCCCCTAACAAACAACTCAGCTCTTCCAGTGTTTCAAAAGCTGCAAAAAGCTGTTAAACACCGATATAATCACCCTTCAACTTAATTTAAAAAATCAGTTTTACAAATCATGCTCTCATTTTCACACCAGCACTTGGGAGTACTACCTTTTGAACCCTTAAAGCAGAGATGCAACTAAAACTGTTCACAGTGGAAAGAATTGTTTTGAAATCTGTGCTGAAATCCTTCTGGCTTGAACCAAACTCGGAGAATGTGGTCATTTTCTCGTATTGCTTTTCGAATTCCTCTTTCCTCCTGGTTTCAATATCTAAAACTTAACAAAACAGTGAGAACGAGACCAACTCTTCCAATAGCTTTTAAGTCAGGACACTAGTTATTGCTCATACTTTAGTTTCCATTTGATTGATTTTACTGTTCAAATTCTAACACACAGCCCCTTGGGGTATCTCAAAACGAGCAGTCTAACTTTAAAGTAGTTATGAATTGTTGTTGGAGATCTACTTCTTATTTGCAAAATAATCAGTGTGTATCTCATTTTTAGCCAAATTAATTACCCTCCCCGCCTCTGGGTGCTAAGAATTGAACCCAGGGCTTTGTCCATGATAGCCAAGCAACCTACCACTGACCACACTCCAGCCCTCTAAATTATTACTTACGCTCCGTCTGTGTTAGAATTTCACTGGACGAGGACCCCGTTGAGGAATATTGGAACAATTATTTATTTACTTGAGACAGGGTCTCAGGTACCCCAGGCTGGCCTCAAACTTGCTACATAGCCAAAGAGGATGACCTTGACTTCAGATTCTGCTGCCTCTATCTTAGAATATTGGGATTAAAGGCCTGAGCCACCGTGCCTGTCTTCTGGGGAGTGGATCCAGAGCCCTGTGAATGTTAAGCAGTCACTCGGCCAGCTGAGCTACGTCCCCAGGCACAGCCATTAGCTTTATCATCAGCTTCATTTCAAAATTTACTCTATCATCTAGGTGTGGTGGCCCACATCTGTCACCTCAGTACTCAGTAGATTGTGACAAACAGATCAAGAGTTCAAGACTAGCCTGGACAGTGGAGACCCTGTCTCGAAAGTAAACAAATAAAAAGCTAGTTAACAGATCAGTTACCATAGCTTTTATTATTATTATTATTATTTTCTATTTTTTGCATTTTCTCAGAAAAAGTAAAGAAGCACCAACATGGAAGACATTTTCCAGATAGCTTTAATATTTTCCTTGGAGCAACTGAGGGAAGCATGGGAAAATAAATGTGTTTTGATTGGCTGACAGCTAGTTAAATTCTATGTGTTGGGCTGGAAAGGTGGCTCAGCAGGTAAGAACATGTATTGCTCAACCAGGAGACCCACTCCCAAATCCTATGTCACATGGAGATGGAACTCCAGCTTTCAGCGTACCCTCTTCAGGTCTCTGTGGACACCTGCAGTGGCACACACACACACATGCACACCTGCACAAACACTTTAAAATACTGAAGTAAGTATTTTTAAAAGGCTGCATGTTGAGTGGGATTGGCTTTGAAACTATTTCCATAAATTGCTGAAATACAAGCAAATGTGCTCAGAATGGGATGATAGCTTTACTGCAGTGAGTTGACCAGTGAAATGTCATCTCAGCCTAGAAAGGCAGCCTCTTGTCATGTTAGGTATATGCTCTCTGATAATAAATCCAAGACACTGCTTTCCTTGTAGTCAGGAAGAAGCATCTTTGGTGGTATGCAAAATATTTCACAGAACAAGTATGGCGACGCACATCTATAATCCCAGCACTTGAATGTCTGGGACAGGAGGACAGGAGCACTTTGAACTGGAGGCCGGCCTGACATACAAAGTGAACTTTTTTTGTTTTGTTTTGTTTTTTTCAAGACAGGGTTTCTCCGTGTAGCCTTGGCTGTCCTAGACTCGCTTTGTAGACCAGGCTGGCCTTAAACTCACAAAGATTTGCCTGCCTCTGCCTCTCTGAATGCTGGAATTACAGGTGTGTAATACCACTGAGTCTGGCCCAAAGTGGACTTTTATCTCTAAAAACAAACAAACAAAAACTCCATCATTTATTATTAGTAGTAGTATATTTGTGTCTAAGAGAGAGAGAGAGATCGATCAAAAAGGTGCATTAGATTCCCTGGATCTGGAGTCACAGGTAGTTATGAGTTGTCCGATGTATGTGCTGAGAGCCCAACTTGAGTCCTTCACAGAAACAGCCAGACTTTTAACATGTAAACTGTATCTTCAGATCCTGTTTTGTTTTGTTTTTTTCTTTTTAAAGATTAATAAAAGCAACTTGTCTTTATAACACTAGGATAAAAAAACCAGCTACAGCCTAACATTGGAACTCACCCTCTTTGTTTCCTGCTGCATCTCAGGTTTGGCTAAGTTGGCGTCAGTCATTCTAAATTACTGATGTTTTCTAGGGTTTATCTGTTTGCTTTTTGAGGGCTTGTTTAGTGTGCATCTACCTACTGATCTGTCCCATCCTCAACCATTTTTACAGTTTTGTTAATACTTACCATCAACACCGATATTGAATGGTCTGAACTGATTCAACATGAAGTAGGTCAACACTGGACTAATTTTCATATTCGAGTAGGCTCTTGACAGAACTTTTGCTCAAAACAACAAATTTGGGTTGTTGAGATGGCTCAGCAGGTAAAGCCACTCAACATACAAGCCTGAAAACCTGAGATCAATCCACAGAACCCAGAGAAGGGTGGAAGAAAAAAAGCCAGTTCAACAAAGCTGTGCTCTGACCTCCAAAGCCTGGTATATGTGCAACTTCTTATCACACATAACACACAGATATGATAGGTAGATGATAGATAGATGATTAATAAATAGTTGATAGAGAGAGACGATAAATGATAAATAGATGATAGAGAGATAGATGATTAATAATATGATAGATGGATGATTGATAAATATATGATAGATAGATGCTTAATAAATATATGCCAGATAGATAGATAGATAGATAGATAGATAGATAGATAGATAGATAGATAATTTTAAGTAACTAACTTATCCTCGTCTGGCTGTCATGCTGGGGTGAACAGTCTGCTGACTACCTCAAACATTGCTCACCAAATTATTCGCTTTGTGCACTGGCATCTTTAAATCTTGCTTGAACAAAAGACAGCAAATGTCAATATTATTTGGTATCTGGCAATGAAAAGGCAATACATTTTCCTTTGCTGCCATGGTAAACATTTAAGCATAGGCACAAACAGAGAAAGTAGCAATGAAATGTATTTTAAATTCTACTTTACTACACAGTGCTAAGCACACCAGTGAAATTCAACATTTTACCTGAGCTAAATCAGATAGTCCTTCTCAGCTCTTTTCATAGTGCGTTAAACAGAGTTCCTGCACGTAGTAAGCAACCCAGTTGCAGAATGAGGCAATGCCCTGAGGCTAATTTTATGTCAACTTGACACAGACTAGAAACATCTGAGAGGCGGGAACCCGAGTTGAGGAAATGTCTCCACAAGATCCAGCTGCAGGCAGGCCTGTATGGCATTTTCTTAATTAGTGATTAATTTGAAAGGGCCCAGCCCACCGTGGGTGAAGTCATCCCTGGGCCATAAAAAAAGCAAGCTGATTCCCTGCACTCTGCCCAAAGTTTGGCTATGAGTCTCAGCATCTGCTTTAATACCCTGCTGGGTAGAGTCTTTCAGAGGCCCTCTGTGGTAGGCTCCTGTCGTGTTCCCTGCCTTTTCCCACTTCCGCTGTCTATCCTGTTTGCCCTTTTGAATGAGGATTGATCATCCTCCCCCAGGGTCCTCCTTGTGTTTAGCTTCTTTAGGTGTACAGATTTTAGTATGTTTATCCTATATTATATGGCTAATACCCTCTTATAAGTGAGTGTATACCATGCGTGTCTTTCTGTTTCTGGGATACCTCACTCAAGATGATCTTTTCTAGTTCCATCCATTTGTCTTCAAATTTCATGATTTCCTTGTTTTGAATTGCTGAGTAGTATTCCATTGTGTAAATGTACCACAATGTCTGCATCCATTCCTCGGTTGAGGAATATCCAGATTCTGGCTATTATAAATAAAGCTGCTATGAACAGAGTTGAGCAAATGTCCTTGTTGAACGTTTGAGCATCTTTCGGATATATGTCCAGGAGTGGTATAGCTGGAACTAGAGGTATTCTTAATTTTCTGAGAAAGAAAATTAGGATTAATTTTTTATTTGATTAATTTCCAGATTGATTTCTAAAGTGGTTGTACAAGTTTACATTCCCACCAGCAATGGAGGAGGGTTCCACTTTCTGCACAAGCTCTCTAGCATGTGTTGTCACTTGAGTTTTTGATCTTAGCCATTCTGATGGGTGTAAGGTGAAACCTCACAGTCATTTTTATTTGCTTTTCCCAGATGACTAAGGATGCTGAGCATTTCTTTAAGTGCTTTTCTGCCATAAGGGGGGAGATAGAAAGACCTGGAGGGGACAAGGAGACCAACAGAGCCAAAAATTCTGGGCCCAGGAGCCCCTGCAGAGACTGATGAATCAACCAAGGACTATGCATGGAAAGGACTTGGACCCTTTGCTCAGATGTAGCCCATGGACAGCTCAGTCTCCATGGAGGTTCCCTAGTAAGGGGAGTAAGGGCAATCTCTGGCATG
Organism: Meriones unguiculatus; assembly: GCF_030254825.1. NCBI lineage: Eukaryota > Metazoa > Chordata > Mammalia > Rodentia > Muridae > Meriones > Meriones unguiculatus. The sequence goes on along the minus strand of NC_083358.1, from coordinate 78,653,156 downwards.
GCCACAGTTGCTTGCTCTTTGATCATCTCCCCCTGGTGAGGTGGCCTTACTAGGCCATGGAGAAAGAGGATCTGGACAGTCCTGATAAGACCAGATGGGGTAGGGTTAGACAGTAGGGGAGGAGGACCTCCCCTATCAGTGGACTAGGGGAAGGGAATGGGAGCAAAGGCGAGAGAGGATGAGACCAGGAGCAGATGAGGGAGGGAGCAGTGATACAAAGTGAATGAATTATAATAAATAATAATGATATAATAATAATAAGCTTCAAAAAAGCAAGCTGAGCAAGACACAGAGAGCAAGCCAGTGAGTAGCACACCTCTGTGGCCTCTGTATCAGCTCCTGCCTCCAAGTTCCTGCCCTGTTTGAGTTCCTGTCCTGACTTCCTCCAATAATGATGAATGGTGATATGGAAGTGTAAGCCAAATAAACCCTTTCCCTCCCAAGTGGCTTTGGCCACGCTGTTACATCACTTCAACAGTAACCCTAACTAAGGCATGCATAGTGAATAGACATCAGGCTGTATGAAAAGAGAATTGACCAGCTGTGTATGAGCATAGCAGAATCCGGCACAAGTGCATTGGAATACAGATGTGCTCAAACATCACTTCCTCTCCATAACCCTCCAAGACAAAAGACAGGCCTTTCCTTGAAGCTTCCATTTCACGGGAACAGAGGTCCTTAGAGTGGGTACAGGCCAAAGGTCAGGCAAAGCAGTCCTGCAATTTCATCACCTGCAGCATTTAACTAAAAGAAACTTTAGGACCTTCAAAGTCATCCAGTCCTGCTTCTGTATTTATCAACTTAAGAAACCAAATGCAGGCTGCTTGTCATTGTCTAAGGCCTCGGCGCCAACCAGCACTTGAGCCAATGCTAGCAGTAGTCTTGTGATTTCTAGACAATTATCCGCACTCCACTGCCGGTCAGATAATAATAATTCCCAGGCTAATACACCCAAGCACAGATGCGCTGTGCTGAACTGCTGTAAACTCTAAGTGCTATGTGTAGACGACCATGCCATTTGACACTTAGCAAAGAAAAGCTAACACTTTTTCCTTCGCTGCCATGGTAACAAACATTTAAGCATAGGCACAAATAGAGGATAGAAGAAAGAATTGTATTTTACAATCTTTTCAAAATGAAGTGAATTGCTTGTGATCCCAGCACTTGAGTGAGAAGGATTGGCTGTCAAGGACAGCCTCTGCTACTTAGTGAGTTCAAGGCCAGCCTACACAGTACAAATCTTTATCTCAAAACAATCAGAAAAAAAAAAATGCTTAGATACATGGCATCTCATAAACTTCTCCACAATAACACATTATATAATTACAAAAAAAAAAAAAAAAAACAAAGAAACTTACTGCAGAAAAATGTTCCATAAGATTATATACAGGAATCAGTTGGATCAATAATCAATAAAACATCCTGCTTATAGCATATACAGAAATAATTATGATTCTCAGAATAGTTACAACCCAGAAAGCCATGATCTTAAGCACAAACTTTAATTATTTAATAGCTGAAATTTAACACAATATTAAACAAAAGATGGGAGACGGGCAGAAGAGAGCATCTTTGATTCTAAAATGTGTGTGTTTATATGCAATAAGAACTAAAGAAGTCCTGCAGAATGACCACGCCAATGCAATTAGGTAAGACTTTCCCACTGTGTGAGGAAAACAAGCAAAGGAATATCTTCATTGTGCTAATCTACACCTTGCTTGTAAGTAACGTGGAAACATCTTTAGAAAGTCAGGGGATTTATAAACAGGATGTTCCAATAATATTTGTACAGCTGAAAATATGGATGCTTGGTGTTTCTAAATATCACTTAAAATCGACTTAACTTAGTTTTAAAAGGATAGACCTGTGTCAAAATAAAATGCATCTTGCTCTTTACCGCTTCATTCCCTATCTGCCATGTGTGGATGTGTGATTTTGAAACATTAGTATTTCAACTAAATGCTTCTTGATAGGGAACCTGTCTTGTTTGACTGTTAGAAGGTCCTATCAAGATGCTGACATTTCCCACTCAAATGTCATGAGATCACAGCAGTCACTGAAACCATCTCAGTGGTGTGGCCAAAGCATTACGCCATTATCAACGTTGGTAAGAAGACAGCTGACCCAAGTGAAGCCTGGAGCTAGGAGTGGTGACTCACACCTCTAATTCCAGCACACAGAAGGTTGAGTCATGAGTGGATTGCAGTGAGCAACCTGGCATCAGTGGAAAAGAAAAAGAAACTTCACAGTCACAGCCAACAAATAAAGGACGATGCAAAGTTTGGCACTCACACTAATAATTTGTAAGTGTTTGAAAATTAACCATATTTTAAAATAGTAGATTCCTAATAATAGTGCCTTTAATATTTTTTAATTTAATTAATTTTTTGAGTCACAGTCTCTGTAACTAATCTGGGCTGGCCTTGAACTTAAAAATCTACCTGCCTCAGCTTCCTGACTGAGAGGATTACAGTTGTACAGATATAATTTCTGGCTACTTTAAAAATAATTTTTAATTAAGTAAATGACATGGGTCATCATGGAGTCTTCTATACCTAGATCCCTCGGGTCTAGACAAAACTCTCTCTCTCTCTCCATCAGTTATTCCCCCAGAGCCCTGTAAGTCACTCTCTTCTGCTTCAGAGCAAAGGTGTGAAGCTGTGATGGGCATTGACAACAGCACATCCCACCATTTCCTCTCACTAGCTTTCACAGACCTAGATGGCAATTAAAATGTCACACAGAACCTAGTGCGTTAGCATTTGGGAACTGACAAAAGGCAGGCTTCTACCATGTCCATCCCCTTAGCCTGTTTTCTCTTTCAGGACACATCAGAACAAACGCTGCAGACCTGTGTGATTAGTTTACTAATTGGGGAATTCCAATGTTATCAGTCAGAGTCAAAAGGTGCTGTTTGGCTTCTACAATAAGTGCATTTACTGGGTGGCTTAGTAATAACTTTTTATCTTACTGAAATTCATTCATTGCCTTCCATTGTAGAATTTCAGGCCGTTAACACTAAAATATATACAGGAAAGAAAAAAAAAAAAAAACCCAAAAACCTCATGTTTACTCTGTGTTCCAGGCATACCATTTCATGATAACAGGCAGAAGTTTTACCACGTGTATTTAGTCTTAGTAGACCCTAAGCAAAATCATGTTCCAGAAATGAAATTGTCAAGCTTCCATAGCAAAAAGTTCATTTGCTGCCTCCGGCAGGTGGAAGTCGGGTGTGACCACGCTTATTTTAATTTCGTGTATGCCCGTGTACACACATTCCCTCTGTGGGAATGTTAGAGGAGTAGAGTTTTGCTTGAGGTTTCCTTGGTGGGAATGAATGACTTACAAAGGAAAACTGTATCCGGAACACTAGAGGTCTGACTTATCCATTCATCAAAAGGAATCATGTTTGAAGGCGCACCGTTGCAGGTTTCACCTTTGATTTTTTTTTTTTCTCAAAAATAGTAATGCCAGAAAATTCATCAAAAAAAATTATTTTGAACTAAAAGTGTTTTCTGTTTTTCGTGCTAATGTGTCACACCCATGCTTCCTAATCAAGAATTCCGTGGCGTTCACAATAATTAAACAGAAACATGTTTAGCTCACTCATATCAGAAGTTTACACTGTTTCCCTATTTTAAATAGTTCCCCAGTGATTTGGCTTTTGTACCATTTTTCCTCCTCTTTAACCTGGATGTGCTGGCAGAGTTACCTAGAGTACAATAGGAAAGGTCACCTGTTCTCTGGCAGCACAACGGAGAAATGACAGGGTGGCACCTTGTTTTAAATATGTTGATCATATTACATGTTTTATCACAATAAAAATTTATATTGAGCCAAAATGGTAGTACACACCTGTAACCCAGCCAGCGTGGTGATACACACCTGTAATGGAGCCAGCATAGTGGTACACACTGAATCCCAGCAATGGAGAGGGTAAGAGAGGAGGATCAGAAACTCAAGGCCAGCCTGGGTTATAAAATGAGACCCTGTCTGAAAATGTAGACTTTATATGCAAGAGTCACATGATAAAGACGATAAGCCCATCATGCCTTCCTGTTGGGTGCTGACGCGCATCCTCTCAGAACTGGAGGTTTTTTTTTTTTAATCCTTTAACTGAAAAGGCTTACTGTGAGAAGGATGCTGTTCACATCCAACTAACTGAGATGATGCTGAACATCTGGGTCTGGATCTCAAACTGTATTCATCGATCACTCACTCAAATCCAGCCCCAAATACATACAAGGTTCAGCCAGAAACACATTTCTAGACAATTATACGAGTATCCATTGCAAAAAAAAGCTGACACATCTAGAAGCACACAAAATGTAATAGGCCTCGGAGCCTGAGAAGTTAGCCCAGGTAATCAATACGATCTTAGTCTGTGAATGATCTAATGAGTGGCCCCAGTTAAAGCAGGAGTCTTAACCCTGCCCCTTGCTTTCCCATGCATCTGATGTATAAGTCCTTAGTCCACACACAGACACACACACACACACACACACACACAAAGAAAAAAACCTGAGTGTAAAATTTTAAAACAATATTGTATTATATTGCTAAAATCACTATTTTATTTGCTAGTATTTTCCCAGTATTATCTCCTGATCACAGAATTTTGTCATTTTATTCAGCAGGTCCAACCCATTGATGACCTATAACTTGTCTTTCTTAATTGTTTCACCACCTCATCATGGATTAAATACTTTTCTCAAAAAATTATATTTTTTTTCATTTGTAAAAAAAAAGTAGCAATCTTTAGCTTACCGATTTTTAAATTTATCTGTCTTTTTCACAACAAAGAAAGAACAAGCTTCAATGAAGACGGTGACTGTTTTTAACTCTGAACAGCAGGAAAAAATACAAAACAAAAGTATCATTTTCTCTAGTCACAAAAACTGCATGTAAAATGCAATTGCAGCGACATAGAGATGCCGTGTCTAATTACATTTACTGGGAAAACTAGAGAGCTCCCATTTGATTTGTTGGTTAGAGAAGCTTAAGTCAATCAAGACAAACAAATCTAATTCTGTCATTATTAGCAATGATGTATGTGCTTCAGGAGAAAGTAATGTCATAAAGTGCACAATTTGCAAGATGTAGGTACCTAAAGTTCAAACAAATTAGTAATGGGTAGAATGAAAAGTCGATATCCATTACTTCAGGAATTTGTCTCAAAGATTACATCTGATTTATAGGCAAATGCACAAACAGGCATCTCTACTTTTACACTTTTGGTTATCTCATGCAAACAAAATTGCATATATCAATGACCATGTCACAGCAGAATATACTGTTCCCCAATATCGAAAAATTCAGTGTTTGGCATTTTCTCCAAGTTCTTTTGTTTTGCTTTGTTTCTTAAGACAGGGTTTCTCTGTGTAGCCTTGGCTCTCCTGGACTCACTTTGTAGACCAGGCTGGCCTCCAACTCACAGAGATCCACCTGCCTCTGCCTCCCTGAGTGCTGGATTACAGCCATGCACCACCACGCCCGGCTTTCCTCCCAGTTCTTACATGTTAAGTAGGCCTTGAAAAAAAAGACATCTGAAGTTTATAAATGTTGTATCTGGCTCACATGGTTTCACATTTAACCGTTTTAATTATTCCCATCTCCTTTTGCTGCCTACTTCTCTGTAACTAGACAAGACTTCACACACCACTAAACAGAGATTCTAAGGTGGGAATCAGGGACAGACACCTAAACAGAGTTCAAGGACACAAACCAGAACGGAGGAGCTTCTCCTGTGGAAAGGGAAGCGCAGGACGAAAAGATAAAGCTCTGCCAGTCAGTGGGCCAGCCTTCCGGAGCCACCACCCTCCCAGGAACTTATCATGTAATTATGGGACAGCCATTCCCTGATCTCCCACAAATCTCTGCGCTGTCCTGCTGGGGATTCTCTGGTTCCAGCATGCCACTCACTGGGAAGCCTCACTGGTGCTTGAAATAAGTCAAACGGTACTATCACAGGCTTATGCAAACAATATTACTCATAAAACAAAACAGAATGAGATCTACCACCCTTAAAATAGCCCAAGTGGAATGGTGTCCTCCCATTAGTAACAATAGTAAAACTGTCAAGAACAGTGTTAAGAAAGCAATGCCTACAGAGTATAGAAATTTATTGTGATTAAATATTCATCATTCAAAGAGCATAAAGATTTTTGTGTGAAGTTATTTCTTAAACTTTTTTTTTCAAACACATCCTCCTCAACTGGCAGTGCCCAAAATTTTACAAAGAAATTTTTAGCAAAACAGAAAGTTCTTTAAAAATTGTATTCTTTTTTAATTTTAATTTTATTCTTATTAATTACAGTTTATTCACTTTTTTGTACCCCAGCTGTAGCCCCCTCCCCACCCCTTCCCAATCCTACTTCCTCCCTCTTAAAATTGTATTCTTTATAAGAAAACATTTCTCTTCTACTGTATCCCCCTACATCTTCTAGTCATTTGTATCTAGTTATTAATCTTGTGTGAAGAGACAGCACATGACTCATGACATCCAAAACACAACTGGTATTGTGAATGTTTACAAATGCTATGATGTAACACAGCCAGCTTAAGAGTTTATAATGTATGTATTTTTTCTGTATTCAGATTGAGATGGTTTCCATAACAATTTGAAGATTCTAGAGAAAAAAAATCCCCTGGATGATCATGTCTTTTAAAAAGAACAGAATTCCAAAAATCAAGTGTGCTGCATCAGACTAAGAAAATTTTCACTCTGTTACTCCTCTATATAATTCTGTATTATGTCCCCTGTTTCCCTCTGTTTTCCTTTATCAAAAAGCAATTTCGAGACAGATGTAATTTTTTTCCTGGAGAATTCTTCACATGGATGCAGTCCAATTTAATTAACCAGAATCAAACACTTTTTGTCAACAAGCTTAAAGCAGTGAATATTATAAGTAATTCTGAAGACAGTTTGGCCCCAGAAAATAAACCCTAAGAACAGAAATGAGGGCTGGGTGCAGAATGACTCCCAGTGTGGCTATTCTGTCTATTACAGTCAATCAGCTTCCTTCCCTCCTCATTGTCCAAAAATGAATCTGAGGAAAAGACAGTTTCTCTTTCCATTCCCACATAGTATTAATATTATACTGGTAATAACCACTGAGACGCAGAAGAAAGGATTGTCATACTTTCCTAATAATTTAAAATTATTAATGCTATGATGCCCTTACATCTGGTTTGCAAGATATTTTTGTTTGTTTTGTTTTTAGAGACAGGGTTTCTCTGTGTAACCCTGGATGTCCTGGAATTCCCTTTGTAGACCAGGCTGTCCTCAAACTCAGAGATCCACCTGCCTCTGCCTCCCAAATGCTGGGATTACAGTTACGCACCACCATGGCCTGCTCTGATTCAAAACATTTTCTTTATTATTATTATTCAGTTTACATCCTTGTGGTAGCCCCATCCGTCATCCTCTCCAAGTCCCACCTTCCCTCCTTTCTCCCTCCCCCTCACCTTTTCCTCAGAAAAGAGGATCTCCCTTTCCCATCCACCCCAGCTCATCAAGCTGCATCAGGACTGAGTGTGTCCTCTTCCCCTGTGGCCTGGCAAGATTCTTAAGGAAAGTAGTAATCAGTTACATTCTAGCCTTTGTCTTTTGATAGGATTCCTTCAAAATAACATTAAAATACCAAAAGTACCTTTTGCAACATGGTTGTCATTTGAAATACCAGATCTTCATGTCCCTGATCAGTTACTTACCTAAAGAGGAAAAAAAAAGAAACAACATTAAGAGTTTGTAATCACAGCACTTAGATTTGAACTAAATCTAATTAAGTTTGCAGTGCACACTGACACAACCCTTTGTAATGCAAAAGAATAAAACAAAACATTATTCAAGGGCTTAAAACGTAGACAAAAATATAATATGAACATAGCATATGATATGCAAAAGGCATAGATTTCAGATCGTATGAGGATTTCCATAATCATACCAATTGTGGAAGAGGACGTTGGGGGGGATTATGAACAATAGAGATACTTGTGTTCACTCACACAAATGATTTTATAAGTTTAGTGTAGCAAGCAACATGAAGCCATACATTTTGATTGACACTGATCACTTCTTTGCACCCAAAACTGTGTTAATACAGCTTATCAACACACTGTTAGGTAGGCAGGTCTGTTACTTCCATGCTCACTCACTTTAGCAGAGCACAAAAAAATAAAAATTTATGGCTGAACACTCTCAGAACGATATCTCGGAACAATGAACACCTCCTATTCCACCATATAACACCAACAGTGACGTCTCTCATTCGTGCTCTTTTTTTCCTCAAATCCCTGAGTATTTCTATGTATTCACTTGTAAACCTAGCACGAGAGCTTACTCACAGCGTGCTGTCAGCACACCACACTACGCTGCACACGACGTGCGCGTCCCTTCATTAACTGCATGTGTGTGCACATGTGTGGTTGCGCGTGAATGTGTGTACATGCCCTTGCGCACGCATGCGGCAGCCAGAGTCAGTCGTGCTTCTCTGCTGTTCTCTTAGTGCCTTGCAACAGGGTCTCTCACTGAACGAGAAGTCTCCATTTTGGCTAGGCTAGGCTTGAGCTTTGAGAAGCCTAAGTCATCCTTCTAATTTTTCTTCTCCTTCTTGGAGACCTTCACACGGGTTTACAATGAAATACGATCCATCCCAGCTCCCCCTCTAACCCTCCCTTAATCTCCCAACACCTCCGCTCTTAATTTCAGACCTGTTTTCTTGTTTTGTTTTTTTCAGGTTAGTGCTGCTCATGTGTGCTTGATTCGGAAGCCATCTGGAAATCTTACCACCACCCAGCCCCCAGTTCTGAGGCTGCAAGCACCAACAGCCGTGTCTGGCTATGCTGAGTGTTGAGGATGCAAGCTCGGGTCCTCACACGCTCAGAACAACTGCTCCTACTGACTGAGCATCTGCTCCGCTCCGTGCATCTCGGTTTGAGGTGTGTACATCTGCATTAAGCTGCTGCTCAAGAATTTATTTAGCTGCTAGCTTCTTCATGATCATTTAGATCAGTGGTTCTCCACCTTCCTAACGCTATGACCCTTTCATACGGGTGCTCATGTTGTAGTGCATGCCCAACCATAAAATTATTTTTTCGTTGCTACTTTATAACTGTAAATTTGCTACTGTTATGAATCATAATGTAAATATCCTGGTTTTGTGATGGTCTTGGGTGACCCTTGTGAAAGGGTCATTCGAAACCTTTGGGGTCATGATCCACAGGTTGAGAACCACTAGTACAGATGCTGATGTGTGTGTATGTGTGTGTATGTTCCACTGTTTTGTGAGATACGTGCCATTATTCTTGTTTTAATTTTTAAGTTTTATTTTATACGTATGGGTGTTTTGCTTGCATAGATTCCTGTCCACCACATTTCTTATTTGACTCTTCCTTTTCAGCTTTCCAAAAACAGCATCTATCCTCCATGCAGAGCCTCTGCTACACATAGTATGAAGATTTTAATTCATTTTCAGTTGCCAATAAAATCTTTCTCATTAGGCTTATTACATAAACTAATACACTAGGCCTTGCCTCTTTACTCTGGGTTTATTTGCTTTAGAAAGTTCATAGATTCTTGTATGTTTTTGTCATTTTATTGATGAATTTATTTTTAAAACAACTTTTTAAATGGCAGAAATTCTTTCTTGGTTTCCCTATGTGGGTTAGGGAATTAGGCAGGCAGACTAGGGTATAAAGAAGGGTCTAGCGTTGAGGGCAGTGAGGAGACCCCGGTGTCTCACTGAGGACAATACAAAAGCAAGCTTGGATTTCAGTGGGTGCATCCATTTGGAAACTGTGCTGCTTGGCACATTATATTCAAATGTTTTATACCTTTCACTAGGAGCCTGTATTTATCAACTTCAATGCTTTTCCTGGACAGAATTTCAAAGAAAACTCACCATGCAGTCATATCATTTGACTTCAGAGAAAGCTACTTCAAGAGTATTTGTCTTGTGAGAGGAAAAGGACAAAGACTGTCTTCTGGGGTTTACCAGGAAGAGCCTGGCATTGGGATCTAATTGGCCTGGCTTCAGGTCCTGGCATGGCCACTAACTAACTACAGGCTTTGTACAAATTGCTGAGATCTGAGCCTCCAGTGTCTCCATGAAATGAGGTTACTTAAAGAATTACAGATAGTAAGTAGGATATGCCTGGCGTAAACCTGGCATGTGAAAATCAGTTACGTATCATTTAACGTATGGTTAAATCCGTTGACAACAGGCTGTGTCTAGACCAAAGCTCTTTCTATACAAGCAAACACCTGATCTTATTTTCCTGTGCCCTTGATTTATCTTGAAACATTTTCTTTAATTTGACAAAGAAAAAAAAAAAGACTGCATGTGCTGTTACTTCCTAGCTCTGACCCAAGCATACATCCTTCACATCTGTGTACTTTTCCTCCTCTGACCTGTTCTTGTCCTGTGATGCTGACCCTACAGATTTCATCACATGAGCTCCCCTGCCCAATGGATTCCATCAGATTTGACCAGTGGAATGACTAGGCAGCAGATTCCTAAATGCAAGCAGAGAGAGGGATGAAGATATTGGCTCATCTGTTCCCTCCTGCTCCAACAGCTCTGACAATGGCAGCATCTGCCTATCCCTACAGTTTCGGTCAGATGGTTCCCCGTCCATCCTCCAGCAGCACACTTTCCTTCACTGTGGTCCTTCATGTCTTGCCTGGGATGAATGATGATTGTCCTATGGTAATGTGCCACATTCCTTATGGGTTCCTATAATTTGGTGGACTTGTATGTAGGTTCATTAAAGTATCTTCAACAGTCCTAGCTTAGTATGCTCATCTATTCTTCTTCAGTGAAGGAAAAAGGGTGATGGAGGAGTATTTAAAGAGAAAAGACACTCCTTGGACTTATCAACCTTTACAAGAAATCCTAGAATTGTTCTATTACATTCATATAGTTATGCTCTTTAAAATAATATATATTGATTTGGAACCAGCTTTTATTATTCTTATGGACACACGTCATTTTTTCAAATATCTCTTTAGCATTCCAGAAAAATCACTCCTATTTAATCACAGAAAAGGAACTTTTTTCCATTGCACAACATTCAAAAGTTTGTTTTACATTTTTTAATTTGTATCTTCAAAAAATTCCTAGATGAAAGACACAATCTAAATCCATTCAAAACTTTTGCTGAAATAGCTAGCTGTTGAGTATGAAATTGGACAGCAATCTTCACCTGACAGCCAGTGGCATAAACTAAAAAATGAGAAACACGTGTGGTATACCATTTCTTCTTCTATTATAAGGTTTGTGATGGCTTGAATGACATTGGCCCCCATAAGTTTGTATTTTTGAATACTTGGTTCCCAGTTATTGGAACTGTTTGGGAAGGACTAGGAGGTGTGACGTTGTGGAGGAGGTGTGCCACTGGGGGTGGGCTTTGAGGTTTCAAAAGGCTGGTGTAATCCCCAGGGTGCCTTTTCTCTGCCTCATTGTTGTAAGTCAAGATGTGAACTCTCACTTTGCCTTTGTTCCACCTTCATGGATTTGAGCCTTCTAAAACTGTAAGCCCAATTAAGTGGGGTTTTTTGTTTTTGTTTTTGTTTTGTTTTGTTTTTTACAAATTGCCTTGGTAATGGTGTTTTATCACAGCAATCTTAAAGTGACTGAGACAATGGTTTTATTAATTCTTTGAGAATTCCATACATGCAAACAATGCATTTTGATTCTATTCATGTCATACTCCTTCCCTTCTTCTTGGTTTTATAGCTGCCATTTATTTAACATTTACAGTACACCAGAAGCCGTAGTATACATCTGACACATTTTATTAGATTATTAGATTTATTATTTATCTATTATTAGATTTATTTGATTATTAGATTACATTATTAGATTATTATATTCTTACTATTTACTGTATAACTCGGAAATTACTATTTTTTCCATAAGAGGAAGCAATCACTACAACTTGCCTGTGCGGTATAGGTAGCAAAATCAGGAGCAGTCCATCTTTTTCCTAGCACATTTTATTGTCCCCTTTAAAAAGACTTGGTTTACATGATAATGGGTGATACTACATTTTGCAAAATATTCACCATATTGTATCACAATGCATTATATTTTTATGAGCTGTGACTTAGCTTATGGTATGATTAATCCATTAAACTATTGCAATATTTTTACTTGATTTTTCTCTTACCCTTAAAGAAAGTTAGAACTCTACCATAGATGATTACGTAAAAAGAAAAATGAAGGACTCAAAAATCTAACAAGGTGAAGATGCTCCTGTGGCTTAAAGTCCTCAGATCAGTGTCCTTGAACCTGACGTGCCAGAATCACTATAGGGCTTTCTAATAGACATGCCAAAATAGACAGGGAAAAGCCCATGAGGCTCAACCCTACATAAAGGACCACAGGCAACTAAGAGAGATGCTGAGAGTGAGAGAAACAGCCTTCTTCAGGGATGAGCACACCAAGTTATTATCCAACACCAAATGGTCAGCCCTAACCTACACACAAGCAATATTATACAGACTGAGCAGTGTGTATTTAGGAATATTTGTGCATATGCATATATGCCTGTAATAACGATTAATAAAAAATGAATTTAAAAGAAAGCAAGGAAGGGCATGTGGGAGGATTTGGAGGAAGGGAAGGAAAGGAATAAATTATGCAATTATATCATAATCTCAAAAATAAAATTAAGGACTGGAGAGATGGCTCAGAGATTAAGAGCACTGTCTGCTCTTCCAGAGGTCCTGAGTTCAATTCCCAGCAACCACATGGTGGCTCACAACCATCTATAATAAGATGTGGTGACCTCTTCTGTCATGCAGATGTACATGCAAAGAGATCACTTAAATGTAAAATAAAGAAATAAATCTTTAAAAAAAATGTTTCTTGTAATCAATTTAAAAAAAATTAAATTAAATTAAATTAAAATTTTTTAAATCCCTGATTCTTGAGTCCCCTAAGATGTTCTGATCTTCTGGCCTCTCCAAGGTGATCCTTTTGCATAATGAATCATAAGAACAATTCTTATTTCAGGGATCTCTGGGCCTGCAAGATTAGCATTAGAATCACCTGGGACCTTGGACATGAGAGTTCTTCGGCCCCACTCCATCTCTTGAATTAGAAATTCTCAAGTGGAGCCCAGTGCTATGTGTTTTAATGAGCCACCAAAAAAAAAAAAAAAAAAAAAATCTGGTACATTCCACAAGGCACTCTCCCAGATCTTTGGCCTATTCTCACTTTCATATACAGACTATCAAGAGCCAGCATGAGGTCACAGAGTCTGGTCATTCTCCATGGTGTTTCTCTCTGAGCACCCACAGCATGCCTACCATTTCTTGATCGATTTTATCTAAATTAAGATTTCAACAGGTCATCTTACCCCGGGTCCTCTTTCTTGTTTATCTCCTTTAGGTGTACATATTTTAGTATCTTTATCCTATCTTATAGGTCTATATAAGTGAGTATATACCATGTGTGTCTTTCCGCTTTTGGGACACCTCACTCAGGATGATTGTTTCTAGGTTCTACTATTTGCCTGCAAATTTCATGATTTCCTCGTTTTTAATTGCTGAGTAGTATTCCATTGTGTAAAAGTACCACAATTTCTGTATCCATTCCTCAACTGAGGGACATCTGGGTTGTTTCCAGGTTCTGGCTATTATGAATAAAGCTTCTATAAACATGGTTGAGCAAATGTCTTTGTTGTGTACTTGAGCTCACTTAAAAAGACAAATCGGATGGTCATTGGATATAGGAGCCTACCACAGAGGGCCTCTGAAAGACTCTACCTAGCAGTGTATCAAAGGAGATATTAAGACTCATAACCAAACCTTCGACAGAATGCAGGGAATCATATAAAAGAAGAGAGAGTTAGTAAGACCTGGAGGGGACAGGAGCTCCACAAGGACCAAATATATCAGGACACGGGGGTCTTTCATGAGACTGTTTCTCCAAGCAAGGACCATGTATGGATATAACCTAGAACCCCTGCTCAGATATAGCCTATGGTAGCTCAGTATCCAAATGGGTTCTCTAATAAGGGGAACAGGGACTATTTCTGACATGAACTCAATGGCGAGCTCTTCAACACGCCCCTACCCCCGAGGGAGGAACAAGTCTTTCTAGGCCACAGAAGAGGACATTGCAGCCAGTCCTGAAGAGACCTGATAAGCTAGGGTCAGATGGAGAGGGAGGAGGTCCTCCCCTATTAGTGGACTTGGAAAGGGGCAGGGAGAAGATGAGAGAGAGAGGGTGAGATTGGGAGGGAATGAAGGAGGGGGCTACGGCTGGGATACAAAGCAAATAACCTGTGATTAATATAAAAAATAACTAAATAAATAAATAAAAAGAAAAAAGATTTCAACAGGGGTAGTGCCCACATTCACAAAACCTTACTAGGAGCCATCAAAATTACAAACAAGTATTCAGATACTTAAATCACCACCACTGTTTTAAATTTTCTGGAATTGTGTATGTAACCAAGAATCTCAGGTGGAAATTCTAGGGTTATTCTACAAAATCTTTCCATAGTTCACTTGATATGTGGTCAATAATCCTCTCTGTGCCCCAGAACTAATTTAGAAAGTGTAATACTTAGGCATTCATGAGAAGTTTCCATCCGAGGGGGAGGTATTATCACAGCGAAAAAGAATATGGTCTCTAAGCACTAAAAGAATAAAACACGTTCAGACACACACATAAAAACGTGCTCAATTAAAGTCTCAGGCTTATTGGATAGGACATCATATCACAGAATATTAATTGCAGACAAGTTGTTTTGTTGGCTCTGTGTCAGCTGAAGTGCTAACAGGGCCAGATCCAGAATCTCACACAATAGCTCGGAACACAAGAGGAAAGACAATGCTGTATGCTGCCTGCTGAGCAAAGCATTCTGTCCAACATTTAGAACTGGTGAACTACTTTTAATTTTAGTCCCAGTTTCTCCAGAGATTGACAAAGACACAGAGCCACTGCTTGAAGCCCTTGCCTTCAGCTCCCATAGAGCCACTCTGCAGAGCCTTTGAGGCCCCCCGTGGCTACTGAGAGAAAAACTCGGCCCTGGCCTATCATCCACGTTTATTCTTCTCTGAGAAAAGAGACTCATGAAGGGCTCACCTCTCCACCGTGAGGCTGTAACTCTGGGTTAATGATGTCTTGCACTTAGCTCCATTTAAAAAGCTTCCTTTGTCTCCTTCGGATGCACTATTCAACTCAGTTCTCCTGGCCTCTCACTGGAAATCAGGATTCCACGGTAAACTATTCCAAGTCTCTTAGTTTTCATTCTCTCTCACCAGAGACTTTGCTGTCAGCTTGGCAAAGATGAGGCACCGAAAACCGCTTGCCACCAACGAAATGTTAACTAGACAAACACATTCACCATCCGCAAAAGATTTCTCAGTATCTCCTCTCACCCTTAACAGAACAAACAACAACAATAAAGAAAAAACTAACTTAAAAAAGCCCTTCCCACTGAAAACAAAGACTCACTATTTTAACCTAGCTTTCTCAGCACCCGTCTATTTTTAGCAGCTACCTAAATAGTGATAATAGACACAGTTGCCGACCTGCCTTCTCAGCCATTTCCAAAATGTGCTTTCCACTCACACCTTAGCGTTGTCCAGCCACAACTATTAAAAACCGCATATAAGAGCTAAGAACGAAATTCAGCGGTAAAGGGCTTGCCTGGTAGGTACACAACCCTGCCTAAACAGCACCGAAAACCTCCTGTCTGACCAAGCGGGTGACTATTTAGATGACAGGGACCCAGGAGAGGAAGCAGCAGCATTAGCTCCCTCCCTTCCTTAATTCCTATCAGAAAGGCATGCAGTAATAACAGTGTACAGGCACCCTTTGTGTTTCCAAATAAATAGAGATTGCACAACTAAGTTAAAATATAATTATCGATAATAACCTATAACTTATATGTTCCTAATATTACCGTAATTATGCTGTGTCACCTATGTTATCTGTTATTATTCAAAACAACCCCATGAAAACCATCCTGTGATCTATAGCCGGTTGACCAGGAAAATGAACCGGTAACTGTTCATGCCCCAGGCCACATTTCTGTGAACAGCAAATGCAAAACTAGAGTCAAACCCCATTTTCCTGCCTGGTGACGCCGGTTTGGGCTAATGTTGTCCCCATTAAGCTAACGTGACCACACGAAGCGACAGTAGACCAGGCATCCAAGGGCTTGGCGCCGGGTGAGCTGAATTTTTAAGGCAGTTCAGAGGAGAAAATAATTGGAGTACAGAGAAGGGTGAGAGGACCCAGAGGAAGATGGCACATTATCGCTACTGACGTTAGCAACTGCGCGAAGCACAGCTTCTCGGGCAAACTGTGAGAGGCCAGGGAACGTACCACTCAGGCTGGAGCGCGGCTCACAGAAGGATGAGACTGGAGAGTAAAGCAGCTGGGGCTCCATCTTCCAGGTCTCACATGAAAACTAGCTGAATGACTCCGTGGAAACGCAAAGCCAGCGATGACCTAGCAAGCTACGTTAGTTTGGGTCTCTGGCGCTGCGGGCTTGGGAAGAAAGGGTCTATTTCATCTT
Source organism: Meriones unguiculatus (assembly GCF_030254825.1). Lineage (NCBI taxonomy): Eukaryota > Metazoa > Chordata > Mammalia > Rodentia > Muridae > Meriones > Meriones unguiculatus. The sequence goes on along the minus strand of NC_083358.1, from coordinate 78,636,614 downwards.
ATGAGCCGTCAGCTCATCGTCAGGGGTGCTAAGGCAGGAACTGAGGCAGAGCCCACGGAGGAATGCCCCATAGCTTCATTAGTCTTGGTCACCATAGATTTCTCATGCCATCCAAGCATTTTCTCGGTTGAGGTTCCCTCGTCCCAAGGTGACCCGTTTGCTGTCGGCTTACAAAAAAAACTAACCAGTACACAAGCCAAACACATCAAGACAAAAAATCATAGCCCTTAGCTCCTAAAGGACAAACTCAGTCAGTTAAGTCTCTGAGCTTATGGCCAACTTCCTTCTCCCAAGTCAGGGTTAGAGCTGGTGTCAGCAGCAATAGACACTGAACTGTGAGGCTCCACACAGCAGGCAAAACTGGCTTCCCATGGATCCCTGTTTCTAGCACAACAGCTGCCATGAACTTGGCACTTGAGCATATTTACTGAATAAAAGAAAAAAGGAACGAATTAAAGTGGTCATGAAAACACCGAATTCCAGGCTTAATGTGAAAGAGGTGGAAGGAAGCCACAGAAAAACAAAAATGGAAATGCATTCATTGCACAGACCATCCAGTGCTCTGACATAAAGCACACTCCCTTAATATGAAGATTGAGCAATGCCTCATCGTAACCAGAGGCAATGAAGGCAATGACTCTGGATGACTGGAACAAACCAGTCATTCAAAAAAAAAAAAAAAAAGAGGCAGGTTTGAAACCATCAGTGAGATCTATTTTGTAATAATTATATTAAAGAAGTTTAGCAAACTGGGGAGATGGCTCGGTGATTAAAGCACCTGCCGGGTAAACATGAAGACTGGAATTTGAATCCACAGAACTCATAAGCGCTCAGAGGGTATGGAGGCCCACCTGTAATTTCAACACTCATACGATGGAGAAAAGGGATCCATGGAGAAAGCTGGCTAACAAGACCTGTGGTATCAGGAAGCTCCGGCCTCAAGTGAAAGATGCTGCCTCTGTGAATAAGGTGGACAGCAATCAAGGAAGCCTCCCGCCATCAGCTTCAGGGAGGCTTCCGCATGCACACACCACATACACATATACCCACACACATTCAGACACACATGTGGACATCATGGCTCACGTCTAGACCCTCAGCAATGGGAGAATCAGAGAGAGGGGAGGATCTTGAGGGTTCGTAGGACCACCAGGCTGGTCAATCAGTGAACTCCAGGGTCAATGGCAGCCTGTCTCTAGAGCAAGGTGGAAGCTAGGCATGTTGGCATTAAGGGTATGGTGGACAGAGGAATGCTTAAAACGAAATCTAATTCACCTAGGTCTTATCATCTACTTCCAATTTTAATACAATAACTCAAAGGGGACCAATATGTCCCCAAATTCTAAAAGAAAATTGTGTAGTTTCCACCCTGCTATCTATGTTTATGGCTTAAAAAAATGTTGTTTTACAAGGTTGTGTGTGAGAAAAGAGGTATTTGTACATGAGTGTTCATGTAAGTAAAAGCACAAATATTACCTATCAAAATAAAGAAAAATGTGTGAAGAATAGACATAATTTTATATATACATAATTATATATACATGTATTATATACATAATTTTTATATATACATAATTTTTAAATTACTTTGGATGTCACTAATAAAATATGTAAATACACATTAATTTATGCAAAGGGCTCGATTTAAAGGGAACTCTTTGGATTCAAATGTAGAGACTCAATCTAATTGCTGAGAACATATCTACAGGTTTTTAAGGAAAGGACTTTCCTAGCTCAACTAATATAAAAATAAGACAAATATCCATGTAAACACCACCTAAGATGTACTTTTCAATATTTCTTTACTCATTCTTGTTGTTCGGGGTGGTTTGTGTTGCTGGGGGAGGAACCCAGGCCCTTGCATGTTCTACTCCACCACTGCACCACATCCTATGACATCTTTTCGTTTTAAATGAAAATAATGACACTGCCCACTGGCCAGGCTCACAGTCTCATCAACCTGGGCTGAGCCTTGCTGGAAAGTGGCCAACGAGAGTTAGGGAATGCCTTCTCCTTGCTGAGCAAGGCATTCACAAAGGCTGAAGATGCCCGCAGTGCTGTTTCATGCACCTCAGCCCAGAGTGAAATATTCAAACTGACAGACCTAGGTCAGTGTCTACAGAGCAGCCATTCCTTCACGGAGCTGATGCATCCAGAGGGAAGCTGGCCTCCCATGGAGAATGGTGGGAGGGAAGTCTGGAGCTTAGATAATGAAGGCCTGTGTTCTTCATCCAGAAATGGGGGTGGGGCGGTATTCCATTCATTTTCATTATTCCCAAGGCTATTTATGTGTACATTTCCAAATTAACTTCTAAATCTAGAATCTGGAATCTTTGAAAGAATAGTCAATAACAGTTGAGTTCACTGGAAAACCCTCGCAGACAGTAGCTCAGCCAAACAGCCCGGCTCACTTCAACAGGGCTGAGTCATGTTGGTGAAGTTATCTCTAATGGGATGTGATTAAAAAAAAAAAATGGCACTTTGTTCCGGGATTATTTTCCCCAAAGCATAATGCAGTCTAATTATGATGGGGGCGGGGGAAAGTCACGCGACAAAGTCCAACAGCAGATATCCCACGGTGACCAGAGTGTCTCAGTCCTTCTAGAACTGTTAAGGTCTCCGAAAATAGGGAGAGCAATGCACCACCACAACCCAGAAGATGCTAAGAGGTCGGGACTGAAGCAGCCTGCTAGGACAGAAAAAGGCCTTTCTGTTCAACACCAGTGAAAGGTGCTTGCCGTGCAAGCTTGACAGCCTTAGTTTGGTCCCCAAAACCCACATGGAAGTGGACAGAGAGAAGAGAATCAAGCCATGCATGTGCAGACGCAAATCATATACACACATACACAGCAACAAATAATTTTCAATAATATTGAATATGGAAAATCACAAAAAAATCAATAGGAAGTTTAAATAAGTAAAAGAAAAGAAACACGTTCAATAATGTCAATCAACTGTGCACCTTAGTCATCACACTAAAACTAATAAGTATAATTAATAATGATAATAACAATGTGTACCAGTTAGAATACATGTACCAGATTAATGTGAGATTGAAGCAACTGGCAGAATAGCTAAGAGCAGAGGTTCAAGTCTGTTTCTCTGTTGTTGTGGTTAAACACTGACCAAAAGCAAGTTGGGGAGGGAAGGGTTTCCTTGGCTTACACTTCCAGGTCACAGGGCATTATCAGGGAAGTTGGGGCAGGAACCGAAGCAGAGACAAGAGAGGAATGCTGTTTCCGGGCTTGCTTCCCCTTCTTCTACTCAGCCAGCATTGTAGTATAATCCAGAATCAGCCCAGTGGACTGGGCCCTCCTACACCAATGACAAATCCAGACGAGGCCCTTCTAACATACCCACAAGCCAGCCTGATGGAAGTCAATTCCTCAATGGTGGGTTCCCCTTTCCAGGGGACTGTAGTTTGTGTGAAGCTGACAAGAATCTAACAACCACTCTAGAATACTCTTACTGCCTGCTCAAGTTTTCCATGAACATTAAACTGCTCGGAAATAGAACACAATATGAAAAAAAAAAATGGTTGGCCTATTCCTTCATGAAATAAATAAAAGTATTGTTTTACCTTTTAAATTTGTATTTCGATGTATGTTTAACAAGTTAATACTATGTTTAAATGCTAAATGTCTGTTCATTCATGATGCTTGAGAGAAATATACATATTTTCTCCATCGCTTCTAAATAGACTTCCCATCTTTGAAAAGAAAATACAGAGGAAATTAGCTGTTAGATTGCTCTCAGAGGTGATGGGAATTCTAAACTGTTGCAGAGACCCAGGCTGAAATAGAGGGGCATTTTGCTGCTCCAAGCTAAAAAGCGGTGCCCCGGGAACTACAGATCGTTGCTTCGTAGAGATCCCAAGCAGGTGTTCAACCACTGACCAAGAAAATGCACACTCGGTGAAGACAAGCTTCCATCTGGCTTCCCGTTGTCCAAGGAAACAAAAGGTCATCAGCTCAGCATAAGGACATTTTTAGAGCTGGAAACATCCAACAGAGATCATTCTGCTTCAGCTCCTCATTTTCACCCAGAAAGAAACTTTAGCAGCTGATTCATCTCTGATAAGCAATTCTCTTACCACTTCAACAATATGTAAAAATAAAAGATACCATATCTTGAGATATTTAAAAAAAAAGCCAGCCTCTTTTTAAAATCACGTATCTAAAATATTTGTTGGAGATAGCTGATCTTTTCCATTTAAATTCTGTCTCATTTGGGGCTACTATTGCTATAGTGAAACATTAGAACCCAAAGCAAGTTGGGGAGTTTTGGTTTTCACTTCCATATCATAGTCCATCACTGGAGGAAATTATGGCAGGAACTCAAACAGGGTGGAAACCTGGAGGCAGGAGCTGATTCAGAAGCCATGGAGGGACGCTACCTGCTGGCTGTCTCATTCTGGCTTGCTTAGCTTGCTTTCTTATAGCACCCAGGACCACCAGTCTAGAGATGGCAACACCCACTGTGGGCTGGTCCCTCCCACATCAATCACTAATTAAGAAAGTGTCCCACAGGCTTGCCTACAACCTGGTCTTGTTAATGGAAGTTCGCTCCTCTCAGATGACTTTAGCTTGTGCCAAGTTGACATAAAACTAGCCAACACAAATTCTTTCTATGGAGAAGGGGACAGATGAGGATGAGAAATTAACAAGGGCAAAGGTACAAACAAGAAACACTTAACAAAGAAAGACAGAAAATGGTGGACCGGGGCAATGAGTGTGTGCACACAGCAAAGCCAGAAAGGGAAAGGATTAACCCTGGGACCAAGAGCAAAAGCTAATGGGGATTTTAGAAATAAAGTTTAGTTTACAATCAGCCATTTCCTCAGTGCCAGGACTCACAGAACTCAGTGAATGCTCACTGTAAGTCAAATAAGACTCATCAGCTTGGCGGCAGCTAAAACAAAAAGTGTGTGCATGTGCATTCTATTTCTAGTATGAGCCAGGGGTATGGCTGAGGAGCAGCCTTTCCCTGTAATGCAATCTTACTTGCATACATGCATGCAGTTAGTAAGGTGTGCTCCCTGACTCGGGAGTCCAATGAGTGGTCTATTCTGGGTAAGAACAGCCTGATGACAAGGAAGAGGCTGTGCTCAGAGCAGTAAGTGACCATGACCACAAGTCCAAGGCTGAATAAAAGGAGAAGCATAAAATGCTTTGGAGTGAAAGCAGAAATAAAGACTGACAACCCAGAGACTCTGAGAGCCTTGGCCAAAAGCTCTTGAACCCCCCTTTTTTTCCACATCTGAGAGGTTGTGAGTACAAATCTCAAAAGCATAGCTTTTCTCTGCTTGGAGAAAAGCAGCCCCTGCACCCACTTTCCTTTATCTTTCCACAGCGAGAACTCTCAATACCCTGGGAAGTTTTAGGCTGCACTCGTTCATTCCTTTTACTTCTTTCTGTGTTCAGTTCTGGTGAAAATGGTTTGCACTTTCTTTCCAATAGCTCTTAGACTTCTGACTTGCTTCAACAAAGAAAAGGCCTAAACAACAGGCTCCGTGTGACAGAAATCTATGTTGGCAATTGAGAATGGGCTGCTGGAGAATAAATGGCTCTGCTCTCCACAAGACCTACATCATAAGCAGTAAAACAAACAAACAACTTTGAAATTGTACTGCAGCTCCTTCCGCTGTGGCTAGAAACACACAAACAACCAAGCACTCTAAAAGAGCCAATGGACATAAATTAAGTTAGCTGTGTTCTGAATCCAGCCAGGCTCTCCAGGGTGAGTTCTTTTCTCATGGGGGACACTGGGCAGAGAGGCCTGGCACGGAGGCCATGGGGTGATGATGGGTGATGAGACACTGGGGAACAAATGCTTCTTTTGTGTAGCTTTCTGAAACAAAATGAGCTTGACTCAGAAACGCAACACACTTGCAAAGCTGTGGTGCGCCAACACTGAGCCATGGGCAGTTCAAATGCTCTCTCTTCCATATATGCTCTCTGGGTTGAATGGTTTTCTCAAATTACTGTCAGCCGAGGATGTTACCTTTGTTTTTTCTTTGTTGGCATTTTTTTCTTCATTCATTCATTCATTCCTGGGGGTGGGTACATGTGGTTTGGTGAGTGCAGAGGTTAAAGGACAACTGGTGACATCAGTTCCCATCTCCACCCTGTGGGTTCCTGAGATGGAACTTGTAACGTCAGGCGTGGAGACAACCCACGTGGAGCCTCAGAAATCATTTTTAAGCTGCTTTTGTTTATATTTTGATTTTGGAGATCACGAATACTCAGGAGAGTGAATGAAGTCATCGGTTTGGGGACAGGCCTTGCAGGACCATAGACAGAATGTCAAAGTAAATCAGCTACGGAACCAAGATGTCCGTGTATGAGAAGGGCTGCTTTGGAGTCTGTGTTGATGTGTACTCTGCCTGAGATAATGCACACGAGTCAGCACCTGGGGGATGGCTGCTGCATGAACGTCACAGAAAACCTGGGACCTGGGTAGAGCAGTGAGTTCTACCTCTATATCTCATCAGAAAGTAGACAGCCTCAACCTCCTAGCACTCCCCAGAGAGGTACTGAATACTCTACACCTAACATATTGTAAAGTTTGTGGGGAATGTGATTGTCCGTGATAAATGAGAAGTCCTTCTGAAGATCCCACTTTAAGTGATCTCTGTTTTTTTTTTTAACCTGATTTGAAAATGGACTTGCTTACTCATGATTCCGTGAAAGACAACTAAAAGGCTTTATGGTGAGTGTATCATGTTCTCTCTAAGTGCTGTATTTCTGTCATCCATGAGGTATTAGCCCAATAGGTCTGGTTTTGGTGCTGTCTGTATTTTCACTCTGACAAATGGAACATGGGAGCAAAATGCTAAGTGCTTCTATGCTTATCTAGATAAAAAAAATTTTTTTTCCACTGTAAAATATGCTTAAAAGCATTAAGGATAACAAAATTACTCTTAGAACATTAGCCAGTGTGCCCATGCTTTCTGACTAACGGTCTCCTTTGGGACAGGGCTCACAAAGCCACAACACAAAATGCACCAGCGCTCTGATGTCACCAGCGATCTGTGTTCATTAACCCTCCTGGGCACTCAGAGAATTAATGGAAATTCTTGTTGGTCAAAGACTGGGATAAAAGAGACACTGGACACTAGGCATGACTCTCTGATCCTGCAGCCTTGATACGTCTACAGGCGCTGCTGTTTCATGAACCACATTCCCTTGATGTGGTTCAAAGAAAGAGCAGCTAAAACACGAGCATAAGAGCTCCGGCCTTATCTCCAGTCCCGTGGCACCAAGCTGGAAGAACCGAGGATGGTGGGAAATATAGAATGTTGGGTTCCAGGAGAGACTTTATCCAGGGGGATATGATGCCTTCAAGAATCCTTGTATTTGGGGAATTCAAATAGACACAGGAAGTGGATGAAGTGTGGAAACTGGGAGGGAGACGGTGTGGGGAGGGAAAACAAGTTTGGAGATCAGATGTGGGGATAACAGGAAGGAGAGGTGAGAGGGCTGGGAGAGAGAAGGGAAACCAAGGGAGGAGGAAGGCATCTCTGGGACAAGCTGGAGACCTGCTACAGGATAGGCTCCTGGGAGGATGTGGACATGACTCCAGCTGAGACTCCTAGCAGCAGGGAACATGGAGACTGAGGTAGACCGCCTCATAGCCAGGCTGGACTTCCAGTGGAGGGAGGGGGACACTAACCCGCCCACAAAACCTTCAACACAAAATTTACTCTGCATGCAAGAGGTACAGAGATAAAGATGGAACAGAGCTTGAGGGAATGGCTAACCAATGACTGGCCCACCCTGAGACCAACCCCGTAAGAGAGAGCCAACCCCTGACACCATTTTATTTTTCCAAGACAAGTTTTAACTTTGGCTATCCTGGACTCACTTTGTAGACCAGGCTGGCCTCGAACTCACAGAGATCTGCCTGCCTCAGCCTCCCAGAATGCTGGGATTACAGCTGTGGGACAGCACACCCTGCTCCCCCTGACCCTATTAATAATACTGTGTTAGGCTTGCAGACAGGAGCCTGGCAAACTGTCCATTGCAAGGCTCTGCCCAGCAGCTGAACAAATGCTAAACAAATGCTGAGACCCACAGCCAAATATGAGGCAGATCTTGGGGAGTCTTGTATAAGAATCGGGGGAAGGATAAAAGGACTGGGGTGGGGAGGAGAACAAAAAGCCACAAGAAGACCTACAGAGTCAACTAACCTAGGCCCGTGAGTGCTAACAGAGACTGAAACACCAACCAAACAGCATACATGGACTGAACTGAGGCTTCCAACACATATGAAACTGATGGGCAGCTTGGTCTTCATGTGGGTCCTTAGCAAATGGAGTGGGGGAGGGGGTCTATCTCTGATGTGGACTCTGTGGCCTGCTTTTAAATCACTTGCCCCTAGCTAGGCTACCTTGTCTGGAAAAGGACGCATTTAAGCCTGATGCAACAGGATGTGCCAGGGTGGGTTGGGGGATGGGGGGCTATCCTCTTCTGAGGAGAAGAGGAGGAGAAAAAGGGTGGGAGGGTGGGAGCGAGAGGAGGGCAGAGTTGCATTTGGGATGTAAAGTAAATAAATAAATTTAGTTAATAAAGAAAGAAGTTTAAAAAATTAAAAAATAGAAGAATCCTTAAATTTTACTGTGTTTTCCACACCCCTTTCTTAGGAAATTATGGAACATTCCATAATATACACTAAAAATATTCAGTTCCTCAAAGTAATGTATTGCCAAATATATAGCTTCCTCAATACAGGCAATTCCTGGGAAACACAAGGATAGTCTAAGCTTACCTAATAGAACGCGCTGATATGCATAAAACAAAATACAGGTGCTAGAGAGAAGGCTCAGTGGTTAAGCCAGGTGTCTGGTGCACACCTGTAACCTCAGGTCCAAGGGACCAGAAACAAGACAACCTCTGGTGCTGCCATCCCAGCTGAGAAAACTGCCAGGTTCAGGGAGTTCTGGGTTTGAAACTGAGCATCAGCTCCACTGGACACACAGTATATTCAGTGTCTACTACACATATAAAGGTGCCGCTTCATGCCCTGTCAAGGGTTAGGCAAGGACTCCACCACTGAGCCACAACTCCAGGCCCAAGGTAAAGCTAAGATATCAGAATGGACCTTTAAGAGAACATAAAAGCGATTAAATTTAAAAAAAAAGCCAAATATAATGTAGTTAGGATAATCAAACCCCAGGAATATCATCTGCTGAAATAATGGATTCATGAGGATTTAGGTGATGTTTTACGTTTTTATTTATTTAGACCCATGGGTTCCATTATGGCATTTTCACATATGTATGGAAAGTATTTAAATGTGTATAAAAATTTAAAAGAAGATTTGCAAGCCTCCCCAGCCTGAAGGACATTTGCACAGCAGCTAACATAGAAAATTAGGTGGAGTTGGGTGTGTTTTCTGGAAATCATTATTATTGGTATAACTATTAAAATCCCATATTGTATGAGTTCAGTACTCATAAGTGATAAACCAATACAAGCAGAAAGAGAAGAATTATGCTTTACATTAACCTCAATACCCTGTCAGTGAGGTAACATAATACGTCAGTGACAGCCTTGATTCTGAATCTTTGCCGCACTGGCTGTGACTAGTAATCACTGCTGCTTCCTAGCTCCGGAACACTCAAGCTCTAGGCATGTGTTAGCATTCAGAGCCAGCACTTCATTAGGATTTAGGATTCACAGAGTGTTTAGACACTTGACTTCAGGGTTCTCAGTCTGGTAGTTACTGGTTTCTTTTTACTTTTATTTTTTTTCAAGACAGGGTCTTATTATGTATCTCTGCCTGCCTGAAACTCACTATGTTGACCCAGCCAAGCCTTGAACTCTTAGAGATCCACCTATGTCTGCCTCTGCCTCTGCCTCCTGAGTGGTGGGATTAAAAGCTAGATCCTTAATAATGATAAGAATTACCATTTGTTGTTTCCACTGTAAGGAGGGAATTACATACATGTGTGTGCACACATGTAATATATGTGTGTGTGTGCATGTGTGTGTTTCATTCAAACCACTAGACCTATATTAAAGGTAAAAATAGATCAGGATGGGAATGTAGCTCATAGTGCTTGAGTATTATTCACACAACCACAGGTTCTATCAAGAGCAGCAGCAGGAGGAGGAAGAAAAGAAAGGAAGAGAGAGACAGAGACAGAAAGACAGACAAAAGAAAGCTATCTATTCTAGTTCACCAATGAAACAACTAAAGCCATTTGCTCAACAGGTTTACCAAGATTACTAAAGGTAGTCTAATTCCAAAGGCCAAATTTTCCCCCTCTTCTAGTATTTGTAATACCCTGATAGCTTTGTGAAAATATCATTTGGACAGTGCCTTCCTCCATTTCCACCTAGAATGCTGTTACGTTTCATTCTCCATGGCTTTCAGGAGCTCTCATCTCTCATGTAGGGGTCCTGGCAGGAGCTCAGGAACTACCCAGGAGCAGTGCTTTAAGCAGCACCTTGATATCTGGAACATGATAAATTATCAAAAAGACAACTGCATATTATTACTTACAGCACTGTTTTATTGTACCTATGCGCTGTTTTCTGTCTTAGTGAAAACAAACCCTTGAGGATTTAAGAAGTGTTTGAATAGTCATATGATATTACAGAGCCAACAGAAATATGTAGCAATTTTTGCCACAGTATTATTCTTTAGGGCTATGTCAAAAGGGATTATACATAAGATTAATGCATTTTACAATTCCTTGCAAGAGTCAATCACCCATGTTGACCATTGTTGGTGGTCTCACACCACCAGCTAGGCTGAGATAGTAGAATGACAACCCAGTCCTGGATATTTATTTTCATTCCAAAATCTGGAGCCAAGTTCATGACTCATCTTGAGGGAATAGGAAGGAAATCCCAAATCAATGAGGCAGCATAAAGGAAACTCTTTCCCTCTCTCCCACCATGAAAGAAATTGTTCAAAATTAATTGTTCAGAAAGGAATGCTGGGTTTACAAGTCTTGTGTTTAAAGGAAGAAAAAGAAGTGAAAGAGAGTGGAGGGGGTTGAATGAGGTACAAACTGTAAACATTATTACGTTAACATTTTCTAAGCTCCTTGGAGTGTTTGTTTCATCTTTTGTTAGTCTCCCCATAGTATCTTTGTGAGGCAGTAATGAGGCAAGATGCTGAAAAACAATCTCAAAAGCTGCAAAAAGGGTAACTAAGTTTACATCTGCACTCAACTAAGAGAGCACCACAGTTTCACAGGGGTCTGCAACCCTGTAGCCTTGAAGAAGCAAGCGCCATCCAGATCTGGCTAACCCAGGGAGTAAGTGCACTTCCTCAAACTCAAGTAAGTTCTGCCAGTTACATAACTCACACAACTCCCTGTGGATTTAGTGATTCCTGAACAGCTGGGACATGAAATGAAGGCCATAAACTCAGTTCTTTCCAAGGATAAATTGAAACATGAACCTGTTGGATCATGATATGTTCTGCTAATAAGAAAGCATAATGTTCTGTTTTACTTCTCATAAAATTCTGTAAAATAAAAATAGTTTTTAAAATTAAAAAAAAAACAACCTCAAGAAATCAGAAGGGGGAGAAAGAATCTGGGTGAGAAGGGAACAAAAAGGAAAACATGGATGGGTACAATGTAGCAGACTGGGAACTCAACACTTAGGAGCTGATGCAGGAGGGTCATGAGTTCAAGGTCAGCCAGGCTATACAGTGAGACTCTGACTCAAGACGACATCTGCAAGAAGAATGAACTAATAACAAAGCAACTGGCAGTGAGGTGTCATCAACAACACTGGGGTGGGGATGCCTGTGATCTACTCAAGGCAGCTCACAGAGCCCAGGAGGAACCTACGACCGTTGTTTTGCTAAGTGGTCAAGCTGCCTTCTAAAACATTTATGTTGAAAAGCCATAGGCTAGCCCTGTGCTCAACCTCCTCAGAGGTGTTTCTTATTGCAGAAGGTTCAGAAACTACCAGCTGATGGAAGGTCTGAGAAAAAGTGATGATATTAGTGCTCAGCCCTAAATAAGACATCTGTGTCATCCCTTTTCCTAAAGGCATGGAGAACATTAAGGAAGAAAAGGGTGGAAAGAATGTAAAATCAGAGCATGGGGGCATGTACTATACAGAGACACCCGCTGGACATAACATGCACTCATAAACTCACTGCAGCTACTGTTATATGCTCAAGACCTGAGCAAGATCATGACTGTCAACATCTCATCATGGATGATGGAGGAGCTTATGAGGCCCCATCCTACTTTGAGGGTCCATAGGCAGTAAATAGTTGCTGGAAGGGTCCTTTTCTTCAGTGGTGTAACCACTGACAGGTTGCCTACACCCTAATAAGTAACCTTCCCACCCACCCTCATGCCAGCAACCCTAATCACACTTGGTGGGTCCCACAAGAAGCCATGAAAGACAAAGAGTACTTTCAGTAGGAAAGTAGAGGGATAAGACAGGTGACAGAGGCGAAATGACTAAAATTCATTACATTCACATATGAAGTTGTAAGAGAATAAAGGTAAGTGAAAATAGAAACAGCACCATACACCCCTCAAGAGGAAACAGTGCAGCATTTCCCTTGGGAAATGATGAATGGTAAGCGCTGTGTTCATGGGAAGCGGCTCATTTTTTTTTTAAAGGAGTCACTTCCATAAGCAAGAATCCAGAATCTAGGAACTGTAAGGGGTCTAGTTTCTATCAAATAAGCTTTACAAGCTGAAAACTTTAAGGAAATTTTCACAAATTAAAATTTTTAAGGAAAAGGATTCTTTATTTGGCAGCCTGAGGTTATAACTCATGGTTGTATGACACAAACAATCAAAGCAACCCAATAAATGTGGGGTTGAGGCTCTGTTTTTTTTCCCCATCACCTTAGAAAGCCTTCCCAAACCCCACCAGAGTTGACTTGCCGCACTCCTCTCTGGTGAGCACTCTGGGTCATCCTTGCCTTTGCTCGGCTGTCCTGACGCAAAGCATGCTGGTACCACAGAGTGTCAGAGCCGATAAAAGTTCTTCTTGTTTTGAAAAGGCTCTGCTATTCGGCTCAGATGAAAAATTTGGCATAATGGGAGCACTGGATCAACAAAAATCAGCCCAGGCTGTGGTGGTGCCAGCATGAGCTGGGCAGGACCTGTTGGAACAAAAGCTGGCTTTTCCTCCCATCGCTGCTGGTTCATTTCTCTGGGAACAGAAAGGGAAAAGAGAAGACTAGAGGACGGATTCTGTGTGTGCGCGTGCTTGTGTGTGTGTGTGTGTGTGTGTGTGTGTGAAGTTAAAAGAAAAAATATAAATTAAAATATCTGAGAGCTGTTTCAAGCTATTTGGCCTGCTGAAAAGTGAGCATCAAAAAGAGACATTTTGATGCTGATTTTAAAACACAAACTCTTACTATTTTCGGATTCTAAAAGCTTCCTTCCATTATTTGCACGAAAAGTGCATTTTCATTATTATAAAATGTCAGTATAATCTGACTTTTAAAACCTCCCTTTAAGTTTGTGGAAAGCATCTTTGTCACTTCCGATCATTAGGTGCTCTCTAGGATGCATCTCGCAGAATATGATGACATGAAGCATGTTCTCCAGCCTGCCAGAGTACGCAATACATAAGCCCACTCTCTACACAAGCCCCATGTCCTGAGACTAATTTCTGAACCCCATGGTTAAAGGTGAGACCCGACTCCCAACAGTGGTCATCTGACCTCCACACGTTTACCACGACACATGTGCACAAGCATACACACATGCACACACAAAAAATAAAAACATGTAAAATTTTTTAAAGAAAAATAAAAGATCCACTCTTAAAAAAAAAAAAAGCAATGATGAGCAAGTGAAGCCAGGCATGGTAACACATGGTAACACGTGTCTTTAACACCAGCACTGGAGAGGCAGAGGCAGAGGCAGGTGGATCTCTGAGTTTGAGGCCAGCCTGATCTACAGAGTTAGTTCCAGGACAGCTAGGCCTAACAGAAAAACCCTCTATCAAGAAAAGGAAAAACAATCAAGAGTGAGAAATCTGGGAAAGAAATGTCCTTTTCCCAGCCCTGACACAGCTAAATGCTCATTAACAACAGTAAACAATCCATAACATATTTAAAATTACACAGCAGAAGCTTAAGATGCTCACGAACAATATAAGCTCTTCCTAACCCATGTAAAACCTAAAACATAGAATATTTCCTTCTTAAAGCAATTCTAAATTTATTTTCTGTGGGTAAGTGTGTGCCCGAGTGTGTGTGCATGTGTGTGTAGGTACTACATGAATGCCTGAGGACATCAGAGGAGTCTGCATCCTCCAGAACTGGAGTCACAGGCAACTATGAGCTGCCATGTGGCTGCTAGGAATTGGTCCTGCACCGCAGCAAGTGCTTGCTTGCTCTTAACCACTGAGCCATCTCTCCAGATGCTATTTCTGTTATTAAGGAGAAAAATAAATGCATCTCGTACTAAAATAGAAAATTTTGTTTACTTTTAGCTCATCTGTTCCTGGGCTTTTCACCAACAAACTCTTGAAATCTGAAAGGCAGGAAGTGTTCTCTAGGAAAAGGGCAGCGATCGCCCGCCGTACCCTTGCCCATGACACCAGGGGATGAGAAAGAACCTCTATAAACCCATTAAGCTCTTAGAGATTTACAACAAAGTCACCAATCCCTGGTCTAAATAATTAGGCAGGGGGAGGGGTGAGCAGATAAAAGAGGGTTAAAGGATTCAGACAAAGGGTGTCTTTGTCAAATTGGTGTCTGCTGATTCTGTGACAGAAGCCTCTCCTTTGCTTTATCTCTCCTTCCCCCCCCCAATCAGGCAAGCCCCTCTCTCCACCCACACAGCTAACTTCTCTAACTAGCCACCAGGAGATAGCTTCCTGGAGAAAGATGGAGTTTTCTATTGGCACATCACGCCCTGTGTGACACTGTGAACCTGTGACATAGTTCGGCTGACCCACCGGAAAGGTCTCTAAAAACACAACAGCTACTTAATCCATGAAGATCAATAGAAAGAATCATTTTCCTGTACTGTAAGGTCCTGGGTGCTCATTGGCTTTGCAAACAACCGGTTTATTAACTACAGTGAAACAAAATGGGGTATTTTTCGCAGTAATGACTCAAGCCCTTTCCGGTAAGAGCTTCGTTATGATGGAGATGATCGATAATCTCTCTAGATAAGTGCTCTGAGGTGAGAGGCATGGGGTGAAAGAGCAGAGATTACAGAAGAGGTCACAGGGAACTTTTGAGAATAAAAGATACGTTGAACATACTGATGGCGCCAACACTTCTTTTTAATTTTTTGGAGTGCGTGTTTTCACTTTGTGCTTCTTATTTTACATTGATCATAGCTCTACAAAGTGTGTGTTGCGGGTAATGGATACATGTACACAACACACGTGTACACAACAAGGACATCATGCTTAAACTATAGGAGAGAGCGCATTTTGCTAAGGAGACTGGAATTTTACTGAATCTGTATCTACTCTGGAACTCCGAAGTGTCACAACATGATGGCAGTCAGGATACACGAGCACTAAACGTCTCTTGACTGGAGACGCAGAACAAGGAGGTAGGCACCAGACCACATACGCCGGGTAGGCAAAAGCAAGGAATTTTTATTTGATGAAAATAAGACTGTAATGAGAAATCATCTGGAAATTAATGCAAATATTATATTTTCAGAGAGTTTTCTTTGTGGTATTTATTTATAGAGATAATATATGTCTATGGCTCCTATGGCTCAAAAGTTCAAGCACATGAGACACTCTCTGCATTAATTAGCTACTGCAGGCAGCAGACACAAACTTAATGGCTTACAACACCAATTGTTTTTTCCCATTCCCTACAGGAAGCGAGAGCTCAGGCATGGCAGAGTGGTTGCCTATCAGGAGTCTCTTAGGAACTGACAGTCAAGACACAGGCTGGGACTACAAATACCCAAAGGCTTGTCTGGGAGAGAACCCCAACAGCTAAGACTGGGCTATTGTCTGGAAGCCCCAGCTTCTCAAACAAGGACCTCTCCATTGTCCTAAAAAAAGCAGCTTACTCCAGACCGGTGATCCAAGAGAACACAACAGACACCAAGGAATCATTTGTGACTAAGCATTAGAAGTCAAACTGTCTTATTTCAGTGATGTCAACCCCATTCAACAATGGTGAGGAGAATCACTAAGAATGTAAATATCAGGCCAGGGACTGTGGCTTATACCTGTAATGCCAGCATTCAGGAGCCAGAAGCCGAAAGACTGTCACGAATTTGAAACTAGCCTGCACTATGCAGTGAGTTCCAGGCCAGCCTGGGCAATAGTGTGCTTCAGGAATGAATAGTCTCAACCCTAATAATAATGATGATGATGATGATGATGTTGATGATGATGATGATAATATCTAAAATGGTGGTTATGCCAATTATCCTAATCTATTTCTTGTGTGTTGTATACATGTGTTGAAATGCCAACCTATACCATACACTGAAAAGTTAAAGTAAAAATATATTTTTAAACTAAAAGTGGTTGCTTAGAGTGGGGGAATGAGGCTCTCCAGGGATGAGGCCCTCCATAGGTTAATTGGTCCCAAGAGATCAGTCCTAAATACGCATGAACAATACTAAATGATATCAACAGGCTGTTAATTATAAATTATAGCATATATGTAAAAGTTATAATTAAAGAACAAGAGGCCAAGAATTTGAGGAGTGAAAGGAACACAGGAAAAGTTGGAGGAAGAAGGAGGGAGAATGATGTAAATATAGTAGTCACATATGAAATAATAAAAAATTAAATGAATAAGAGAAAGTAAAACAAACAAACAATAAATAAAATTTTTAAATGAGCTCCACAAAGACCAAATATATCAGGGCACAGGAGTCTTTTCTGAGACTGTTTCTCCAACCAAGGACCATGTGTGTATATAACTTAGAACCCCTGCTCAGATTTAGCGAATGGCAGCTCAGTATTCCCTAGTAAGGGGAACAGGGATTGTCTCTTACATGAACTCAGTGGCTGGCTCTATTACCTACCCCCCCTCCCAAGGGAGGAGCAGCCTTGCTAGGCCACAGAGGAGGACACTGCAGCCAGTCCTGAAGAGACCTGATAAGCTAGTGTCAGATGGAAGGGGAGGAGGTTCTCCCCTATCAGTGGACTTGGAAAGGGGCAGGGAGGAGATGAGAGAAGGAGGATGGGATTGGGAGGGAATGAAGGAGGGGACTACAGCTGGGATACAAAGTAAAGAAACTGTAACTAATATAAAAAAATAAAAATTTAATTTAAAAAAACTTTTTAAATGAAGGCTGAGAGAGAGAGCCTAGTAGTTGAGAACACTTGCTGCACTTCCAGGAGATCTGAGCTGTGTTTCCAGCGCCCACATCAGGTGGCTCAAAACCTGTCACTGCAGCTCCAGGGGATCCACGGAAACTAAGATAAACACGGTACGTGTGCAATCATGCATGTGCACAGCATTGCTCACACACAGACACAAATAAACCTTAACAAAAATTTTTAATGACTCTTTCTAAGGAGTCTGCCAAAATTGTCCTGTTAGAATCCTGATTGAAACATTGTAGAGTCTCATAATGCCCCCTAGGATACACGCAATAACACACTGTTCCGAATTAACATGTTTCAAAGCTCATAGAAATTCCAAGCAGGACTCCCAATTTCACAGAAAGAGACACAGTGATTATCTTCGTGCTAAGTCCCAGGAGGCTGCTTTGTGCTCAACGTATAAATAAACTGCCGTTCGGGTTTCTCAGACTACAACCTTATCTGCAAAACATCCTTCCTTACACCCGGTCAAGGAGAGAAACTGTTGGTACGGCACTGAAAGTTCTAGAGACTGTGTAGCGTGGTCTGTCACCAGCCCTTGGGATGTGGAGGCAAAGGCTAAGAAGTTTAAGGTCATCCCCACCCTCACAGCACGTTCGAGGTCAGCCTTGAATTCTAAATCAAACTGGCCCCTCTACTTCTCTCGATCCTTCCCAGAGTGGCACCCAACAAATAAATATCTGTGGAGTTATTAAGTATAAGGCATCGTTCTGTTTCCTGTCAATGCAGCAGATACCGTAACTGGCTATCTCTCCTAAAACTTCCACAAACTTCCTGCTAGCTACTGATGAATTACATTCTACCCGCATGGATGAGGCAACCGTTACGTGTCAGTGTCATTATCTAAGTCAGATTCCTAAGCAGACTGCCAATCAAATAGTTTCATATTTTCTAGGTGAGGTAGCACATGCCTTTAATCCTAGCGCTCCAGAGGCAGAGGCAAGTGAATCTTTGATTTGAGACAAACTTGGTCTACATAGAGAGCTCCAGGGCCAAACAATGGGACTCTGTCTCAAAACAAAACAAAATTTTCATCTTAGTACCTGCTCGCATTCTTATTTTATGTTATTTTTTTCTTTATGACACTGGTTCTCACTATATAGCCCTGGCTGAGACCACAGGTATATACCACCACACTCATCTCTTATGCACACTCCTAAGCCTCACTGAGCCCACCATGGCTGCTCTTCAGCTCTATGGGTCACACCTCACAGTGTGCAACAGATTCAAAATTAAAAATGGGGACTTTAAAGACGTACTTCTTAAATCACATGGAACATACTCCAAGTTTTCGCCTAAAGAACACACCTTGACAAATTCAAAAGAATGAAACCACCCAAAGTATATTCCTCAGGCAAAGTGGAAGGACACAAGAAACCAACAACAATAGGAAACTTGAGAAATCTTTTAAACCTGGAGACTAAAGTAATTTTGATAATCACGGAGTCTAAGAAGAAATCACAGTGTGTCCTTGAGATAAAGTTAAGTGAAAACGCAGCAAACCAGAACATAGGAGAGGTGGTGGAGGCTGGAGGAAATCTCTAGCTTGAAATGATTATTTTTAAGCACATCCCAGGTCAACAACTGCTATCTATGTTTTAGATCTGAAATTTCTCCCAAAGGTCCAGTGTTAAAGGCCGGCCCTCAGCTTGGTCAGACTGGATGATGGTGCCCTTTGGTCATTACAAGGGTGATTAGTTGGTGGCCCCTCCCCCCTTTTGTACTTTCCTACCTACAATGAGGTCATTAGCTCTGGTCCACCATGTACACCCCAGCAGGATGAAATCCCAGGCATGATATACCCTTAGCATGATGAACCCTCCCCAGCATGATGAAACCCCAAGTGTGATGAACACCACAGCAGGAACAGTGCTTCTTTCCAGATGCAAAAGCAGTGGTGTCAACCAAGCACTTCCAGAAGCCGCTAAAAACTATGAGCCAGAATAACGTTGCCTTTCCTTCAGTTGATTGTCCCATCTTGTTATACTAACCAAAACAAAAATTACACCACACTCCAAACTTTCACAGTAAATAATTATAATAATAATAACAAACTAGCTCAAAACAACAAAAAGAGCAGAAAGCCATAAAAATCCAGACAGAAATTCGAAATGCAAAATTTTTTGAATCAACAAAATAAAAATTTGGTTGTTTGGAAAAAAAAAAAAACAAGGAAGAGTCCAAGTACTTAAAACAAAAAGGAGATATTACTATCAATCTTTCTGAGAATAAAAATGGAACATGAAGGAACACAATGAAAAGTTGCATTCTAAGAACTGAGACAACCTAGTTAAAAATAGTCCTGAGAAAGACAGCAAGCAACTATAAAAATGACTCCAGAAGAAATAGAAACAACTAAAGGAACAGATTATGCTGTCAAAGACCTGACCGAAAGAAAAGTTCACAACCAGATGGCTTCACTCGTCAATTCTGCCAAATGTTTAAAGAGGACATAAAAACAAGTCTTCAAAAGCTCTTCCAACAACTAGAAGAGTAAAGGAACATCCCAAAGTCGGTCCTATGAGTCCAGCATGTCCTTGAGACCAAAGCTAGAGCAAAGAATCTGAGAAAGAGAGCCATGCCTGAGAAAGGCACAGACGCAAGACTCCTTGGTAAAGGAGATACATCCCAACAAATTCGTCAGTTTCAAGTACTGCAAGTTGAAAAATCTATTCATTCACATAATATTCCAAACATCAGAGCCTAGCAACACAGCTTCTGCTCATAATCAAGTGGCTGACTGCACCTTGCAAAATCAAGAGAGAGAGTACTGTGAGCGTACATTTCTTGCTCAAAAAAAAGTCTATTTTTAGTGAATGCATACTGTTTTCACATCATTACAAAATGGGAAAACTATCATAAATTCACAATTGACTACACTAGTACCCAAGTCCAGTAAGACATAAATATTGCACCTCATGCCTATGTGGAGTATATGAATGCAAACACATCCATACCTATAAATCAATCAATATAACATGCCATTTCAATTTTTAAAAGAATAAGCTACACAACCATCATAATTGATGCATAAAAATTACTTAATAAAGTTTTATACTTTTCCTCGTACAAAAGTACTCATGAAACAAAAACAAATGGGAACCCCCTAAGCCTGATGAAGGGCATCTATGAAAAAGCCAGAACTAACATCAAGGGCAGTGGTGATGAAATGGCTACAACTCTTTTTTAACATTATATTTGAGGTCTCGTAAGAGCAATTTGGACAGATATGCGGGGGGGGGGGGGGGGGAGGCATCCAGATTGGAATAAAATAAAAAGAAAAAAACTGTTGTGTTTCTGTTTTTGTTTGTTTTTGGTGGTGGTGGTTTGTTATTGTTGTTTTGTTCACTGTTAGTTTTTGTTTGCTTGCTTGTTTTTTGATACAGGTTTCTCTGTGTAACCCTGGCTGTCCTGGAACTCGTCTGTAGACCACCCTGGCCTCACACTCACAGAGATTATTCCCTGCTTCTACCTCCTGAGCTTTATTTTTCATGTTGGCTTGCTTGCTTGTTTGATACAGCCTCATTCTGAAGCCTTGGCTAGCTGAAAGCGTAAAGTAATCCTTCTGCCTTTACCTCCTAAAATGCTGGAATGACACATATGGGTCACCACACCTGTCAACTGACAGAATCTTAGGAATACAAATTCCTAAAGAATCTACTTTTTTGTTTGTTTTTGAAACAGGGTTCTTCTGTGTAAGTGTGGGTGTTGTGCTGAAAAAAAAATCTGCTTTAAATGAAATAAAAACAAAATAAGAACTATTAAAAGTTAATAACTGCAGCAAAGTTTCAGGGAACAAGATCATTTATTACAGAATATCAGCCACAGTTCCACCCACTAGCAATAAACAATCCAAAAGAACAATTAAGAACATTGCTTCACTTAGCAGCTTGAAAATAAAACAGAAATTTTTAATAAAGATTTAAATTACAAATAAATTTTATATAGGAAGAACTATAAAACCTTTTAAAATATTTTTTTTCAATGCAGTTTATTCAGGAACCTTGAACAATCATCTGACCCTGGGGAAAGCCAGCCCACAGCTTAAATAGCCTCTGGGTAGCCAACCCCGGCATGCCACATGGGCAATGCAGATAGGTCCACATACATGGAAGCAAGCCAGATCCTCAGCCTTAGCCAAATGTGGAATTGTTCGTGACAGAGAGCACTCACCATCGGGAAGGTGGAAGGCAGAAACCAGCTCCATCTTTAAGGCATAGTATTCCGCAGCTCTCTACAGTTCCCCCTTTTTGTTTTAGACGCATCAGGCAAGAGTAGAGGTCTGATCTCTGATATTAGAAATAAATTGGGACTTTGTACTGATGTTCATTTAGGTGACATCCATCCAAAGAGCATCAGACCCATCCGATACCTTTTTCTCAGAGGCGGGACCTGGGGCATCAACCCGCATGCAATCAAGGTAATTGGACTGGAGAATTTGATACTACGATGGAGCAGCTGAAAGTGGCCATTGTCACGGTAAATTCTACCAGAGTGGACGCAGGACTAGCCACAGGATTATCATCATGGATTGCTGCAGCCATGAATCATCTGAAGGAATGGGCGGGCATGGGAGCGTTAGCAGGCCTTCTGGTGTTGGTCTCCTTGGTTTGCCTGTGGTGTATATGCAAGATTAGAGTCTCACAACAGCGTAATGCAGCCATGACCATTCAGGCCTTTACAGCCATTGAAGCAGGACAGTCTCCCCAAGCATGGTTGGCTACCATAAAAAGCTAAAATGTTATGCTCAGGATGCGAGGCTAAGCACTGCACTCAGGGTCAGCCGCTTTGGACCTAAAATATTTTTTATATTGATGTGTATGGGTGTCTACACGTATGTCTGTGCAGTACAAGCAGTACCCTCGAAATTCAGACAGGGTGCCAGATCCTCTGGGACTGGAGTTATAGACAGGCGTGGGTCACCAGGAGGTTGCTTCTGGGCTCCACCAGCACCTGCGCTCACATGCACACACCCACACACATGTGCATAACCAAAACCAAAAGCAAATCTTTAAAAATGAACGGAGGCAATGTTTAAAGATAAACTCGAAAAGCCAGCTTTCACAACTGTGCGGCTCTAATAAAATGGCGTGGTGTAATGCGATCACATTTATTTATAGCTGTGTATTTGAGGGGACATGTGCGTGTGAGTGTAGTGCCCACAGAGACCAGAAGAGGGAGTTAGAGCCCACCTACAACTGTTTTAATGAAAATTGGGGGAATAGAGTTAAATGGTAGAGTGCCTCTCTACTATGTGTGAAACACTAAAAAAAATTTTTTTAATTTTATAAAATAACAAATAACTATAAATGCTTAAGAAGATAAAGAAATGCTTTCAAAGGATATGAGAGGGAAATGGAGAGATGGCTCGGTGATGAAAAACGCTCTCAGCTCTTACAGAGACCTGAGTTCAGTACCTAGAGCTCACATCAGGCAGCTCACAACTACCTATAACTTCAGCTCCAGGAGAGTTATGCCCTCTTGTGGTCACTGTGGGCACACACACACACACACACACACACACGCACATCTTAAATAAGAAACAGCTAAAATTCAACATTAGGACCTCAGTAAAACATTACCACCATCCTCAGAAAAAAAAATAGTGATTGATAAACATCGATAAATTAACCCTGAAGTAATTTCTGAGTGGTTAAATAAAAGTCAGCCACTCTTATTATTATCTTCGTTTTCTTTGCTCTATAGTTGATCACTTTTCTGTAAGAACCAAGCATCAATAAAGGGAAGCGTAAACATGAACGGATAAGGTACCTGGACAAGGCTCAGTTCTCAGCCCTGCCCTTGTAGTGAGTTACAGCTCAGCCCGGGCCACCTAAGGAGACTTTGCCTCATTTTAAAACTACATTTTAATGAGAATTAGACTGTAAACATTTCCATTGAGATCATTTGCATTTGTGAAAGCAAATTCAGTAATTGTTTTACCGCGAAAGAGCAGGGTGGAGAGGGGCCACAGGAAATCGCACTAGTTTGTAAGTTAGGCGTACCCTGCATGGATGAACAATGCTGTTTCCAGAAGACACCAGCTATTTAGTGAAAATCTCAGGGCCTGGCACAGTTCACCTTTCTACAACTACTGGTCAAGGAGACCCAAGAGGCACCCAAAACAAAACAGACCATTGCTATTGCTCTTTCTTGCCCACTACAACTTTAGGTTATAGCGAATGCAGGCCCTTCCGGATGCAGAAACCACTCGTTTTGGGTACAGAACATACAGAGAGCAATCTTGAAATAACCAGGGAAACTGGCTCCCTGCTGACTAGCTTTCATAGTGCTGGAAGGTACTACCCAAGATGCTGGGAGAGAAAGGGCATCAGCGACCTTACACAACACTGGGCCCTGCAGGCTCTAATATCAACCTGATGGGCAGCATAGTGACAATAGTGCGACGGTGACAACACTATGCATGATAACAACCACTCTCTTGATTTAAGGCCTGCTCAGAGGAGGGAACTCATGACTGATACTATAAATATGGTCAAAATGCACGTCAAGGGAAGCCATAGACCCTAGGGAAGAACTTACTGGTGTTTGCTAAATGGTCATATTGATATTGTCAAACTGCATCCTAAAAGCGTATTATTAGATCCATAGACCCGTGCTGCTCTCAGCCTTGGTCAGAGAGGGGAGTAGCCAATGCAGGCACGTAACTCTCGGTGTCGAAAATAAGCGACTGTGACTGCTCCATAGATGGAACATTTATAACACTCACCCCTTCACGGCTCAGAAAATATCCTGGAGGAGGGGTCCTAGAGAGTGCCAAGGCCAGAGGACGGGGGAAATGCTGTGAAATGCCGGCCTCGGGACGTGCCATGGCCGTCACACACATGAACTTACAGCTGTGGTTAGTTGCACCGATCAACCCAGGTACTAACTCTGGTGTGGAGGGGGACAGGTTCCTGATGCCCCACCCCCAGCTGAGGAGCGAGTAGCAGGTGGTGGCTGCTGAGGGAGGGATGGTCATTTTTCTTTGGGGAAGTCGCCGCTGGTCCAGGTCCCAGCCCCACACCCATGAGCACACGGGCAGCACTAACTAAGCTCAGTGAGAGAAAGAAAGAGAACTTAGCAAGGAAGTGGTAGCAGAGGCAGGCGGATCTCAGTGAGCTCCAGGCCAGCCTAGTCTACAGAGCCAGTCCCAGGACAGCCAAGGCTACACAGAGAAACCCTGTCTCAAAATCCAAAGAGAGAGATAGAGAGAGAGAACATGAAGTTGGAGGGTATGTGTTTGTGGGAAACAGGAGGATTGTGAGGGGGAGGGAAAGAGAGGTGAATAGGACCAAGATACATTGTATATGTATAAATTTTTCAAAAAATAAATAAAATATTAAAATTTTTCTATTTAAAACCTGGTCAGCACCTGAAGAACAACATACCATGTTATCTCTGGCCTACTCTCTCTCTCTCTGAATGTTCTGACAGTGGGGCAGGCAATGAAAGTCAGAGCCTTTCCCAGACACTGCATACATGCTAGCTATTTTTCACCTTTATCTGCATACATGCTAGCTATTTTTACACCTTTATCTCCTTTCATGCTCACAAGCACCTCAGAGCGTTATCATCTGAAACACTTTTAGATGAAGAACACACACTTCTGAAGGTAAACAACTTGTTCCCATCAGCCAGTACTCCAGATGTGAATCGGTGAGTCTTGGCCATGGTGCCAATTCTTGGGGCCCTTAAATAAAATCTTAGTCATGTTTTTCCATATGAACTGTAATTCTAATTCCCTGCCCCAGGCAAAGACCACCCATCTCACCAATTTTCAGCTTGCTTGCATGTTCATTTTTTAACAAAGAATTAAGTCAGCTCAGGTTTATCATAAAATGCTACCACACTGTAAGAGCCGCATTTTAAAACAGTACACCATGTTAGGCTCAGAAGCCCTTCTTTGTGGCTTTAACGATATCAGTGAATTCAATTTAGTCTTCAGCATCCCACACATATCTTACTTTATAGACAAACTCAAATAACTTGCCTCAGAACAAATGTCCACTTAGTGTACATCTAAACTCTTATACAGCTGAGTTAGAAACCCACAAACGATTTACTCCAGAATCTATTTTCCACAACAGGATAAAAACATACTAACACACCAGTACTGAAGAAGTAGAGGAAGCTGTCAGTACATCAGAAGAAGTGTATGTGTGGTTCGGGTCTTGATCTAAGGCCTAGTTAGATAGACTAGCTTTCCAGAGAATTCTCTATTCATCAGGAACAGGTTGACACATGCCCAGTTCCTTGGAATTCCAACACAAAAGGTAGCCCCTGCACAGTTTCAGCTTTCCCTTTCTCTAGTACCGTACAATCCCAAGAGCTTCAGGGTAGCCAAGCTAATTAGCTCCTTGTTAAACAATAGCCCTTTTCTTGAAGTCTGTGGCTTCTCACCCAGATGATAAAAAGCTATTTCAGTTCAAGACTTTCACTTAATTGGTTTGCACCCTAGCTGGGAACTCCTGGCTCCTTTTGCAAACCCCTACATCAGAGCGTAGAGCGTAGCCTCGATTCTCTGCCTCCCAGCAAAATGTAGTTCTTCTGAGATTTATGCCTGGCTTTCATGTTCACCCACCGAATTAAATCCAAAGCTCTGCTCCTTTTAGCTTCCACTACCTTCCCTGAGGAAAGCATGGCTTTGGAAACTTGGGTAAGGAAACTTGTTTGCCCTTAGAAATGTCCAGTGAAATTAACAGTGAAGCATTCTTTTGTGTCATTTGGCAGCTCTTATGGCCAAGGACTCCAAGTCACAATAGCCCCAGTCACCCAACCTTGAAGAGCAAGACTGGGGCCCTTAAATATCAATATCTTTCCACTTTAAATGTTAGCTTTTTCTATATGCTTCTGGCATGCATCAAACCCACATCAGTGAGCAAGTCCCACACCGAACAGCGGCTGTCTTTTCTGAAATATAAGGTGACACGATTTTCAGATCTAAGGACGTTAGAAGTCATTTTTTCCAACCACTTCATTTTTCCAGATACTTAATTTAAGGCCCGGAGGGTTCAAGTGTCTTTTCCATTTAGCAGCAGGGTGGGTCCAGCTGAACAATCTTCTTCGTTATTTTCTAGTGTTCAAATAAAAGCTGTTTTAAAAGGAGAGGATTGGGGCGGGGGGGGGAAGAGAAACAAAACTTGAGTCACATTAAATGGCAAATCTGGCTCAAAGTGACTGTGGATGAGAACGCGCCTAAGAAAGGAATGACACTTTAGCAAATACGTTTAGTTCCCTGAGTGACACAGCACGGCGGCGACACTCACACACTGTTGTGAGTTCTGTCTCCACTAGAGCTGTTTTCCACGTAGACTGCAGCCAGTTTTCTGATGTGTACCACCTCACCAATGAAACACCATCCATCCTTCTTCACAGACAGCATCGCTGTGCTGTCGGCAGAGCAGTGATCTCTGTGTGTTTGCATCTCCTAGACTGCCACCAAGCAGTATGCAGAGCAAGACAAATTTAGCAAGCAAATGAAACTTCATCTTCTTACTCGTGTCTCTCGGGTAGGAAGGTCATCAAGTCAGGAAGTAGATCTCAATGAGCCAGTCCTCTCCATCTCATGCCAAATCGGCCAGACATGAGGGAGTCCCTGGGGATGCCAGCCTACAGAGGCCAGGCTACCATGTCACAGTGGACAGAACTCTGCTTGTCCTATCCCAACTGTGGAAGAGGCTGTGGAAGGAAGCATCGAATAAGAACATTGGGAGTTTTTAAAAAGATGGCATTTTAGCATTCAAAAAAAAAATGCAACTGGTATTCTTGTGTGAAACTGTAATTCTTTAAGGGTGAGCAACTAAGAAAAAAAAGCTGAGTGCTCTCTTTGCCTATAGTGTTTTGTTGTCTGTCATCAAAAGGCTGCTTAAACTTTGACTGGACTTCCTGGACTTCCTGTCTTCACCATCGGGGGCTGCGCGCTGCCTACAAGCTATCCCTAACATGTTGCTAGCTGTTGACTTCGAAAGGTGTTAGCATCATGAGGGGGTACATGCTGCCTGTAACCTAGCCCCGAGGACGGCTAAAACACCTTTGAAAATCACATCCAGGGCTGGGCAGTGGTGGTTCACACCTTTAATCCCAGCAGACACAGGCTGAGAGGCAGACACAGGCAATTCTCTGTGAGTTCGAGGCCAGCCTGGTCTACAGAATGAATTCCAAAACAGCCAGGGCTATACAGAGAAACTCCATCTCAAGAAACAAAAGTCACATTTATTCGTTTGTGTGTGTGTGTGTGTGTGTGTGTGTGTGTGTGTGTGTGTGTGTGTGTTGGGAGGGGAGCACATATGGAGGTCAGAGGCCAACTTGTGGGAATTGCTTCTCCTTCCACTGCATGGGACCTAACTCCAGTCAGCAGGCTGGGCGGCATGTGCCTCTACCTACTAAGACTTCTCACCAGCCTTAAACCACCTATTTAGCATTCTGTTTTCCTGTATCTGGGTTCTTGTGACAGATTGTAGGAAGACTGCAAGAACAAGCATGTTTCTGAACTCCTTGCTACTAAGTGTCAGCATAGCAGAACCTGGCCTGAGGCTTGCTCTCATTGTTCCATTAGGCTCGGATGGAAAAGGGCTGGTGGCTTCCAGATCATGAGCCGTGAGAAGCCACTAAACCACTACCCCAAAGAATCTGACAGCTAGAAAATGACCAGCTAGCTTCTGGACATTCTAACAGGGGAGAGGGGGTAAGAAGATTACCAACCTACAATCTGGAGGGAATATCAAAAGAAGAGAATGGAAAAGGAAATTTGAATAATCTCTAAGTGAACTGCCCCCCCCCCCAAGATGTCACTCACAGCTGTGGGCCTAGAGGAAAAGATTTCACCAAGTCCGTCTCTTCTTACTTTCCCTGGGTTTCGTCAACATGGCTAAGATGGACTGAGAAGGGATCTTCCAGAGACATTCTTATCATCGTTACCCCCCACTGAGCCGATTGTGATTCACCTGTGGGTGACACTGGTTAACTTTCTGGACTCCAGGGTCAGAGACCTGAATCTGTCCCTCTCCAAACACAGAATCTTTGCTATGTCACCTAACCATGCTGTATCCCTCCTTTTCTCATCTATAATGTCCTTTTTCTCTTATGTCATTATGTTGTGAATTACCTTGTATAGACTACTTGAGACAGCCTTATAGATCATGACTATTGGAAAAGCATTACTACTCTTTGCAGGTATTTATTCCATTTTATTGATACCTTCTGAGGGAAATAGTCCCTATCCTACAAAACCCAGAGGTTAAATGCATGCACTGCTCTTACAGAGAACCTAGGTTCAGTTCCCAGCACACACATGGTAGCTGATAATCTTCTTTAACTCCAATTCTAGGGGTCTATCCTCTTCCATGATCACCTGTACTCATGTGCACATACCCATACACAGACATATACATACATACATTTAAATTTATATATATATATATATATATATATAGAGAGAGAGAGAGAGAGAGAGAGAGAGGACTGATAGAGGAAATAAGCACCTCCCAAAACCTCTGCACCCTGTGGCCCATGCATTCCCAAAGCCTATACCTGGTGTACCTTGAATTGCCAAAGGGCAACTTACCAGCTAAAAGTGACCTCAGCAGACATGTGAAATTATGGAAGGCAACAGAGTAGACGCTGGCAATCCTTTAGGATGAGCAGACTATTGAGTAATGAGAACATGGTGAGCTATTTTAAGGTGATCGCAGGAGGCAAGACCACCTACCAAGACTCTATACTGCCCAAGTCCATGGGTGGCCTACCAGGGAATGTGGACCCAGGTCTTGGTCCTTTTAAATCTTTATCATAAAATAGCACACAAAGGGTTTTGTAAGCCATGTATGGTGACACGCATATGTACTAACAGCTCTCAGTAGCTGAGGAATGAGGATAAAAATGTCGAGGTCAGTCTAAGAGGCAAAGTAAGTTCTAGACTAGTCTGGGCTACATAGCAAGACCTTGCCTCGAAAAAGAAATAGAGCAAAAGAAAAGCACAGAGGGTGTTTCAGCAAACAGTACAACCTTTAACACAGTTCTTTATGTCGTGCTGACCCCAACCATAAAATGATTTTTGTTGCCGCTTCATACCTGCAATTTGGTGACTGTTGTGAGTCATAACATAAATATATGATATGTAGGATATGTTATATGTGACCCCACAGTGGGACCGCGACCACCATGGTGCTCGAAGGTTTGCATTGATATAAAAAGACAGAAATTTGTTTCCACACATCCAAAGCGCCTCCTCTGACAGTATTTTTCCATCTATCTGCCTTAGTCCCATATCAATGGCAGTTAAGTCGGACTCCATGAGGAAAAGATAAATATGATATATTAGTGTCTTATTTAACAAGTTTTCCATTTTAAAATGAAAGCGCTGAGGAAAGAATAATGCACCTGCCCAACGTTATATATCTAGGCAGAGTTCAAGTTCCTGACTCTTGCCCAGAGTTTACAACCTGTCAATCAACACAGCTGAAGAATTAAGAAACCGAATTGGAACCAAGGATTTAGCCCATGGACATAGCACTTGCCTAGTGTGTGAGACGTTCTAAGACTGAGTTTCCAACTCTGGGGCAGAAAAAATAAAATAAAATAAAATAAAATAAAATAAAATAAAATAAAATAAAATAAAATAAGGAAACTGAAGAAAGTCTTACTCGCGTCATTAGGAACATAAGCTTTACAAACATTAAACTATATGTCATTGTTATTCTCTAACCCCAATCAGAAAAAAAAAAAACCTTAATAAATCACCAGAACTAAATTGCACTACCGTGCCTCTATGGTATCCTCTGCCTCCCTATTGAGCCCTGTATCTAGGGCAGTGGTCCTCCTAGCCTTTCTTCCCCACCCACAGCTCACATTGACTGACTGCTATCTCTCCCTCTGCCAAATCCACAAGCACATGACCGCTTGGAGTTCGTTATAATCCTCTGCTCCAGACATCAGTCTCTCCCGTGGAGCACTAACATCAATCGTTGGTAATTTTTGAACCAATATATTAACCCCCTGTCAGTGACTGAGCAAGAATCTTTTCCTTCTCCTGCCCCTACCTCCCTCTCCCTCCCCACTAAGACCGTGTTGTAGAACCCAGGCTTGCCTGCGGGTTGAGAAGCTCCTGCCTTAGCCTGCCATGTGCTGAGATTATATGTTTATACTACCAATCTTGGCTTTCAAGCCAGAACTCTGTAGGTCTTCCAAAAGCACCGTGACACCCTCATTCCGTCAGCCACTCATTCTCTGAATCCTGTGGGCCTCCCATTCCCACATTGATCTTTGTCATTTCTCCCCCGGAAGCTACAGTCACCTCCTAACTTTTCTCCCCATCTCCCTACACTGTGTCTACCAATATCAAAGTGTCCTCCCTAACTTTCATGTCCCCATGCACATTACCCTTCTCGTATCGACTTCCTACTACCCACCTACATGAAGAAACCTGTTTGAAGGGTACTTCCTCCTCTCTGGTGATTTTAAAGCCCACTCAGGAGCTCTACAAGGAGACCATCAAAACCAAAAAATCTGGGCCCAGGGGGACCTGAAGAGACTGATACACCAACCAAGGACCGTGCACGGAGAGGACTGAGCCCACAGGCAGCTCAGTCGACATGTGGGTCCCCAAGTAAGGGAAGGAGGGACTCTCTGACATGAACTCGGTTGCCTGCTCTTGATCACTTCTCCCTGACAATGCGGACTTGCCAGGCCACGGAGTCCTGATGAGACTTGATAGGCTAGGTTCAGATAGCAGGGGAGGAAGACTCCCCCTTTCAGTGGACTAGGGGAAGAAGATTCGGGGAAAGAGGGATGGAGGAGTGGAGTGGGTGGAGATAAGGGAGGGACTACAATAGGGGTATAAAGTGAATAAATTGTAAAAAATTAAAAAAAAATTTTAAAGGCCCCCTGAGGGCATCTGCAGAAATGTCCATTGTTTCCTTTGAGACCTCATTCCTCAGATATTTTTTTCTAACATAGGTGCGAAATGTCCATTGTTTTCTTTGAGACCTCATTCCTCAGATATTTTTTTCTAACATAGGTGCTACAGAAGTTGCTTGTCCCTGGGATTATTTTGTTTTGATTTCTTTTCTTTTCTTTTCTTTTTTTTTTTTTTTTTTTTTTTTTTTTTTTTTTTTTTTTTTTTTTTTTGGTTTTTTGAGACAGGGTTTCTCTGCACAGCCCTGGCTGTGCTGGAACCCACTTTCTAGACCAGACTGGTCTTGAACTCACAGAGATCTGCGTGCCTCTGCCTCCCAAGTGCTCCACCACACCCAGGCAGCTTCTACACATCTATCCACCGCTCTAGAGTCCAGCTTCTTGAGGATAAGACATCTGTCTAAAATGATGCCAGTGTCTATTGTGCTGAGCCAGGCTAGTTAGCTTTCTGTCAAGTTGACACACGCCTAGGCATATCTGGGCTGAGGGAATCTCTGCTGAGAAAGTAACTCCTTAATGTTGTCCTGTTATCTGCGGAGCGTGTTCTTGATTAATAATTTACGTGGCAGGTGCCACCCCTGGCCAGGTGGTCCTGGGTTGGATAAGAAAGCAGGATGAGCATGCCAAGGGGAGTAAGCCAACAAGCAGCACTCTTCCATGATTTCTGCTTCAGCTCCTGCCTCTGGATTCCTGCCCTAACTTCCCTCAGTGATGGACTTTGATCGGGACATGTAAGCCATAAACTTCCCCAAGTTCCTTTTAGTCATGGTGTTTATTACAGCAATAGAAAACAAAATAAGACATTATTGTTATTGCTGGCCTGTTGTTAGGATTTTTAAATTTTGTTTGCTGAATGAACGAATGATACTTTACTTCACATACTTACTGTTGTACCATCTTGTGACCATTCTTATCAATGGTAGCTGCCATTCCAAAAGCTTGGAATCCTATGAATTAAGAGTCCCACTGTATGTGGTGGTGTACACCTTTAATCTCATCACTCAGGAGGTGGATGCAGGTGGATTTCTAGGAGTTCAAGGGTAGCCTGATCTAGTGAGACCCAATCTCAAAAAAAAAAAAAATAATAATGAAAGGAATGAAAAAAGGGAGGGAAAGAGAGCAAGAGAGAGAGTTTCTCCCAGATTTTTTCTTATTCTAAAACATCTAAACTCCTAATAAAGATGGGGAATTTCATTGATTATCTGACTTGTAATGACTAATTTTTCAAGAACAAGCAAGAATAGGGAGCCAAGCACTTTCAAATTGCTCTGTTTTATTAAGTGAAGACCATTGTGCAGGTACGGGTAACAGAAAAGGCTTCTTGTTTAAAAGCAAATTTTGAAGAGACGCTTGTAAGGGGTTGTTTGTTTTGTTTTTAGAAAACTAAATTATAGCAGTTATTTCTAGACTTCCTGCAGAATTTTCCATTCTATGCTTGATACACAACCAATCCAAATTTTCATATGTATATATGTGTGTGTGTGTGTGTGTGAAAAATCAGAGTATTCTAAAAAATAATTTATTTTCTAAGAAGAGGGCCCATCGACAAAATAGCTTTAAATACTACAATGTTCTGTTTTTAAAAATCAATGAGCCCAGATGACAATCTGTCTTTCTTCCAAATTCCTGCCTAATTTCTCCCAATGCTTTTTTGATGAAGTCCATGTGTTATCTTGAGAGTATTTCCTTTCCTGTCAACATTCCACTCTAGTTCTCAGCTGGGACTTAATAAAGAAAAAGGTTCTTATTATCCAACAGAAATGCATTAGAACTTTTAAATAAAACACATGCAAACATCTATTCATTTATAGAAATTCCAAACTAGAAAATATGACGGAAATGTTGTTGTTGTTGTATTTTCTAAAAACACTCATATCTTGGTCTGGGAATTTGACTTGGCACATACTAAATTACTCACATTACTCTGACGTTCTCTGCTGAGCAAGTCATACTCAGAGAGTGTTTACTGTGTACTTAGCCTGTATCAGACATGTTAGGGGAGAGTGGATGGTGTACAAAGCCCAGAATTTCTCCTGGATTTGGTATATTATTTGGAAATATTTTTTAAACATCAACAATTTGATTTAAAAAAAAAAAAACCTTTAAAATAAAAAAGAATGGAGCCTGAAAAAAAAAAAAAAAAACAAAAAACCTAAGTTCTGTTCTGGTTTTTGTTTTTCTTGTCATTATTGTTGTGTTGTGTTGTGTTGTTTTGAGACAGGGCCTCCCTAGATATATATCTCACTGGCTGTCCTGGAGTTTACTCTGTAGACCAGGCTGGCCTCAAACTCACAAGATCTGTCTGCTTCTGTCCCCCAACCCAAGTGCTGGGATTAAAGGCATGTATTACTACATTTGGCTTAAAAACTAAGTTCTTAAGTGTAAACAATGGTTTTTCTTTTTAATGTAATCACAAAAACGTAATCTGAAGGAGACATGAATATAGAATAGGAAGTCAAACATGAAGGGTCACAACATGAAGGGGAAAAAAGCCCCTTGGGCCATGTGACAATGAGCATAGCACATCTCAAACAAGCCACCTTTTCTAAAATAGTGCTGGCCTGCTTGGAAGTATTGTGAAAGAGTAAAAATCTTTGGGCATAGAGGTAGACATCAATATTTCTTTTAAGTCTAATCCAAAACATTAGATTTAAGATCAATCATTTTTAGGAGGCAAATCAGAAGCCAAGAAAAATACAGATTGAAAACATATATTCCACCAAAATTTGTGATAGGTGTGGGATGTAGCTCAATGGTGGAGCATTTCCCTAATGTGCATGAGGCCCTGGCATCACCAAACACAGACAGACACATGCACACACTCATCAATTAATCAATCAATCCACACAAACAATATATTTTTTTTAAAAAAATGAGCCAGGTGGTGGTGACACACACCTTTAATCCCAGCACTCAGGAAGCAGAGGCAGGCAGGTCCCAGAGTTCAGAGCCAGTTTGGTCTGTCTACAGAGTGGGTTCAGGGACAGCAAGGGCTACACAGAGAAACTCTGTCTCCACACACACACACACACACACACACACACACACACAATTACACCTTACTAATGTCCTTCAGATGATGCTATCACACAGAGGTGCTGATTTAAGAAGCAATGACCGAGTTGAAGGCAAATTCTCTTTAGTGAATATAGAGAATTGGGAGCTGGCAGTGACAGAAGGCTGCGTGGGCAGATGTTAGAACAGTGGTTCTCAACCTTCCTAATACAGGTCCTCATGTTGTGTTGACCCCCCCAACCATAAAACTGTTTCTGTTGCTACTTCCTAACTGTAATTTTGCTACTGTTATGAATCATGATATAAATATCTGATATGCAGAATATCTGATATGTGACCCTGAAGGAATCATGACGCACAGGTTGAGAGCAACTGCACTAGAGTTTTCCAGTGGATTTCAAGGAAACAGATCCATGGGCAAGAGCCAAAGATAGAAAACTTCAGGAGACCACCGGGAGGTGGAAGAACCTCTTCATTAGTTGAGTTTCTCCAAACAAACAGAGCCCCTGGATAGACAAATGGATAGACAAATATGTAAGGAGAAATGCATTGTGGGAAGTGGCTCACAAGTTTCTGACAGCTAAGCATGTTTCTGTCATCTGCAATATGGAGAGCTATCAGTCTACGGAAACCACCGAAGGCCTAAGAAGGGGAATGAGATGGGGGTTGTGGTCTTACTCTTGGACTCCAAAGGATCAATAACAAGAGGCTTCAATGCCCAAGGCCAGAAAAAAAAATATGTAGGACAAGTTCAAGGGGTGAATAATTCCTTCTCTTATTTGTCCCACCTGAACCCTGAGCAGATTAAATATTGACCAACACATACCGATCAAAGCTGGCCCTCATCACTCAATAAAACACTCTCCTCTTCTAAAAATCCTTTCATAAACATGCGCAGAAAGAATGATTTACCAGCCGTCTAGGTGTCCCTCAGTCTGTCCTACTTGATTTAGTCATCACAACCCTATTAGACCAACATTGTGTATGAAAGATAAAAGATGAGGCTGGAACTGGAAGTAAGAACTGGGTCTCAGAGAAGCTTGGACATTTCTAGTTGCAAACAAAGAACTTCTGTTCTGAGCAACATACTCCACATACTTCTGTTCTATAGCTAGCATACACACAAAGCATAAACTACAGGCAGCATATTACCTGGTCTACAGACAACATATTACCCAGTAGAGAAGAAGCATTTCAGGCTGGAGACAGCATGTTACCCAGTGTAGAGACAGCATATTATTCAGTCTCAGTTAGCACATTACCCAGGCAGTGTATTACCTAGTCTAGAGGCAGCATATTACTTGGTCTGGCAAGTCAATGGATATCAAATAAGAAAAGGCAGAAATCCAGACATGTTTAAACAGGTGGTAAATTAGCTGAGAGAGAGAGAGAAAGAGAAGCAGGTGGAGAGATTTGAGAATTAGTTGGGCTTGGGCAACAAGTAATTACAAGGAAGAAGCAAGAAGGAAAACACAGTTTCAAGATTTTTGAATTTGGATAAGACAAGGCTGATGATGCCATGAAAAAAAATAAAAATTAAAGAAGTAACGTGGAGAATTTTGGTGAGGACAGAGAGTTGGTGTTAAGCCTAGTTTTGTCACACAGATACACACTCTGTGCCTTGTGCCAAAAGGTCCTTTATGAACCCAGCAGATTGTGTTGTTGACTCTGAATGCTTGAATACATCAATTTGTCTTACATGTCATTTTTTTGGGACAGTGCCCCACTTTAACTTTGGCTTCCATGCCAATGCGCCTGTAAATCCCTTACATGGTTCAATAAACATGGACTATGAAACGACACTCTATCCCACTGATGCCAACACAAAGCGCTTCAGGAAAAATGCTGTTTTGCAGATTATTTCACAGCCCAGCAGTTGCAATCTCATGTTCAGAATCAGGAGACTGCTCCTTTTATCACAGAGCACCACACGGACGTCCATCCAAGTCTTGCTCCACCCTTGAGGAGCACCCTTTGCTCCACCCTTTATACGGAGGGCGAGTCAAAGCCAAGGAAGTTGGTTGGCCTTTATTTTTTTCAAGTTTAAATCCATTTCATTTTAATTCATTCTGACACACCAGAATCGAACAGAAATTTGCTTCATGCCTATTTTTGCCAGGCACTGAAAACCAAAGGTGAGTAAGTCAAAAAGCCTGCCTTCAGAGAGCTCAAATCCTGGGAGGTGATGTTATATCCATGAGTAGAACATCACAGTTTTCAGCTCGGACCGTAGCTTGGTGATAGAGCACTCTCCACACTGGGTGTGGGTGTGATCCCCTGCATCACAAGGAGTGAAAAATTACATAGTAGAAACATAAAGATGCTGAAAAAACAGACTGGGGAAAAGAACTTACAAAAACAAACAAACAAACAAAAAGTTACAGGACAGGACATGGTGGTGCATGCCTTTAATCCTAGCACTCAGCAGGTAGCGACAGGTGGATTTCTGTGAGTTCAAGGCCAGCCTGGTCTACATAGTGAGATCCAGGACAGCCAGGAATACGGAAAGAAACCCTGTCTCAAAAAACAACAAAACAGAAGAATGTTACCTAGAACTCACACACATCCTCCTGCCTCAGCCTCCCGGGTGCTGGGATTACAGATGTGAGTTGCCAGCTTAGGTCACTTTTTTTTTCCACATTATTTATTTGTTTATTATTTAGTGTAAGTTTATGTGGGAGGGCATAAACATGGCAACACACACCATTGCACGCGTGTGCACATCAAAGAACAACTTTCGGGAGTCAGCTCCCTCCTTCTAGCATGTGGGCTTTGGATGATCAAACTTGCCAATAGCACCCTTAACTTCTGAGCCATCTCACTGGCCCTGGCTCGCTGCTTTGATGAGGAAACTAAGCCTCAGATGAGCTAATAATTTAGATTTTCCAAGCTCCAAAACCCATTTGCTTTCATCTAAGTACTCATAAGCGCAGTGGGAAATGGACAGTCACCAGCTGTGGCTGAGGGAACAGGAACAAACACCAGACCCATGCCTAACCAGAGCAGGGAGATGATGGGAATGCTGATTGACTGTGTTTGGGGCAGTTAGCAGAGACTAGGTAGGAATGTCCCATCTAAGTACCGAAACAGTTTGACTTAACCCTGGAGGCCCGTGAGTTTCAAACTATGCTCATGGGACAATGACCACCCAAGCAATCCTGCATTTATTTAACTTTTATAGACTGGAGGGGCTTGAGTAGGATTTATTTTAATAATGAAAATGTCCCGTTTCCAAAAATAATATTGAAAGAATATCCACAGTGACAAAGGAAAGGTTGATATAGATTAGTAAGAATGAAAACTGATCTGACTACAGTGGTACAGCATTTGCCTAGCAAAAGAGAAAGACCACAGCAGAGAACAGGACAGCAGCATCCCACGGTACTTTAGAAAGTACTTTAGAAAGATACACCTGGCCACTGTGCAAAAGACGAGCTCCAGAAGAAAACGTCTGGGCTGCAGAACAGGTAGGTATCTTCAGAAATGGCACAAGGTGAAGCTTTTTAGGGCCAAGAGACACAGACTGTGGTGGTGCCACAGAGCCAAGAGCTCAAATAAATAGGGGTGGGATGTGTGGCTCGCTGGGGGAACTATCACCCACCATATTCTGGGGGCTGGAAAAGTAAATTGACAAAAACAAGGGCCAGCCATTGTTCTATGGGTAAAGGCATTCGCTAGGCAAGCATAGCAACCTGAGTTGAGTCCTC
The DNA here is from genome assembly GCF_030254825.1 of Meriones unguiculatus. Lineage (NCBI taxonomy): Eukaryota > Metazoa > Chordata > Mammalia > Rodentia > Muridae > Meriones > Meriones unguiculatus. The sequence goes on along the minus strand of NC_083358.1, from coordinate 78,598,705 downwards.
AGAACCTGCATAAAGGTGAAAGTTGTCCTCTGACCTCCACACAGGCATCACGGCAAGTGTGTGTGAGTGTGAGTGGGCGCACACACATGCACACTCACACACACACAATGACAGTATTTTTTTTTTTAAGTGGATAAAGACAAAAAGCACTCAGGACAAATTTGCATCAAGGAGGAAGACATAAAACAGAACCAACCACAAGTGACTTTGAATTCAGACACCAGGTAGCACAGCGCTGAGGCAGAAAACAGCAGGAAGAAGGAATGGGGTGATGATAGCTTGATTTTTAGGCTGTGCTGCCACTGTACTGAAGGGGGTGGGCTACAAGATACATAGGCCAAGGCATTAGAGAGCAGCCAGATCCACGGGTGTGAAACATCAGGAAGTGGAGCAGAAGGGACTCAGGAGAAATCAGCCACTTTGCCCATTTCTATCTTTCTTCCGGTTACTAACACCTGTTTCTGTGGAGTGTGCCACTTCCTCACAGCCGCTCTTGAGACTCCATCTTTGTCCACATCTTTGCCACTTCAGTGTGAACAGAATTCCTGTCTACAACTTCTTTAATCCCTATAGATGGGAGGTCTTGGCTTTCACTTCCTAGGACATGTCTTAAGGCACAGGCACAGTGCCATTGAACAACTTCAGAATATGCACACAAAAACAACTCCAGCTCAGTTAGAGAGTACTTGCTTAGCATGTATGAGGTTCTAGGTTCAATCTCCCAGTACAAAAAAAAAATGTTTAGTAATTTTTAGAACCAGTCACGGTAGTACATGCCTGTAATACTCAAGGTACAAGTAGAAGAATGAGGAGTTCAAGGCCATCCTTTGCTAGAGAGTTTGAAGTGACCTTGTCTTTTATGAGACTCTGCTTCAAAAATAGATAAATATACAGATAGATAGATAGATAGATAGATAGATAGATAGATAGATAGACAGACAGATAGATAGACAGACAACACGTTAGAGCCAGACATGGTAGCACATGCCTATAATCTTAGCACTTGATGTGCAGAGGCAAGATGCTCACAAGCCTGAGGTATAATATATCAAGAACCTGCATGTCTTTAAAGACAAAGGGAATATGAGGGGGAAGGAGGTGGGATATTCCAGTTCTTTGGTGATTCTGTGATACATAATGACAAATTTACCTCTTTGTTCAGCTTGACCCAAGTCTGACCAATGCACAGGTCATCAGCCTGGAAGGTTCCATCCATAGTATGGAGAGAGGGGGTGGGGATGAGCAAGAGAACGAGCAGAGAATGAACAATAATTATGATCTCAGTGACTTTTTCCAGAACAATGTTGTCATGACAATAAGGCAGAAACACAGTTTATTGAGAGTTAAACAAGTACAATGGCACACATCTATAATTCTAGCACTTGGGAGGGGAGGCCAGCCTGGGCTACATAGCTGGACCCCAATTAAAGAAAAAAAAAATCTGCTTTTAATTCTGAAGGAAAATATCCAGTACAGTTAGAGAATCCTGCCATGTCAGGAAGTAAAGAAGAAACAGCTGGAGAAACGTATCTTAAGAATCAGGTTCGACGCAGCCGAAGTCCTAAGCACGAAGGAAAACCTGGCGGTTCAAAGGGACTACAAATTAACCCAAGGGACCGTTTCCCAGCTGGGCCTAGCTGGGCACCCCAGTCAGGTAACACCACAATTAGGAAGTGCAAAGTACATTTGCTCTTGTTTTTGTTTTGTGATGTCGCCCCTGGTGGAGAATCTCACGTAGGGCCATTCACAACTATGTAACCCTCTAAGTCACAGCCCATCCCCTGAGGCTTTGAGTCCAAGCCCAGAACTCTCTGATATTGAGACAACACTGACCCCACCCCCACCCCCAAAATGCCAAACCTCTAAAAAGCACCTTTTGGAAATCCGCATTTGTATAAACTTCCCAGTAAACGTTTGACAGGCATTCCCAAACTGACATCAGTGATAACTCTCACACACACAGGCAGCATAAAACTCAAGGAGACTCCAGCAAAAGGGAGAGGCGGTTAATTTCCCTGAAGACAAACGGACTCCATCGATCACATCCCCGAGTTACAGCACTCCAGTCCAACTTGCCCAGCCCCACGGGAGGGCTGCAGGTGCGAGCCTCTCTCTAATGGCTTCTATTCCCACACCTTTCTCTTAGGTCATCATTTTCTGGGATAATTGGTACCTATAAATTCTTGCTAGAGTCAGTTTCCTTTCATTGAAAAGGTGCTTATATGGCAGACCTAAGGAGCAATTATATTCTATGTTTAACTAACTTTGTTCCTGCCGTCTAATACCCGGTGTTATTTGCTGTGTCCTGTAGTGATACTTACAGAGAATCGGCAGAAACGCACCCAGGTAAGTGACGTGATTATTTGAGCCCCACTCTCAGGAAAACTATCACACCAACAGATCGTAATTTACTTAGTCTAATTTGGCAACGTACGTTGCATTGCTAACCTATCAGGAAAAATGTATTCCTCCGCCGCAAAACTATCACACCAACAGATCGTAATTTACTTAGTCTAATTTGGCAACGTACGTTGCATTACTAACCTATCAGGAAAAATGTATTCCTCCGCCGCTTTGTTACAAGAACATCTTGCTAGAGTGTTTGGTAGCTCTTTTGTATTTTGTTAACATCATGGAATTTGATGAGCCACGCGTCTCTTAGTACTTATTTGGGTACATCATGATGGTGGGGACAGGAGCTGGCATCAGAATTCCCTGCTGAAATGCACGGTTGTGTTCAGTGTAAAGAGCTAAATACGTTTTCCTTGTAGTACGCAGTAAATTCCTCCTGCTATCCCGTAAGAAGAGTTCCTGTTGCTGATTCTAGAAGCAGCTGTTTCTTATCGTCAAGTGGACTCATAATTTTATACACATTGAAAAATCAACTTTGTGGTCTGGGCATGGTGGCACAGCCTTTAATCTCAGCACTCAGGAGGCAGAGGCCAGTGGACCTCTGTGAGTTCAAGGCCAACCTGATCTATATACCAAGTGAAAGGGCAGCCAAGGCTATACAGTGAGACCCTGTCCCAAAAGTAAAAAAAGAAAAGAATGTAAAAAAGAAAAAAATTTTCTTCATTGGCATTTAGCAAGCTTAGATACACCAATTCAATGGACCCCCTGCAAATGCATAGAACTTTCTGACATATATGTTTCATACTGTTTCATGTATGTTTCGTATTTTGGCTCACTTCAAAATCCATTCACCTTCACCTTAGTCATCTTACCTATTTTTTAAACTTGTTTCTTACCTTTCTCTGACAATATCATGAGTTTTCTCAAAATGTAAGCAGGTAAGAGTACAAATAGATGAATGGATTGATAGCTGACTGACAAGTTCACTGATATTAAATTGCTAGGTTTTCCTTCCCAAGTCAGTTACCAACAAAGACTGGTTAGCCTAAAGGCCAGTGACTCTTGAGAACTTGACTTTAAACAGATAAACTGAAACAGTGTGTGATAAAATGTGATCTGAGGTATAATGAACCAAAGATATACAATGAAAGTCTTACAGGCCTGGCTAATCTGTGCTAAGGGACAACCAAGAGCCTAGTGGAGGAGGAGGAGCCTTCTGCACACAACTGTTAGTGAGTTCCACTCTGATCCCTTCGGAGGCACCACTGTCCCCCAAAGCAAAAAGATCATGGCAATATTTAGATGCAACTCAGTCCCATGGTTTCAAGATAGTTTTCCCATCCTAGATTGATGCTGAGATGGTATTGATCATAGTAAATTTTTCTATCTATCAGCAAAAATATTCAAGACCCTATCTTCCTTTTCAGAACAATTTTGTATATGTTGACAGTCACAAAATTGTTGCATATGTGTTATTCTTAATAGTTTTTAAAGTATATGCTTTTCTTAGGGCTGGAGAGATGGCTCTCAGTTAAGAGCACTGGCTGCTCTTCCAGAGGACCCAGATTCGATTCCCAGCACCCACATAGCCACTAACCACTTCCTGTAACTCTAGTTCTAGGATATCAGATATGCTATCTTGGCCTCTGTGGATGCTGAATGCCAACAGCACACGTGCAAATGTCAACACACAATAAATAAATAAATTTAAACATAAATACATATTTACATATATACATACATATATACATATTCTTAATATGAGGTTTGGAAAAATAATGGCTTCAAAGTCTAAAAAAATCTAAGTTCTGCATAAGTAGTAGAAAAAGAATACTATAGAGGGGAGGGATGGAAGGTGTTAGCCCAGGCTGCACTTCCAGAAGACCCAGGTTTAATTCCTCGCACCCACGTGGAAGCTAAGAACCATCCCTAACTCCAGTCCTAGGAGATGCAACACTCTCTCCTGGCCTACCAGATATGCGTGTGTTGCACAGACATGCATGCAGGCAAAATATCTATTTTTTATGTGTATAAAATAATAATAAAGTAAAAGAAGGTTTTAAAGAGGACTAGAGAGACTTACCCTTAGGAGATATACAGAATCCGCTCTAATATGCCTTCTTGAGTTACATTCTTGGGGCAATGTATTTACATTTCGGAATAAAAAAAAAAACTTCATTAACGGCAACATGTTTCAAGCAGAAGCCATTGCCTTTGGCATAATCATCAATGCACTCTTTTTAATTTTTCTTTTTTACTTTTTTTTTAAACATATGTGTGCATTTGTGTGTAGGTACATGGATGTGAATGCAGCTTCTTGCAGAGGCAAAAGGATTCAGACTTAGAGCTAGAGTTATAGGAATAAGAGAAAAAGAAGGCTAGGATATTTTCGGTATAGTGTCTACCTGCCATGTGAAAGACCCAGAGTTTTAATGACATCAACACACACACACACGCGCGCGCGTGCGATATCTTGGTAGAATGTACTTGCAATCATACTCAATACAAAGAATTCTCATTATTTTTCTACAGGCTAATGTGTATTAAAGACTAAAATATGTGGGGTGGATTTTTGCAATGGTTATTAATTGTATTTAACACGGTTGAACACTTTTTGACATAGAATATCGCCTGATCTACAGGGCACTACAGTTTCATTGTATAAAATGACCCTCTAATGACCTCCTCACAATGCATTTTCTTTTGTGGAGTAGAGTAGTGGGTTCTGGTTTCTGACCCATGCTAAGCAAGCACCTGACCACTAAGCTTCACCCAAAACATCAGGCGTTCTCAGCTAACCCAAACGGGAGACCTCAATAAAGCTTTGACGAGATCAGGAAGCAGGGCTAATTTCACTCGCATTTTTCTATGAAAACCCTGTGGCAGAGCTGAGCCATTCATCTCTGTGTTAGTCTAAATAAGACTAACTCCCCACAGATTTCCATACCCCCAATCCTGGGGAATCCACGCATGTTACCATTAATGGCAAAAGGGACTTTGTAGGTGTGACTGGAGAGATTATTTTAGATTGTCCCGGAGGCCCGGCATCATCAGGGTCCGTGTGGGAAAGAAAGAAGTAAAAACGGTGCCTGGCCCAGAGGTTGAGGTGACATGCTTTGAAGACGAAGGGTCAGGGGCCAAGAAATGGGAACAGCTTTAGAATCTGGCAAAAGCCTTAAGAGAGAAAATTTTACAGCCACCTCTAGTGAAACTGAGGCTTTGGTTCTCTAGACTGCACAATAATATATTTCTGATATTTTAAGTGGGTAATTGTTGAAATTTATTTCTCTCTCTCTCTCTCTCTCTCTCTCTCTGGTTTGTTTGTTTGTTTGTTTGTTTTGTGAGACAGGGTAGCCACATAGTCCTGGCCATTCTGGAACTTAATATATAGGCCAGGCTAGCTTAGACCTCACAAAAAATCAAGTGGCTCTGCCTCCTGGTGCTGAGATTACAGGCATGCACCACCAAGCCCGGCTGTTGAAGTTTCTTACAGTGTCAATAGAAGACATACAGAGAGATGTCATAATAGTTAAAGGAAAGAGTTAATAGAAATGCTTTCTGAGAAAAAACACAGAACCACCTCCCTGCCTTTGCTTCTTCCTAAGATTATGCACAGTTGCAGCCACTGCCACCCCTTCTGCTTTTCCAGTGTCGACTGAATACCAGTGATTCGCACGGGAGCTTCTGGCCTTCAGCACAGCATTGGAACTCCTGAGCATCCAGCTTCATGTACTGAGTAGTCAGTTACCAGGTTTTCTACGTCTCCAGGGTGCAGACAACCATGGCTGGACGACCCCAGCATCTGTCATCTAAGCCATCCAAAGAATAAATACCCTTTAAAAAGACATACAGACACTCTATCCATCCTGTTGCTCCTGGCGAATCCTGCGTAATAGAAATGGCACTCACAGAACTCACCCACATCTGAGGGCACACTGGGATCTGCTTCAAGTCAAGTATCCGGGATCACATGCGAGAACATGACACAGCACCCAAAAGATAACTCAAGTCAAGTAACTTTCCATCAGGCATTAGATTCTGCTCCACTTCATCTCTCTTTGCTCGCCTTTCGTGTGCGCTGCTAGTTACTCATACTCACTGACTAGACAATATCAATGCCTTTATACACCTAAATGATACTAATTTTTTTTTTAAATAATTGAAAATCTGTTTAGCTCTGTAACTAATTGCACTGCATCGCATACTGACTTAAAGAGAAAATGTGGTGTCTTGTCTCTAAAACTGGGGCATCCTGTCTTCACATCAGTCAACAGAGGGCCAGATCTGCAACAGTGGGGGCTGCGTGTGTATCGAAATTATAAGGTAAGAGCAAAGGCAGCTGTGTGATTTCTTCTCTGAAACAGAAGAAACCCGTCCTGAAGGGATTCACAAGGGCAGTTCGTCAGGGCTCCCAAACATGTTCTTTATGTGGCCCATAGAAGAGAGGAGGTTATTTTGAGCAGAAGATAAAAAGAAATCTATATTCAATGCCCCATCATGAAACACATGAGCTTAAAATCCTACTAAACTTCCGTTCTTACTCCTTTAAATGCTGTATTTCTGATGGGTGGCTGAATACAGCGGTGGTGTAATGAGCTGACAGGGTACCTCACGACCTTGCTGGAATCCAGCTCTGCTCCCTGACGGTGAGAAAATTCTTTAACTTCCCCGTTTCCTAATCCTTAAATGAGGATGACAGCAGAACCCCCACTGTTCCGCCTGGCATGACCGCACATCCTGTGCATGTTGGCTAACCCGTTTTCCTCCCTAAATGAATTCTGACAATATTCTATTTCAGCTGTATTTCTCCACTTTGAATATCCCAGATCTGTTATGAAGCGTCCAGAGGCACAAACACTGGGCTTTTATCACTCCACCCACTACACTCCATATAACCCAGAATCTGTCCTCACCCAGGGCTCTGACCGTCCAGAAGTCAAAATTCACACCATTCCCACATGTCCAAGTACGCCTCAGCCTTTCCCCCGGCAAGCTGCGCCAAGTGTTCCCATCCTAAAGAGCCCCCTAGAAACATTAATGCTGAGAGGGAGTTCCCTTTGAAGGTCAAACAACCCTTTCACAGGGGTCACCCAAGAACATACTGGGTATCAGATATTCATATAACAATAGCAAAATTACCATTATGAAGTAGTGATAAAAATAATTTTATGGTTGGGGTCACCATAGCACAAGAAACTGTATTAAAGGGTCATAGCGTTAGGAAGGTGGGAGCCACTGTGTCAAGGGTTGCCCTATGGGTCCCGACTGTCCCTCCATCACTCTCCATTCCCTGCTTCACTTTGCGATGTTGTTTCCCAGCATACAGAAATCACCACGTAGACCTGGAAATCCCAAAGCCCAGCTCAGATCTCAACACAGTAGGGCTGTTAGGACTCCTGAAGAATCCCTGCCCAGCCTGGTACGCAGCCTAGTGCCAGCTGACAAAGGAAGGACAGGGTCCAGACCGTGAACCTCCAGTGCACAGCACAGAAGTGGCTCAGTAGGAGAGGGAAAATGAGTGTTCCCTGGGAAAGAGTCCCCAACTGTCCAGTACCAAGGCTTCAGCAAGAAAAAAACACACACAAGTAACACTGAACTGAACGGATTTAGCACTTTGTGCTTATACTTTTATTCACTTGTAAAGCCATGAATTTGAGAGGGAGTGAGAGAAGGTGAGGGAATGGTTGAGAAGAGGAGAATGGGGGGGGGGAGATATGATATAATTATTAATTACCTTTTAATTTAAAATAAATAAATCAGTGCTGGTAGAGTGAAGGAAAAGCATGTATTCTTCATAGGTGGGAACAACAGTCCTCATTTCTCATACAAAGAAGGATAACCTTGGTGGGAACAGTCACAAACAGGGGCCTTTGTTAAGGCTGCCATCATTCTTGGAAGGTTTTTCAAATATGGTCTCACGCTAATGGCTCAGGCTGGCTTTGAACTCATGGCATTTTCCTACCTCAGCCTCCAAAGCATCGTGATGATTTTGTCAGCATTCAGACTGGGAACAAATTAAAAAAGGGGCTCGAGAGATGGCTCAGGGGTTAAGAGAAGTTACTGCTTTTACGGAGGATTCGAATTCAGTTCCCAGCACCCTCATAGTGATACCTTGTCTCAAGAGAAAAAAAAATCATGAAGAAATAAAATAAATGAACTACCTCTCTGTTCTTGGATCTTCCACCTCTCAGATTAATAATTAACTTTCTTTTGAAGTACTGGAGATCGAACCCAGGGCTTTGAGCATGCTAGGCAAGCACTCTGCCACTGAGCCACAACCCCAGTACTCTTCCGTCTGTCAACTGTAACGTGATTTCCATTAAGAAGCAATGCCATTTGGCGAGCTTGTGGTGTCCCATGTCTCAACCAATACGCGGGATGGCATGCATCCTTACCAAGCCACACTTCAGTACTACAGGGCAGCCATTCACATTTGTCAAAATATTTAGCACCAGCCACTCGCTAGAGAGTCGGCACACAGTTAAGATAACCTCATGTCAAAACAGACAGAAGGCACACACTGGGATGATGGAAACGAGTGCTTGTCTTCCAGGCTGTTCCTAAAATATGCGTATGCTCCTGAGGCAGATGCCACGAAACTCAGCTTGATCCTGAGTGTCGGGAGCTACCTGCTCTTTCCCAGTCCACTATGATCAGCACCTCCTTGCCAATCCCTTTACCTTTTTGAATGCTGTATATCTGAAACCCATGGGGTCGTGGACTGAAAACACGGCGCTTCTCGGTCATTACCTAGGCACATGAGGGAGAGAAATGAAGTGAAACTGAGAAGGGCTGGCTTCGTCAGTTACATAGACAGTGTTCTCCAAAGAGGAGTGGAAAACCTCCTGTCACTTCTTGGAGACATGGTACTCCGGAGAACTGAAAGACGAAAGCAAGAAAGAGAAGATGCCAGAAGCGGAAAGTCTACAGAGGAAGGGAGGAAAGGCAGCCTTTTTTTTGTGAGGAGGAAGAGGCCAAAGACTAAGATGACCCAAAGATGAAGAACCTGTCAGAGCAAGAAATATCAAGAAAGAGGGAACCTCCAATTCACATGAGCCACCACAAAAGATAATGTACTGTATCCACTTTAAAGCGAATGCCACATATTCTCCAAGAAAGTTTGCAGGGACATTAGCTCATCATGATCCTTTTGTGCCTGAGTTCCCACATCAACTCTAGGTAGAACACTAGAAGTAACACAGATTCAGGATTCCGTCGGAGTAACTGTGTAATACCGAAAATGAGCTGGGAACCCTGATGAAGCTGGGGTAGGAGGCCAGCTGGATCAGAGAGTATCCAGTAAAGCAGGCTCTCCCAGCGTGAGCCAGATGCAGGCAGACCTCCAAAAGGACTAACAGCAGAACTGCCATTCATAGAAAAAGAGCTCAGAACATGAGGGTTTCTTTATTTGTTTTTAATGTATGAAGACAAACAACCTCTGGAAAGAATTAATCATGGTCACTACTCAGACTGGGAACAAATCAAGAAGGGGGCTGGAGAGATGGCTCAGTGGTGAAGAACACTTACTGCTCTTCCAGAGGACCCAAGTTCAGTTCCCAGCACCCAACTAAGGCAGTTCATAACTGTCTGTACCTTCAGCTTTGGAGGATCCCGTACCTTTCCCTTGCCTCATCAGGCACAAACCCACATGTGTGCATACACTTACAGATGATTAAAAATAAGAATAAAAGTTTTTAAAAGAAAAATGCATCAGAAAGAATACATTGAAGAGGAAGGAAGGAAGGAAGGAAGGAAGGAAGGAAGGAAGGAAGGAAGGAAGGAAGGAAGATTTGCCTAAGGCCATGTAATTAATAGTAACTAATAAACTATTTAAATCTCACAGTGTACTATTCATTATAAGTACTCAAATATACAAGGAACTGTAGTGTGGAAATTAACCAAAAGAAAAAGAAAAAAACGCTGCACATACATAGCCATCATTTGTCTTTGGTTTTGACTTTCAAGAAGTTTCTGTATATTTATTTATGTTTACTTTTATGTAAGTGTGTAAGTGTGGGTGTGTGCCACTGTCATGCTTATAGAGGTCAGAGGGTTTGGAAATTTGTTCTTTCCTTCCACTATGTGGGTTCTGAGGACTGAACTCAAACCACCAGGCTTTCTCGGCAATTGCCTTTACATGATGAGCCATCTTGCTGGTCCTATTTTTTTTTTTTTTTTAGACAGAGACTCATGTAGCCTTGAACTTGTTACGGTGGAGGGTAATCTGCTTGAATACCCTGCCTCTACCACTGAAGTGCTGAGATTTTCGTCCTGTGCCACCACACTTGGTTTATAGCTGTCTTTTATACGTAAGTATTTTTATTTGTATTTAAAAAAGGAATACAGCAACATGGCACTGAAAACAGCTGTTATCTCCGAGGAAGAGACGAAAGTTATCATTTCCATTTGAGACACTCTGTTAGGTGGTTTAAAGCGTAAGTTATTCAGCTGAGTGCATCAGGTACCATCAGAACTAATCATTAACTAATTGATCACCAGTAATCGATCACCAGTCACTTCTTACAACAATCTCCTTTTGGTGTCTTATTCTATTTACATTATGTGGTGCCCTGGCATCATTAAAGTGGCCATCCCCAGCCTCCTGTCCTGCTCTGCGGTCTGGTGTTCCAGGCTTTAGAATTACCAGGGCCTAAGAACTGACAATACAGGTTCCCTTGTTTTTCCCTTACCCTCTACCTCATGCTTCGTTTATTCTGATTAAAACTTTTTACGTTTCTGTATCCCAACACTCTCCTTGGTAAAACCGCTGAGGATTTTCTTCAGTGGGAACAACAAAGCCACTCTCTGTTTGTTTTTCTAGTGACTTGGACAGAAACTAAGTTCATCTTCAAAGCCCTGCATCTAAATGACACTTGTCTCACCAACCCAGACACTAGGCACCACTTTGTGTCCTTACAACCTATTTGTCTCAGCAAAGTGCTGAGGAGTCTGCAAGAGCTGCTGGCTGGCTGTAGGGAGATGTTATCATTCTTCCAACATGGATTTTGAACATGAAAGTACATGAAAACTACAGCACCTACTTATTAAAAAAAAATAGACTGCTCTAAAGCAGCATACTGGCATTTATACAATACACATCCTTTAAAAATTTTTTCCTGACATTTTTCTTTTCAATCCTAAATGGAAAATGAAGCAAGCCTGCATAACAAATACAAGGGCTGGAATGTTATTCTCTGTGTGAAATTTTACAGCAACAATTATTTTTAGTAACATCTGGGCCAAATGTTCTCATTGGAGTTGGTTTATTCTGAAACTGGATATCATGCAATACTGGGATGAAACACACAAAAAACAGAGTACTCATCTAAACGTGCCTGTAGAATTAGAATTAATATGCTTTCATACATATCAACTAAGTTTTAGCAAGGACAGATTTTATAATGTGGAACAATCATGGTCTCTCCTGAGCAAAGTAAAATATTTCGCGACTTAAGAAGGAGGAAAATCTACTTTTCAAGTCCGTGTGTTCTCTGTCGAGGATGGTTTAATGTTTTCTTCATTCACACTTCCATTATGGATGGTTTAGAGTCCCATTTGTTATAAAAGCCAATAATATCAAGCCCCAGAGGAAAGGCACAAACTATGGTGTCAGTACTTCAGCACCAAATGGGGACGGGTGCTTGCATCCAATTTCTACAGCCTATTTTTCTCATTAGCTCTTGGGTCCCTAGTTACTCTTATTAAAAAAAAAAAAAATCCTGTGGATAAAACCTGAGTTTTCTTGCTATGTAGCCAAGGCTAGATTTGAACTCAAGATTCTCCTACTTTTCATATGTCACATGCCTAATGCCAAGAGTATACTTTTGGTTTTGTTTGGTTTTTTGAGACAGGTTTTCTCTGTGTAGCCCTGGCTCTCCTGGAATTCTCTATGTAGACCAGGCTGCCCTCAAGCGCAGTGATCCACCTGCCTCTGCCTCCCATGTGCTGGTATGCACCACCACCCTGGGCTCCAAGAGTACTTTTAAATGTCTAAAATAAGACCCCACAAAGTGTGTTCTGAACACATGGCCTGAAAGGACTTTAAAAAAAATGATTTGGTAAACAATAAAGCACAAAGCAGTATGGTTCAAATCACTAAAGTTTTATTTTCTAATTCCTCTTAAAATGGTAAGGACTCCTGCGCTGGAGTTTCAGTTCATGCTTCTCCAGATAGCCCCTCAATGGTGCTGGGTTTGTGAACAACCAACATCCTGGCCAAATACTCTGTGAAGAGGGCAACATTTGGCCCTTCTTTCCAGAAGCTTAGAGACACCAAGGGCAAGTGGGCAAGGGCTCAGGACAGGGCTGACACTGTAAAGGAGGGAAATTAATAAATACTATACTGTACTTCTTTAGACTTATATTAGTATTTGATTGGCATGTCGGATTATTTTGATAAGACCTTGATCCCTGCACTGTGAGCTAAATTGACTATAAAGCTACTACGTTTCAGATGAAGTTGATAAGACTGTTTAAAGAAGATCCTATAACACATTTCTTTTTATTCTACTGTTTTCACTAAGACTATTCTATGCTGGAGAAGGGGAAGAAAAAAAGCTAACCACACCTCCCCTGAAGAAAAACAAACAAACAAAAAATCCAAGCTAATCAAGAAGGAGGACCCTGGGTAAGATGCTCAAATCTTCATTCAGAAAGGCAAATGGTGCAGACATTGGAAGAGGGAGAAAACAGGGTACAGGACAGGAGCCTATCACAGAGGACCTCTGAAAGATCTACCCATCAGGGTAGCAAAACATATGCTTACACTCATAGCCTAAGTTTGGGCAGAGTTCAGGGAATCTTATGAAAGAAGAAGGAGATAGAAAGACCTGGAGGGGATAGGAGCTCCACAAATTGAGCAACAGAACCAAAAAATCTGGGCACAGGGATCTTTCTTGAGACTGATATTCTAAATAAGGACCATGCATGGAGATAACTTAGAACTCCTGCATAGAAGTAGCCCATGGCAGTTCAGTATCCAAGTGGGTTCCATACTAACGGGAACAGGGACTGTCTCTGACATGAACTCAGTAGCTGACTCATTGATTACCTCCACCTGAGGGGGGAGCAGCCTTACCACAGAGGAAGACAATGAAGCCAGTCCTGAGGAGACCTGATAGACTAGGGTCAGATGGAAGGGGAGGAGGACCTCCCCTATCAGTGGACTGGGGGAGGGACATTGGAGGAGATGAGGGAGGGAGGATAGGATTGGGAGGTGGGGGGAGGGGGCTACAACTGGGATATAAAGTGAATAAAAATTAAAATAAAATTAAAATAAATTAATTAATTAAATTAAAATTAAAAAACCAGCTGTGGAGAATCTTCTAGACACACCTAGAGTATAACTAAGAAGCTTATTTGCATTTAATGAGGTCCCACATCTTTTAACATATTGCACTACATTTATTAGCAATGAAATATGATCCAAAAAAAAAGCATTTTCTTCTACAAGTCAACATCTCTTGTACCACACTCAGGAGACAGAGGTAGATGGATCTCTGAGTCTGAGGCCAGCCTGGTATACAGAGGGAGTTCTAGGACAGCCAGGGCCACACAGAAAAAAACTATCTCCGGGGGCAAAAAAAAATCTTGCACCAAATACCAAATATATATTACACATAAAGAGGTCCCTATGGTAACCTTCAACTTTGTGTCTACAACTCTATAGCAATTTACAAGTGATAGGATGCCTTTAAAAACAGGAGGATCCCTCCCTGAGTTCAAGGCCAGCCTGGTCTATATAGTGGGTCCCAAAAAGGCCAGGGATACACAGAGAAACCTGACAAGAGAGAGAAAGAGAGAGAGAAAAAACAAACAAAACAAACAGAGCGTTTGACTTAGAGGGACCTCCCTGGAATCGGTACTGACAGCCATGTGAGCAGCCAAGTCCATCTTCTGTGAAATGTCTACACAAGTGAAGTGTTAGAATGAACAGGACCTTGCAGGGCTGGAGAAACAGCTCAATGGTTAAAAGTGCTGTCTGCTCTTCCAAAGGACCTGGGTTTAATTCCCAGCACCCACATGGCTGCTCACTACTGTCTGCAGCGCCAATCCCAAGGGATCTGACACCTTTACACTAATGCACATAAAATAATAAAATAAAAAAACAAAAAAAAAAAAAACAAAAGACAGGGCCATTGCAAATTGCAGTGCTGAAGCTTCCAAAGGTGATGGGGCTTAGGACACACTACCCCAAAATACAGCACCTTGACATTTGAAGAAACCAAAGCAGAAAATGTGTGCTCTGGTGTCCAGGGAGATCAGAGAAGGGAATTCTGTGACCTTCTCCATTAAGTCTAAGGACTCTCATGGGAGAGATGCCCACCCTAAACCATCTTACCTTTGATGAAACATCCTGCTATGGTCCCCAGACTCACTGACTTCAGTCTATACCTGTTGTGTTCCTTCTGCTTTTGTGAGTCATCAGAGCTCTCTACATCTTTCTACATCAAACAGCAAAGTGGAAGCATATAAACCTACCTGTTTCTTTGGGTCTTAATTTCTAAAGTTCCTGTGCCCTGTAAAACTTGTATTTGTAGATCAATCGGGTTTAAGCAGCTCCCTTGTTAATGTTTTGTAACAGGTGTTTCACCATCAACTTAGTAGTGAGTGGGAAAAATTTTTTCTATAATAATTATTACTACCTCTTCTCATGATACTTCCACGAATGGCCAGTTAGTCTGGTACACAGAGTGTAAGTTGACTGAATGGAGTGAAGGAATAAAAGCTCTAAATAATGTCAACAAACTCAGTACTGTGTCTTGAAGGATGGCATTTTCTTTCTAACATAGGAACCGTGGATATTTCTCTAAATCAGCATACACAAAAATGTTTTTCTACCCGGTCATCTCAAAGGCTGTGTTGTATCTACATTCTCAAGTACGAGTGTTACACAAAAGTTTTGTGTGCCTTCTTCTCCGTACTCAAGACAAAGGACAAAAATGGGCTGAAGACTTATATATATAACACCCAAGGTCAAAAAAAAACAAATAAACAAACAAACAAAAAAAAAACACAAAAACAGTTTTACACAGGTCTCCACCTACACAACCTAGACAGATAAGTGTACATAACGTTTAAGAAACTATTAAGAGAGGCTGGAGAGATGACTCAGCAGTTAAGAGCACTGACTGTTCTTCCAAAGGACCCCGGTTCAGTTGTCAGCATCTCCATGGCAGATCACAACCGTCTGTCACTCCAATTCCAGGGGAATCTAGCACCCACTCACAGTATGCAGTATACCAATGCACATATAAATAAATAGATCTTTTAAAAAGAAACTGTTAAAAGAAAAATCAGAACTAATCAACATAGATTGGAAAGGTATACTGTTTTATTAAGAAAGAAAAGAAAGTCCAACTATAAGTTCCATTGACCCCAAATGCTAATCTCAGGTCTCAGGTAAAACAGAAGTCACAGCACAGTGAACGGTGGCCTCAGGCTCTCCTGGGATGCTGCAGACAATGGGCTGGTCCATAACTTCAGTCTACTTAGACACTTGGATGCATGGGCTACGAGCCCAGTGTGCTGTAAAAACCCTGAAAAGCTTTTGGCTCTGGCTGTGAACACATTAGCATGAACTTAAATCTGTTTCTTTGTTTGTAACAAGAGATATTTGCTTGCACTTTCTGCTTAAGTGGATTGGGTAAAGAACCTAAGACCTCAAACAGTGAAATTCACAACTGGTCCAGCAGCAAATAGTCACAGCTTTGAGACCCAAACGAACTTTTGGGGGAAGGCTAGGGTGGCATTTCCCCTTAGCTGAAATAAGCAGTCATTTCAGTTATGGGATGTTTCTGTCCACATTAAGGAAGTCATGTTTCATTCCCTCTCCTGGCTCCCCTCTGCTGTAATCTAGAGCTTGCTATATGTTATCATTTGGAGGGGTCCTTAACGATGTCACCATTTAGAAATGTCACACATCCAGCCCTTTGTTTCTGAGCTAGAGAGTGCAGACTGTTTAGAACAGTGTTCCAATTATTCTTGCTAGGACTGCTCAAAGCCATGAGGATAAGTTTCTCCCAACACATCACTTAGCTTAATGTCTAGAATGAAAAGAAGTCCCGCCCTGCACCAGCTAAAGCTGGTGTTTACACAACAAACAGATAATCAGAGGACCTCTGCATTGAAACCAAACGTTCCTATAAAAGGTAATTAATCAACATGCAATTTAATTTTTTGTTTGCTGTTTTAACATACACATAGATGAATTACATATGACACTGATTCATAGTTATACTGATTGCATGTCAATAAATGAATTTCACTCTGGTTAAAATTAGCCTGAATAATTAACAGATGGGCATTCTAATAACGTTGTGGAACAGCATTTAATTGGCTTAGTTTTTTTTTGTTTTGTTTTCTTTTTCTGAGAGCCAGATTCTCACTATGTAGCCCTGGCTGGACAGGAACTGACTATGACTGACTATGTCGAGCAAGCTGGCCGCAAATTCGAAAAGATCTGCCTGTAAAGGCCTGTGCCACCACACCTGGCTAGTTGGACCACCTTTTAAATATTGGTAGAGTCTGAGCTCATAGCTCAGTGGTAGAGAATGTTCAAGGCTCTGGGCTCAATCCCAGCATCAAAGTGAATCGGAGAAACATATAATTGGCATACTCAGAATCAGGCACTGCAGTGCAGTATATATTTGTTTCCTACGTCAATCAACAAGTATTTATTTAATCCAATTTAGGCCTAGCATAATAGCAAAATTAGTCTGAAACTTTACAGTGAGTTAACCACCATTTAAACAGTTTTAAATAAGTCACCTCGACAGTCCTGTGTTAAACAACGAATGTTGTAGAACTCAGAAAACTATCCAGATAGGGGGCCTTGAAATATTGGTATGTGTGGCATTTGCAGTAACTAAGAAATGATGCGTTGGTGCTTTAATCAGGGAGGTCCACACTCCCATAAAGCCAGGATCAAGAAACCCTAAGGAGCAGGAAAGACTTACACTCTCCAAAGATAAAACAGAGCTTCGCCCTCTTTCTTTTTTTCTTTTGGATTTTTTAAGATGGGGCTTCTCTGTGTGGCATTGGCTGTCCTGGACTCACTTTGTAGACCAGGCTGGCCTGGAGTCTCGAACTCACAGCAATCCTCCTGCCTCTGTCACCTTTGTGATTTTTTTTCCCAAGACATTTGGAAGAGACATGAAGTTTTGGTGATTTTTACTATCCTGGTAATATGATGTTTTAATAAAAGGCAAAAATAACCTAAAGGAGATAAACTGTCTTCTCATCACTGGACAATTTTCCTCTCTATAAATGTGAAGACTACTGTCAGCCCTCAGCTCTAGGCCAACCACAGTGCCTTCCATGAAAAGTAGATTATGGCATGTGGCTGGTCCCTCCATCACAGTTTCACTCCGCCTACTTTTATAAGTAAGACAGCTGTGAAAAGAAGCTTGTGGGGGGCTGAAAAAGTGGTAACTTTCTTTCACCTTTTCACATTAATATTAAATTTGTCTTATCTTGAAACAGGCTCTCACTTTGTAACCCTGGCTGGCCTGGAATTTACTCTTCAACCAAGCTGGCTTCAGACTCAGTTGAGTAGGATCACCTTGCCTCCCAGACAGTGGGGCCAAAGGTGTATGCCACCGTACCACACCCAGCTAACAACAATTTCTTCAGAGGTTCTAAAAGCTAAAATGCCCATAAATGAGCATCTCCTGGAGAAACAGGTGGCATTGTCTGCAGTCAAATGACGGCTCCTCAGCCTCATGCATGGGGCATTAGCCTGCTCAAGTGTAGGCATCATTTTATCCGGGCCCCCACATTCACAGAGACTGTCTTGGCATGGAACCAAAAAGGGAGGTGTGGCTTCCATCTAGTCTGAGGAGGCAGGGATTGCTGGCTTAAAGGGACATCCTCCGGATGCATTCTTCATATTGGGTTCCCCTAAGTGAAGCAGTTCCTGATGACTAGGAGTGGTAGAACCCTTTCCAGAATAAAGCCAACTTTAATCCGTAGCAGGGAAGCAGGACAAAAAAAAAAAAATCATTTTCTTCTTGCTTTGTTTCATAAGGCTTATACCTGTGGCACACAGACTGGGGAGATGAGTCCTAGCCCTGTTTCTGCATTAGCTTATGCAATTCAGGGGGGTGAAATGGGAAGCGAAGGCTCCATGTTCACGGCTTGATGGGTGGGGCAGGCTCCTGTCTGTTGTTTGGTGTTCTGTGACTTAAACCGTGGATTGCAGAAAGCTGTAGAGGCGAATCCACCACACCTAAACAGACCTTTGCTTCCTTTCCAGCATCTTTCCCACCCTAAAAGTTTCTTCAAAGCCTATACACTTCTGGAATCAGTCTTTTGACCCCAAAGCCTCAGTCTATTGCTTCTAAGAGGTCATTGATTTATTTTGGGGGAGAGGAGCACCATTGATTAAAAACAGGGTCTGATTATCTGTATATTGGCTTTCAAGTCGATACCACACACCTGGACCTAAAACTCTATCAAGAGCTCACAGAGGAGAGGGGTCTCAGGCCAGAGAAAACAAACAATCTGTTCTCCCAAATCCCCCTGCTGTTGCTTTCCAAGCGCACGTATTTATTTTCAGCCTCTGAAAAAGACTGAGTGTAATACGCCGGGGAGGAACAGTGAGACGGTATTCCATCTCTGCTCTCGTACTCCAAAAATGCCACACCTAAGATGCTGGAGAGCTGAGGAACAGGCCTGAGGGGCGAGTACAGCACCAGACTCTGCCGTCAGAAAAACAAAACCATAATGCCTAGAAATCTGCACTTCTCGCCCTGCAGCACCTTAGTTGGTCTTCGGAAGCAGAAAAAGATCGTTTGCTTGCTGGGAAAGAGAGTGAGAACTCCATCATTTTTCCTCCGCTGTCTGTTCTGCCGGCTGATAGTGCCTAATGCAAAATGTAACTAGGAAGGGAGAGGAGGGTCAATCTCCTGGCAGCCCCACTGTTCAGCAAAACGAACCATGTCCTTACTGCCTGCTTCTCCTCCTATCACCTACTTACCCAGAGCAGGGCAGAGTGGCAACCACCACATGCTCCTCCGGCACAAACACACCCTGAATCTTAAGAAGCAGTGATGTTGATGGAGGGAGCTCCCACCCTCTCCGCGCCCCTCGCTTGCCACAGAGAAAACAAGTCCACACAGGGTTAGGGAATCTGAAACAAATTCACTTTAATCATGTCTAAAAGAAAAAAAAATAATCTGCCCTTCCATTACAAAAGCAATAACAAACAAACAAACAGAAACTGCAAATCAGAAAAACACATCACGTGAAAACAAACCAAATAAATAAATAAATAAATAAATAAATAAATAGATCGGGGCTGGGGATCATCTGAACATCGGGGGCGCTGCCTTTGACCTCCCGGGATGACATGGAAAGCCATGCTACCCAGCCCAGATCCCGAGCGCGGTTTACAAAGGGCGTCCTACATCCCCCACATCCACACCAACACTTCCTCCCGGCTACCCGAGGGCTCCGAACAAAGCCCTTCTTGAAGCACTTACTGGAGCAGCAGCGGCTTCTCTCAGCGATTGTCCGCGACCACGCAGCGGGAGGGGCCCCAGAGCAGGGCGAGCCGGAGTCCCCAGCTTCCCTGCCTACCGATGTGTGTGAGACAGCAGCCCGGGCACCGACTTTCCCATCACAGCCTCAGACTGTAATCCATGTGCTTCCCGCGGGCCAGTCCCAGCTGCCTACAGAGCACCACATGATCTGCTCTGACATCAGACCAGCCCCAGACAGCCCATCCGCCAGCCCCTTCCACGCTTGTGGGTTGCATCACTCCGTGCCCCCGGCTTGCGGGGAAGCAGGTGGTACAGAGTGGGGATCTGTTGTTTTCTTACAAAATATTTTTTGGTGGTCTGGTTCCTTCGCTTGCTAACAGAAGGGCGGGGGGGAGGAGCAGCATAAACTGCATTTGGGGTTCATTCCCAGCCTGTGTGTAGCAGGAACATGGCAGTAACTGAAGACCCTCTCCTGTTTTAGAGAAGAAGGGGAGTGAGTCAGGATGCCCGTGCTGCGGGGGTGACCTCATCTCCAAAACCCTCTGCCACTGCCCAAACTACCTGGCAACAGATTATCCCCTGAACATAAGTTTATGATGTGAGATCTGGATGGGTGGGGGGAGGTGATGTTTTAAGCTAGTCATCATAGAGTATGGTCCATGGAAGGCCTTAGGGACGTAACTCTTACACTTGATACAGTGTGAAGTTCTCATCATGACAGACCTTACTTTCACTCAGACCAAAATACACTTACGGACCCACACAGACATAGGAGCAGGAATAAAACCAAGGCAGCCTATTCGCACTGACTGAATGCATTCATTCAGGAACCATTTATTTACCACCTATAGCTAGCTGACACAAAATGAGCCTATCAGAATGGGGGCAGGGGAGGACTAATATTTCTGTGATAAGAACAGAAAGTAATGGGGTTTTCAAGGCTCCTCCCCCAGCACGGAGGTCACAGAGATGTGGTGCCACACCACATTTTATATGGGTGCCAGGGATCGGAACTATGCAAGGTTTATCCTTGCTTAGCAAGTACTTTCTCTCTGCGGAGCTAGCTCCTCCATCCCATCTTATCTTTGTTCCTTTGAGATAAGGTTTTCTGAGGCCAGCCTGGTCTACAAAGCTAGCCCAGGACAGTCCAGAGTACTCAGAGAAAAGAGAGAGAGAGAGAGAGAGAGAGAGAGAAGGTTTTACCATATAGCCCAGGCAGGTCCCCAGCTCACAGCAACCTCCATGCCTCAACCTCCTGAATGCTGGGGTTACAAATATAAACACCACAACTGCCATTGAATTGGAAGGCTATTTTACCCTAATTTCATTGCGGTACATTGTAATGAATATAAAATGTAAGGTAAGAAAATTTAAAATCATTAAGAGTTTTTTGTTTGGTTGGTTGTTTGGTTGGTTGGTTTTCTTTGCAAGACAGAGTCTTTCTGTGTAGCTTTGGCTGTCCTGGAACTCACAGAGATCTGCCTTCCTCTGCCTCCCAAGCTCGGGGACTAAAGGTGTGCATCACCACTGTCAGGAAATCATTAAAATTTTAATGAAGCAAAACTATAGTCAGAACAGACAGTAGTAATCAAAAATGCAGCTCCACAGTCGATACCTCCAAGCTGCTTTTGTAAACACCACTTGGGCCACCAGAGGAGAGTCTAACACCACTGCCTTCATTCCATCTCCCTGTCTCCTTCAGTTTGACTGAAGACACTAAGCTAACACATTGTCCGAAAGCCATAATCACCCTGGACTCCAGAGCAAAATCCAACAGGACAGACACCCTCCT
Source organism: Meriones unguiculatus (assembly GCF_030254825.1). Lineage (NCBI taxonomy): Eukaryota > Metazoa > Chordata > Mammalia > Rodentia > Muridae > Meriones > Meriones unguiculatus. The sequence goes on along the minus strand of NC_083358.1, from coordinate 78,577,078 downwards.
CAGGGGGCACGCATCCTAGTGAGAGCCCCCTGCTCCCTCTGGTAATGATTTTTCAGACCACTGACATTCGGGACCACACCCTGACCAGGACCCCTGAAGTAAGCATAGCACCCACTCTTTAAAAACCTAACCCTCACGTCGGCATCCAAAAGTTGCACTTAGGCGTCACTGGACCTCTTTATCTGTCCTTCTTCCCGATAAGGCTATATCAATTAAATCTCCCCTTGTCTGCTTTTTACCATTAGTCCATATTCCACTCTAACTGAAATGCTGAGATGGAGAGCCAAGCCTTACCTGTCCGGGCTGCTGGAGGCCACGCTTTTCCCTAGCATGAAAAATTTCCCTTTCTCTTTTACCTGCATTGTTTTCTGTGCATTTGGGTTCCTAATGCAATTCTGGCATATGTTAGTTACAGTTATAAGAACATTATATACCATGCACCCTGGTATCTTTTTTGGTGACTCTAACATAACAAATGTTCAGTATATAGTATAAAAGAATATAAGAATATTCTTTTATTTAAGAATAAAAGAACTATGAAGAAACAGTTATCAAAAGGAGAAATACAAATAATCAATAAATACTCTTTAAAGTGTTCAACATCCTTAGTCACCAGGGAAAATGAAACTACTTTGAGACTCACTGAAGTCAGATGGTGAAAGTTGGTAGTCAAGAGACCTACCAACAAATTCTGGTGAGGATGTGAGAAAGAGAGAACCTTATTCACTGCTGGTCAGAGTATGAATTTGAAAGTCAGAGTTTGGAAGTCATGAAAATCAGTTTGGGGGTTTCTCAAAAAGCTAAAGCCAGGTGGTAGTGTTGCATGCCTTTAATCCCAGTACCCAGGAGGCAGAGGCAAGCAGATCTCTGTGAGTTTGAGGCCAGCTTGATCTCCAGAGTGAGTTCCAGGACAGCTGGGGCTACACAGGAGAAACCCTGTCTTGAAAAACCAAAGGAAAAAAAAACATTAAAACTAAAACTACTAGGCTGGAGAGATGGCTCAGAGGTTGGGACCACCGGCTGCTCTTCCAGAGGTCCTGAGTTCAATTCCCAGCAAACACATAGTGGCTCACAACCATCTACGAGATCTGGTGCCCTCTTCTGGCCTTCAGGTGTACATGCAGACAGAACATTGTATACATAATAAATATTTTTTTAGAAATTTTTTCTATGTAAACTTTAAAACCAAACCAAAACAAACCTAAAACTACTATATGACCCAGCTATACCACTCCTGGGCATTTTCCCAAAGGCCTGCACACCCTCAGAGATACTACACACCCATTTTTTTTTGCTGCTTTCGTGTATAACATCAAAGAAATGGAACTAGCCTGGGATGTCTATCAGAGATGAATGGATAACAAAAATGTAACACACATGCACAATGAAATTTTATTCAGCTGTAAAGAAAACTAAAATTTGTATGAAAATGAATGGATCTGAAGTACCAATATTAGGCAAGGAGACCCAGACTCAGGAACTCAGAAAGACAAATACAGTGTCCTCTCTCAAATGCAAATCTTACACTGTAACGTGTGTGTGTGTGTGTGTGTGTGTGTGTGTGTGTGTGTGTGTAGGTGGTGTCGTGTAAATACTAAAAGTCTAGAAAGGACACCAAGAAAGGGTTAAAATGGGTGATGAAGATGAGACATGAGCAAAGAGATACGTGAGATATGGAAGAGCAAAAAAAAAATGGTGGAGTGGTCACCACCACTGCAGACCAAAGGGCAGCAGGGGCTGAGTGAGATGAGGCCAGAGAATAATCACTAAAACACTTTGATCAAAAAATGCTGTAATGGTGTCTAATACCTCGTATGCTGATTTTATATTTAAAAAAAAAAAAAAAAAAAACTTCAAACAATTAAAAAAAATTGAGTGTGGCTGCTGTGGTGTAGCAAAAAGTGTACACAGCTGTCCTCTTGTCCCAGCCTCCAGCACAGAGCGCCTTGCGTCTTGCCGTCTCGCAGGTGAGGAGGTGTTCTTCATGATAAGCCTCTTTCACACAAGCCTGAGTTTATGTTGATGGGGTGACTGGAAGGAGAGGGGCAGCCACACCCAGCTGCAGGGTGAGAGCTAGCAGCCAAGGAATCGACGTGATTGAGGTTGGAAAGCTCTCCATCTCCGGGAAGTAGAGAGAGACCGGAGATGGGCTTACTTACAGATGACCAGTGATTTGGTCCATCTCGCTACGTAATGTGTCTCCTAGAAACCCTAAGAAGATGGGCCTGGTGGCTCCTACCCGTATTCCCAGCACCAGAAGGCTAAAGCAAGACTACCACAATCTGAAGCCAGCATAGGCTAGAGAGTAAACTGTAAGGAACCCTAGGCTACAGAGACCCTTTCTCAATAAATAAACACCGAATAACTGTAAACTGCGTTGTCAAGAGGCAAAAACTTTCACATTCCACAGAGTTCGCAAGGATAGAAGCCCTGCATCAAAGACTCTTCCTAACCTCCAGTTACCTCAAGGTTTTCATGTGTGACCTTACTAATAATTTTCACGTGTGTGTGTGCATGTGTGTGTGTATGTGCGTGTGTGGACATGTTTATGTGTGTGCATATGGAGGTGAGGGGTCAACATTGGCTGCCTTACCCATTAACTTTCTACTTGCTTATGTTTTTACAGTTATTTTTGCATGTGTATGTGTGTTTCTCTCTGTTTCTCTGTCTCTGTCTCTGTCTCTGTCTCTCTCTCTCTGTCTCTGTGTGTGTGTGTGTGTGTGTGTGTGTGTGTGTGTGTGAATACTTGCCACAGCATGTATGTGAGAGGGAGTCTATCACAAAACTTACCAGGTCAACTAAATTCACTGAACAGCAGGCCCCAATAAACCTCCCATCTCTGCTTCCCCAGGTTGGTGATTACAGGTGTATCCCCAAAACCCCGTTCTCATGTGGATCCTATGGCTCTGAACTCAGGTCTTTAAGACTCCCAGGCAAGCACTTTACCAGCTGAGCCAGCTTGCCAGCTCCCCTAATATTCTTTATAATAAGCCAGTCGTGGTGAGCAAAGAATTTCCCTGGTTTCTGAGAGCTGATGCAACAAATTAGCTAATGAGAGGAGCCCCAGTTTACAGCCAAATTGCACAGAAGTATGGGTACCCTGGAGGCTCATTACTCGTCACTGGCATATGGAATTGAGGGCAGCTTTGAAGGACTGAACTCTGGGCCGTCAGTGTCAGAACTGAGTTAAATTTTCAGACACCCAGTGAGAACCTGCAGAGAAATGGGGAGGTTCTTGGTGTGAAAAACCCAGAGGTGCTGTGGGGACAGAGGCAAATCACAGCAGAAGGAGGTTCACAGTTTCTTCTCTATGAAGAATCTTCAGTAGCAATCAGATGGAAATTAAGGGTCCCAAGGAATCTTCCAGTGAAATCCCACAGTCAAAGGCGGCTTGTTATCTCCTCAGGAGGAAATACTACATGCTAGGTACTATCCAAATAGATGATTTAAAATCTATATGTGCATATATTTGTGCATACATATAAATACCTATATGTAATAAGAAATGAAATATTATTTAGATGATTACATATAAAATATTATTTATAAGTTATGTAAATAAATGCTATTTAAATACGGATATCATAACTTTGACTGGGTATATTATAAAGTACCTCACTTCACTCTTGCGGTTCCGGGGATCAAACAAGGGACCTCATGTGTGCTAGGTAAAAACTCTCAGGTTGAGCTGCAACCTCAGTTGCCCATTTGCTTTTTTTTTTTTTTTTTTTAGGACTTATTCTTTTTATTTTATACACATGGGTGTTTTGTCTACACGTGTGCCTGTGCACCAATGTCTACAGTGCCTGAGGAGGCCAGAAGAGCACGTTGGACCCCCTGGAACTGTTACAGACAGGTGATGGCAGCCATTTGGTGCTAGAAATCTGACTTGGGTCCTCTGCAAGAGCAGTCAGTGCCCTTACTCATGCAGCCATCTCCCCAGCCCTACCCACTCACTGTAAGTGCAAGAAACAGAGACAAAAGTCAAGGAAACCAAAGGTTTGCATATTTTGTAATTATTCTGTAGAAAGACCATTTTTTTTTCATTTAAATTTAGCTTAAAGTTAAGCTAAATTTTAAAAACATTTAAACTACATATTTTGTACATAAGAAATGTCTTTGGTTTGAACAATTTTAGGATCTTGACAACATTAATCTCATAAATGTAATTAACTTGAGACGCTGAAAAGCAAACTTTGTCAGGTATCAGCCTGATTGAGTGTCCTTTTGACACACTTCCTTACCCGAGATGAGTGTGTGTGAAACTTAGCTCCATGCACAGAATGTTCATCCAAAACATGTGTAGTTTAAGAATGTTTAATATTCAAAAGTCCAATCCTTACTGCCACCCAGAAGTCAGGCTGTTATCCGTCACGGTTCCCTGGACTCTGGCAACTGCACACAGCAAGCAAAACGCTGGGTAACAACTCACTCTCTCCTTCCTGGGACCCCGCTAAGCTTTTCTTTCTCATTTAATCATTTGCTGTGGTTTTTAAACTATAGCAATAATACTGTACAGATGTTTCCGGGGGAGCTTCCTTCTGCGGAAAGCAGTGTGCTTAACCTTCCTCCCTCTACTGAGTTCTTTGGGTTTTGTTTGGGTTTTTGTTTTGTTGGTTGGTTTTCTTCCTGTGTGTGTGTGTGTGTGTGTGTGTGTGTGTGTGTGTAAGTGAAGCAAGTGTGGAGGTCAGAAGACAATTTCCTGCAGTTAGTGCTTGTCTTCCACTGCGGCTTCGGGAATCAAACTCGGGTCCTCAGGCTTGCACGGCAAGTGTTCTCACCTGCTGACTCATCCCAGCAGCCTGAGCTAGCTTCATCAAATGACTAATAACTGTTTTATTTAATTATACGGATGAGGGAGGTGGGACTGTACGTGGTGCCCGAGGTGGCCAGAAGAGGGCGCTGGATCGCTGCAGGCTGGAGCTGCAGGAGCTGGTAAACTGACCGACTTGGGTGCTGGGAACACAACTCCTATCTTCTGCCATAGCAGCAGGCTCTCTGCTGCTGAGCCAGCCCTGAGAGTCGATTTTGATATAATTAATTAACTAAAATACAATTCAATGAGATAGATTATCAGAGATTTGAGCTATAGAATTAAAAAAAAAAAAAAAAGAAGGTGGTCTTAAACAAGTTAGTGCCTGGGAAAGAGACAGAGCCGCCCGCCTGAAAACTCGCGCTCCCAGCCTTCCTTGTAAATACGTATGGCCTTGTGAGCCGAATTCTCTTTTTCCTAAAAGAAAAGTGTTTGTGGCAGTCAGTGTTCTACTGAACAGACACCGTGGACACTCTTCTGAGAGAAAGCACGGTGTGTGGGGGGTGGAGGGACTGCTGGCAGGTCACAGGTTTAGTCCATTGTCTTCATGGTGGGGAGTTCGTGGCCCACAGGCAGGCAGAGTTCTGGAGAAGTAGCTGAGAGTTCTACATCTGGACCCTAGGGCGGCAGGAAGAGAGAGACTGGGCTTTTGAAACAGAAAAGTCCAACCCCCGTGACATACTTCCTCCAAGGCCACGCCTCATAAATCTCAAGTAGGGCAGCTCCCCAAACAGCGAAATATGTGAGCCGATGGGAGCCATTCTTACTCAAGCCACCGCATTGCTTCAGGCTCCTTTCTCTTCCTTTCTACAGGCGACATCACAGGCTTGCCTGAGACAAGTCCTAACCACTTGCATTTAGTACTTAGGGGGAAAATGGACCCCTGATGGACAACAGAAGACAGTCACCCTTCCAACGGGAACCGCTGCCTCAGACCGTTGCATTAGGAACATATAAGCGTGGGGCTCTTAAGGACGCTTAATTTCACACCTCCGTTAGTTTTGTGTCTGGCCCCTGTGCCAACCAGTGCTAATACCTTGAGCTTGTGACCCCTAACTAACTTTGCCAGATCCCAGAGACACCTTACAGGGCAGCTCTTACGCTCTCCTGCGTGTCCATCCTCAGCACGGGACATTAGGAAGCACTCGCAGCTGTGTGTGTGAGGTGACGCTCGCCACACCCTCCCAGTGCCGGGGCGTGTCTCTTTGCTTTCAGAGAACCGGCTAACTTAATATAGGAAAGACAGCTCCGTTTTCCTATCATGATGAAGGTGAACATGGGTCAATTCTTATTAAAAATTGGTATGCCATCCTATGACAATTGTTTATATTTTTATTTTTATTGGTTTTTTTTTTAAACATTTCTTGTTGAGTCTGTCAATTTTTTTTTCCTTTAGGAGAGATTTTTAAATGCTCTGTTGTTATCACTGTAATCTTTACAATGTAAAATTCTTCCACTGAAAAACAGTCATGAGGTTCAGATTTTAAATTCAAAATACCACTCTTCACTAAAAATAACTAGGGACCTTTCGGGAAAGGCTGGCTTCAGATCCGAGATGCGTGCTCTCCAACGCAGGCTCAGATGATGTTTTCTACCAAAAAGTGAGCAAATCATCCAGAGCACTGAGGTGGGGTCAAAGGTCAAAAGTATCATGTTAGGAGGCTCCCAAAGCCAGCTTCAGCACAGCATCTGCTGAAGGTACTGTGACCTTCTTTAGAAGGCCACACCAAAAAGAAATTAAAATAGCATTTCTTCCTCTGTCAGACCTATAGTCAGAGCATGGTTCGGTGGGTAAGCTAGTTTCAACTCAGCATCACTTGGGTACTTCAAAGCAGGACTGAAATCTTCACATGTATGTATGTCTGTGTATACCTGTGTGTGTGTGTGTGTGTGTGTGTGTGTGTGTGTGTGTGCCTGACTGCATGTGTGCCTATGTGTGTATGTGCCTATACAGGTGTCGAAGCAAGAAGGCAACATCAGGTGTCTTTTTCAATCCCTGTCCTCATTTTTTGAGACAGTATCTCACTGAACCCAGAGTTTTCTAATTTAGTTACCTAGCCATCAAGTCCCGGAGGAACTCCAGTGTCAGCACCCCCAGCCATGGGCTAGCAGGATCACACTGCTGAACTAGCTCCTTCATATTGTGCTGGAGATCAAACTCAGGTGGCTATGCTGTCCCAGCAAGCTCTTTACCAACTCAGGCATCCCTCAGCTCCTAGCCTAAAGCCTAGGGCTCACTCCTTCTGGCCAAGGCCAGAAGAGCTGGGGGATAACTCGTAGCCATTTCTCTGTAGTGCTGTGCTGCCTCTGTGTACCCTCTCCACCACAATGGCTTCGGTGGTTGGGTTTCACTAAAAGCCTGCTCCCAAGAGGGTGTCTATAAGAAGTGATGGAAAAGTGGCAATGTGACAGCACACGAGCATATGGGACACACCTATTGACGCAGCCTGCTTTGCTGAATGCAATCTGTCACAGCATCACAAAGAAATTATAACTCATTAACTTGCTTTAAAAAAAAAAAAACAAGTATAATGATGGACAATACAGAGAGAATACAACCCATATTGCCCACTAACTGAGGTGACTGTCATACCAACTCTTTACTCAAAAACTAGTAAATGATACCGGTGAGGACTTAGTCCTTGTTTTCTCCCTAGAACTCCATTTCTGAGTAGCAAATAGCTCCAGGTAATGAGGGGAATGCTAGCAAAGGGCCTACTTCGATATTATAAAAGTATCGCAACTCACATTATACAGCTCTTTATCTATTCACAGCATTGTTTCCAAATTTGGGGTGGGGTGCATGTGTGTACATATTCATGTGTGTGCACCTGTGTGGGAAGTACCTCTGTGCTCGTTTAAGAGGCCGTAAGTTAGCATCACGTGTCTTCATCAATCACACTCCAGCTTTTTTTTTTCTTTACAGACCTTGAAAAAAAGATTCTCAGCTTCATATGGAGAAACAAAAAACCTAGAATCTCCAAAATGATCCTGTACAACAACAGATCATCTGGAGGTATCTCCATCCCCGATCTCAAGCTGTACTACAGAGTAACAGTAATGAAAACTGCATGGTATTGGCATAGAAACAGAAAGGAGGATCAATGGAACTGCATAGAAGACCCAGAAATAAACCCACACACCTATGAATACTCGATATTTGACAAAGGAGCCAAATCCATTCAATGGAAAAAAGACAGCATCTTCAACAAATGGTGCTGGACCAACTGGATGTCTACATGCAGAAAAATGAAAAT